>NC_081406.1:500052724-500368494 GCF_030272615.1 Cryptomeria japonica
TTTTTGAGTTTATGCAACTCATAGGCAATCGCACCTCCATATTGCATGAGAACTGCTCCAAGGATGCATCTGTACAAACCACAAAATCTCCCAAAGGATCTGGAACTGCTAAGATAGGAGCACTATTCAAACGCTCCTTCAAAATTCAAAAAGCTATCTCACATCACTCTAACCAAATAAACTTCTTCCCTTTCCTCTGAAGAGAAGTGATGGGATATGCAATCCTAGAGAAATCCTGAACAACTACCAATAATAGCCTACAAGACCCATAAAACTACATACCTCACCCACATTAGTGGGTGCTGGCCAATCCCCAATTACCTGAATATTAGAGGGATCTACTGCGATGCCTCTCGTGAAATGACATGGCCAAGGTATTTCACCTCGGTCTGAAAAAACTCACACTTCGCCATATTGGCATACAACTGATTCTCACAGAGACACTGCAAAACTAACTGCATATGCTCCTCATGTTCCTCCTCTGTCCTTGAATAAATAAAAATATCATCTAGGAACACAAGATCAAATTTATCCAAATAGGTTCTGAACACCCCATTCATCAAACTCATGAAAATCGATGGAGCGTTTGTCAACCCAAAAGGCACCACTGTGAACTCATAATGTCCATACCTCATGTGAAAAGTTGTGCAATGAATGCCTGTCTCATAAATATGCAACTGATGATACCTATATTTGAGTTCTATCTTGGAGAAGACCTTTGCATCCTTAATCTGATCAAACAAATCATCAATCCTTGAATGAGGACAACAGTTCTTCACCGTCACCTTATTCAACTATTTATAATCGATGCACAATTAAAGAGACCCATCCTTATTTTTCACAAACAACACTGGCACACCCCAAGGTGAAACACTAGGCTAGATGAATCCCTTCACCAACAACTCCTCAAGTTGCAATCTCAACTCACTCAACTCTTGAGTGGTCATTTGATAAGGAGCCTTAGATATAGGCTCTGCTTCTAGAATCAACTTAATCCTAAAATCAATGTCACGCTTAGGTGACATTCCTGGAATCTCACTCGAGAACACATCAACAAACTCCTACAAAATAGGATGATGAGAAAAGACATCATCTCCACTCTCATGCTCATCCAATTCATCCACTCTAACAATAAAAAGCTGACAAACCTTACACACACAACGCTTCATCTGCATCATGGAAATGATGCGAAGAGAGATGGGTCATTGAATACCTTTTATCTCCACAATTTTCCTGCAATCACCTAAACACTATACTCTCTTACCCCAATAATCAATCCTAGCATGATGAGACTCAAAATAATCCATACCTAACACTACTCCATAGGATCCCAAAGATATCACTCGAAGATCCATCGTGGTAGAGAGCATACCTAACTCCAAAACACATCCACACATAAGGGAATCCACAACCACCCTGAACCCCGTGGCCAACTTAACTTACCACATATCAGTCTACTTTTCCAGAGCAAGCCCACACATATCTAATAAGGAAGAGGAAATAAAAGAATCAGTAGCACCAAAATCAAACAATACCAAGCAAGAGATACCACCTATCTCACCTGTAGTCTCGACAATAGTTCTCTGATGCTCAACCCGATGATTATCAACTTTTGCAAACACATGATGGGATCTACCTACATCACCAATTGTAGGCTATGAAGTTGCAGGTCTCTGTCCTAACATCTATGTGGGATTCTGAGGACACTGAGATGCATAGTGAGCCAATTGGCCACAAGTAAAACAACTCCCTTTGGTAAAACCTCGTACAACAGGTGGGGCACTAGACTGTTGTACACTGCCTCTACTAGACTGTTGAACAGTCTGAGATGGCTGAGAGGAAATTGATCGTCTATCAGGGACCGATCACCTATACATTGTCTGTCATGATCTCAATCTTGCTGAGATCTAACACCTTGAGAAACATTTTGACTCTGATTAAACCTCTTCCAAGATCGTTGTCTACCCTCGAAAGCTCGTGGATAGCTCCTAGCAAAACCTAAACTCTGTGTTCTGGCTCCTCTTGCATTTGTTCCTATAACTGGCATATTGATAGACCTCCCAATGGTTGGAACTCCTACTAACATCTTCTCCTCAATCAGTCATGCCCTCTCCACTGTGATCTCCATAGTCTTAGGTTCGAAAACCTGGGCCTCACCACCAATGCGGTCATTAAGACCTTTGATAAAATGCTGCATAAGCATTGCATCATTATCTGAAATCCCTGAGTACTGCCTAAGCTCGAATAATTTCTTCTCATACTACTCAACCATCATACCCCACTTCCTCAAATCATTGAACTCATGAGCCCTACGCTATCTCCAAAGGTCTGATAGAAAACAAGCACAAAATTGCTCTAGAAATAACTCCCATGAAATTGTTGCAATATCCAAATGGAGCTTCTCCTCCTCCATACACCACCAAGTGGAAGCAAAATCTCGAAGATGCATAATCGCACACCTAGATTTGGTGTTTCTACCATACTGGTACATAGTAAAACACCTACCCAAGTCAAGTAACCAAGTCTCTGCCTCCAATCCACCACTAAAACCATCAAAAGTCAAGGGATTATCCCTAAAAAGATCTCTCATATGACTAGTAGGGGTTGTATTCTGACCTACTACTACATCTTCTCTCCTATGAGGTGAGTGAGAACACTCCCTCACATGCTCTTGATACATAACTCTATCCTCATGACTCAAATGATGAGACTCCTCCTCACAATTCTCTTGTTGCACTGGACCTAGATGATCAAGAAGATTCTAAAGTGTCGTAACTAGCTGTGGAATCACATCACCACCTCCCTAAAACTGTTGTTGCTCCTCCTTGTGGGGTTGATCATGTTGTAAATCCTCATGGTGTGACACTTTTAGAAACCTCAAGATGAGGATTCCGATGAGTACTAATGCGACCACCATGACCATGGCCACAACCTCTACCTGTAGCAGGCATCTTGTCTATCCAAGAAGCAAAAGAGTCTATGAGCTAAAATATAGGGAAAATAAGTAAACATAAATACAAGAAGGGATAAATCGTTGGGCTATCCCATGATAAAATATGCTAACTCACATAATGGGCTCATATGAAACTAGAGTACCTAGTGTATGAACATGGGCTCTGATACCAGATGTAATGCACACCAAAATACCCTAGAAAATTAATCTAGAACTACTTGCAATTTTTATTTATTTTTAACATTCATTTCATTTCTCCAACATTAACATACATCGATACATAGTTATTTAAACACTTAACACATGAAATAATCAAATAGAAAATTTGTTAATCCATTCTACGTAAGCGGAGTAAATCTTCTAACGTATATACATAACAAAATATACACTTGCAACACACTTATTTCCTAGGGTATCGTAACGTCACTACTAGCATCATTCTTTCTTAATATCCATAAAAGATCAATTCACCTAATCTTTGAACCATTTACTTTTCATGCAACCAAGCACAACCATAACACTTACAAAATCTCTCATTGAGGAATCTCTCAAGAAAATTATATCAATTACATTTAACCATTCAATTTTTATAAAATCTTTAACTATACAAGAGAGGTTTTAAATGCAACTATTCTATTCACAAACACATAGATTCCATAAGCACATTTTACATATAGATAAATCTACACTTAAAGGATCATCTAAACTTCCTCCCTAGCTTATACAACATGTCCTACTACATTTACATTAAGAATGCATAGTCTCGTACATAATCAATCTTCATTATTATCTTATACAATTCCATATCACCAAACATTAGGGTAAAATAGAGAATAACAAAAATCATTTATCCTTAAATATATATGACCTCCTAATTACTCAAATACTCATCAATGTTATCCATTCATCTACCCATCATTCTTTTAATTACAAATTACATCATGATACAATGTCTTCTTTTCACAAACATAGGAATCCAATAGCATAAACTCATGAAGAATCAAATCCGCACCTACAACACCAAGAAGAGTGTCCCAATGGAAGAAGGCAATCAACCACCTGGCCATGTGGAACTAATGAAGGAACCACCCCCCATGCTAGGAGATGACAAGGGTTCCAACACACACTCATGACCTAAGCTGACACCTATTGACCAAAGGATACAACATGACTCCATGAAACCCAAACATAAGGATACAAAACCAATGTACAACAAGTGGCTAAATCAATGCAAATATCCTCTAGAGGAAAATCAATAAAATAAGGCATATGGATAATGGATACATGTGGGGTAGAGTGTCATCACATGCTAGACTCATGTGGCATCCATCTTCACCTTGGAGTAACTCAAGGGAGATCGGGTATACCGCTCCAACGGTCTTCCCAATCTTGGATCCCAAAAACATCTCCCTGGGTCCATCCAATTGGGGCATAACATATCATATTATTTATCTTGATTATATTTATTCCTAATACCCATCACTCTAATCAATTTTTATCATGTTATCACTTGTAATTATACCATCAGCTCTTCACGTGGTTTCCTAGGTTTAGACCCCTTCCTAGAGGCCTAGTACTCACAACCTAGTACTGACACATGCAAGAGCCCACTCCCCCATCCATGAAACAAGGCCATAGGGTAAAGATACAAATTAAAAAAAAAAATAACACCATCATGAAATCTGAAGAAGGTACAACAACCATATCAGCAACTAAACACAAACTAAGCACAAGGATGCAAGGGTCAACTAAAGGAAGGAAACCTTCACTAATGCAATATCAACATAAACCAATAATAGATGCAAATCATAAAAGAGGTCCAAACAACATCAAATCACATTAGTGAGGCATAAGACATCTCACTAGAATAATAAAAATCAATCCCTCAACAGCGAGACATTCTCCCTCTCGTCGGAGCGTCAAATCGCATAGGAAACACTTTAACAGTAAGGCATGAGACGTCTTACCGAAAAACTTAAAACAAAATAAGGGGTAAAAAAAATCATAATAAACCCTAAAAATCTCAATACATCTTGCACAAGCCTCTGGAGAATTCACCCAAATCAAAAAGGCACAAAACAAGCTAAAAACTGACTTTTGGAGACCCCTGCAAAAACTCTGTGCCCCTGGTTCCAAGGATAGCACCCTTGGTAGGTACCCTAGAGTTTTTGGTACATACAATGGCATTTTGGGTTGATACCATAGCATTTTTGGTCCCTGGAATGGCATTTTTGGTAAATAGGCTTGCATTTGCGAATCAGTACCTTCAAAGTAGTCTAGTGCTCCCAAAACATAGCTCTGTTGGCATTATAACAGACAAGAAGAAGGTTGGCATTCCAATTACAATGAGAGATTGTTGGCATTTCAATAAGGATATTGAGAAGGTTGTTGATGACTATGGATATAATTGATTAAGGATGATTATTGTCTTAATATTATTATTTTGTCATTGATGTCAAGAAATTGATTTTCTAATTCAGTATGATGTTGCCATATCTTAAGAAGTATGATTTGATGAGTATAAAGATGTCGGTAAAAGACACAAAAAGAATATGATGAATAAGGGGATAAGTTATTCAATGGGAAACTATTACCGAGTCAGACAATGATGAGATCATGATGTTTAGATTGTTTTGATATCCTACATATGCTATTGTTTGAAATGTTAATACTATACTATATTACCGAGCAAAGAACCTAGTCGGTAAACCCTAAGGAACCTAGTTGGTAAAACCCTAAGGTTATCGCTATCGGTTAATGAAGGTAGAATGTCTACCGAGTGAAGTTTAGTATTTACTGAGTTACAACCGAGCTATAATAGAATACATTAAATGTTTACATGTGATATTTAATAAAGGAAGCTGATGAGCTGGAGCGGATTAAATGATTGGTAAGCCATGTATGAAGATTGTTAAAGAATCTATGGTAAAGAAAGATCGACAGGAAGATCTACAGCTCAAATTGAACCGCAATACCCTAACACAAGTTCCAAGGTGAAAATGCAAGTTCCAAGGTGGGGTAAAACATTTTCAGATCGAAGGATACATTGAACCTGGACAAGATTGAAGATCTGATGGCTATGATTGAAAATGTGATCAAGGAGATTAAGTAGTTGGAAGATTGTTTATAAATAGGAAACTATTGATAAACAATGTATGCGGGAAAGTGTATGCACAGGGATGCTACATAGTGATTACCAAGCACAAAAGCTTGAAGACCTGTTTTGATAATAGAGTATAGAGCCAAACAAAGGGACAAGATAAGTCCTATGAATTGATTGTATTGAGAAAATAATAATTTGCTTCAACATTTTTAGATGTGAAGTTGCAGACATATTTTTATTACTATTATTTTGAGAAGTAGCAGAAAATCTCTTAACCGAGTGGACTTAACAGTCTTATTTGTAAAATCCTCTAGCAAGGTGACATTCTTATTGAGTGTTTGAAATCCTTTAACAAGGTCACTTCTAACAAGGTGAAGATCCTAACAGATTTGAGGGAAATCCCTTAACTGGGTCACATCTAGCAATGTGTTTGTAATCTTTAACAGGATTTGCTTTTAACCAAGGATACTCTAGAAGAGTATATTTCTTAGTGGGTCCGAAATCCCACAGTGGTTTTCCCCTATTTGGGTTTCCACGTTAAATCTGGTGTTATATGTTTGTGATCTTATCTATTTATGGGTCTACATGCATTACTATTTTTCTGATAAGATTACTGAGGTTGAATCTGTTGTTTTTATTAAAGATTAAGTTTGAATGATTCACCCCCCCCCCTCTCATCTCGTTGGCTATTAGATCTGTACTTATATTAAGTATCAGAACTATCAAGCTCAACACTACTGGAATGTAGAATGGTGCCCTTGGAATGTACCATGGCATTTTTGGTAGGTATGGTGGCATTTTTGGTCCATATGGTAGCATTTTGGGTCAGTATGGTGGCATTTTTGGTAAGTATGCTTGAATATGCAATTCAAGACTTCAACTCTTATGGTATGTTTGTCAGATCATATGGTATGAACTATGGTGTTCCTAGAATGTAGGATAACATTTTTGGAATGCAGGGTATCTTTTCTGGTAATTCTTGTAGTGTTTCTGGGTGTTTCAGTAGCGTTTCTGGGAGAAGTGTGCAAAACTGAGCCTGTTTGAGTCCTTTAGCTAGGGAAGGGGCACAAAGGGTCTTAGGAACCAAAAATGACCCTCCTAATTCATTCATGGGGTCCAAAACACTCAATTGACACCATAGAAATCAAACACACTCAATTTAAGCTTCCTAGAAAAAGATGCAAAAGAAGATCTCTCTCCCACTAGTCAAAAGATAGAAAAATGTGAAGCCTAGACCACTAGGGAGAGGGAGAAAAAATTAATAATCAACATATTGTGAATCAATCAATCAGAGAAATATCCAAAAGAATCCAAACAAGTGGAATGAAGATTTCACACTCCCACAAAATAGCCATAGTAAAAACACTAGTAAACACAAAAAAAAATATCAAACAATCAAATCTGTACTTGCTCCCCATTCAAAATTTACATATCAGACTGGAAACCAATTAAAGGAGACCATTACCATATAAAATCAATCCCCCAAAAAATTTCCACATCAAATTTGCAGACACGGAGAAGACAATCTTTTCCAGAAAGAAAATGCAGAAATAAGGATCCATCAACCTGCAAATTGCAAGATAAGAATTGAAGTAGAAATATGAATTTGTCAAGCCTTTGGCAATCCAATTTGCAATCCAAAACTCCAAATAAAATCCAAAATCCTCTTGTAATGATCTGCTAGGTAATCCACCCATGCTCAGACCAGCAAGCCCAAAATAAATAGGAAAATTAAATTTAACCTATAGTTTCCTCGACTAATAGAAAAATTCCAAGAAACCATATATCTTACTTACCCTTACAAATTTCTAAAAAGGCATAATATATATATATATATATATATATATATATATATATATATATATATATATATATATATATATATATATATATATATTTCTTACCAGACTAATCAAACTGACCAATCATAAACCAAGGTAGGTAGAAATAAATGAAATTCATTTACTTGTATAATTATGACAATTAATTGGGAAATACAAATATTTCCTCAAAATAAGATGGTAGGTACAAATAACATTATTTACCCATACTTTATTAAATAATTCCCACAAAATAATCATCGTTATTTATATTAACACCAATAAATAAATAAATAAAATAAAATAACAGAAATAGAACTTAAATATATGATTAAATTAAAACAATAAATATATAAAAGTCATCTCAACAATAAATCAACAAATTAAATAATTTAAACAATAAATAAAGCTCAATTAAATCCCAATAAATAAAATAAAATAAAGTAATAAACCAATTGAATTCTTAATAAAATTAATAATTCAATCATGAAGTAAATCTAGTAATCATGCCATGACAAACCAAAATAAGAAGCCCAATAGATTTGACCTCACAACCTATGAAACAAGGTGGAAGAATCTTAACCAATACACCACAACTCTTAGTTGACTCAAAGGGGAATACAACCAAGAAAAAGACATCACAATGAACTAACAAGGTATATATCTCAAACCTAGAGTGTGTGAGGGAAACTATGTCATCTTCGTCAACTTGCCATTGGGATAGAGACACACTCAGTCCTGTGAAGATAGGTGGAGTCGATGTCTAGTACCTGCAATCCTGCAACAAAGACCAACATGACATATACATATATCTAACAATAAACAA
The DNA here is from genome assembly GCF_030272615.1 of Cryptomeria japonica. NCBI lineage: Eukaryota > Viridiplantae > Streptophyta > Pinopsida > Cupressales > Cupressaceae > Cryptomeria > Cryptomeria japonica. The sequence goes on from NC_081406.1 coordinate 500,061,427, forward strand.
GCAAGTGGTAGAGAATCATGACAAGATATCCCACTCGCAATGAGTGATATGACATAATCTCTACTCATGAAGACAATCACACATTATAATATAAAAACATCACATAGAACAACCATCATGAAGTAGGGTTAGTATCATCATCCATCTCATAATCCATATAAATAATAACCATAAGTAAATCCATGAATCATTTAAATCCATTCATCTAGGAGATACCAAATCAACATCCATAAGAATCAAATATCATATAATAAGACTCACATCATCAATCATAAAAGTATCCAATCATAAAGAGTCATGACAAACACCATAAGTCTACAAAAAGGTCCTAGTATCATGAATACCATCCAATAACATAAGAGTCATAAGAACCATCAAATAACCATCATAAGTCTAAATAAGTCTATCATAATGCAAATAAAAATGCAAGTCTAGGACGGACACTACATGTCAACTATTGGTGGTTTGGGAGATTGAATAGTTTGAGAAACAACTTCACGAGTTATAGCATGATGTTTTCCTTGGTAATCTATCACACAATGATTCCGTCGAGTCTTAGCGAAAGGCTGAGAAAAAGGAGAAATATTTATTAAAGGAGGAATGTTTGTTGAAGCGGAAATATTTGTTGAAAGATGAATATTCTCATCTTTGGTAGTTGGATGGTTAGGTTGAACAAGAGGAGAGGTAGGTCTTTTCTCTCTGTAAGAGAAAGGAGGAAAAAGTGCACCATATAAAGGAGTGTTTGGTTTAGGAAGAAGACCGGGTCCATCATGAGGAGGAGGTATAGGTGTAACCTTAGGAGGGATATTACTGTTCTTCTTAGGAGAAGGCATAGTTTCATCCATAGGAATAGGTTGGGAATCTTCCTTAGGAGGAAGATGAGTTCTATTTGTTAGAGGAAGAACTTCATCTTCAAGAATAGTGGGGATATCAAGTGTTGGTGTTATAGGTTGTCTTAAGGATAAGATCATATATTTCTTCCATTTTTGATAAGATTGAAAGAGAGCATCACTTCTTGTTGGAAGAGATTGAAATTTTTGAGGCCAAAACTAATCAATAGGAACACTTAGGCTTGTTTCATTTGGTCGAAATAAGCTATGGTTAACAGTTATGATTTCTCCATTGTGGGGAAATTTCAACCACTTAAGGATTGGAGAGGAAATAGCCTTCATGGAAGATAGCCAAGGCTAGCCCAACTTCACACGAAATTGTTTAGATGAAGGAATGATAACAGAGTTGACATCTATAGATTTAGTGTGAACTTCAATATGGTGTGATAGAACCAATAGTAGGATAAGAAAATCCATCAAATAACTTAATCACCACATTAGTATCATCATAGATTGGTTAATGCAAATGTAAAGTATAAATATATTCTTTAGTGATGACATTAACCATGTAAGAGGGATCAATAAGCACACCTTGACAAGGTTTGCCTTGGATCTTCGCAACTATGTATAAAGGGCCATCAGGTGCTCTAATGGTCTCACTAGGGTAAAATGGGATACATTGATCCTTAGGTGTTTCTTGTTTCTCTGCCATAGTCACCAAATTTGGAGTTGTGGTAGTGAGATCAGAGGGAGAGAAATAGGCATATTTAGTCTCAATCATGTTAGAGGAATGAGAGGGTAAAGGATCATTGAAAATCTTAAGATTTTGATTGGGAGGAGCTACTGATTTGTTTCCCTTGTCATTCACACCTACCACATGTATAGTATTATTATCAATCAAGTCTTGAATCTTACTTTTTAATGCAACAAATTTCTCAGTATCATGACTAGGTTGGTGATGAAATTGACAGAAAGATTTTTTTATCAAAGTAAGGTGAGGCTGCCTTAGAAGGGTCAACTGGTTTTATTGGAGGAAGTTTGATAATGTTTCTTTGTAACAAATGAGACATGATGCTATGCAAAGATTCAATCAAAGGAGTAAATTGTCTTTCTCTTTTGAAAAATTTAGAATTAGGAGGCACACCTGTTGTAGAATTCATGTTGTTGTTGTTGATGGTGTCATTGAATATAATGAAGCCTTTGTTCTATTTGAACTTCACAAATGGTTGTTAAGCACTCTCACCCTTATCACTTGGAGCCATAGGAGTAGATTTCTCTAGTTGACACATAGTCAGTTGATAATTGTGAAGTGTTGTGCACAACTAGGGAAAGGAAGTAAACTTAGATAGGATAATTTTTTCCCTAATGTCTTTTTTGAAAATTAGAAATGAAAATTATTTGAATATCATTATCAAGCATTGGAAAAGAAATTTGTGAATACAAATGTTTATATCTACCAATAAAATCAGTCACTTTTTCTTTAACACCTTGTTTACAATGTATTAAATCAGTCAAAGTGATTTTAGGACCTATGTTGTTTTGAAATTGTTGAATAAAAGCATTTTCTAATTGTTGAAAAGAAGTAATATAATAAGAAGGCAAAGTGCAATACCATTGTAAAGCCTTATCTCTTAAGGCTCTAGTAAACAATTTGGCAATCAATCTTTGATCATAGGCAAATTTGGAATGTTTTGACATGTGTTAAAGGATCACCTTTTCCATTATAGAGTTCCAATGGAGGGACTTCAACATGTTTAGGAGGGACGAATCTAACAATATCAAGAGAAAGTGGGAGCACAACATCAAATATGGGCACACTAAACTTGGATTGACCCATAGAAGCGATTTGTTGTTACAATGATGACACAGTTTGAGCAAAGTTTGGAATGTTTTGATATGTGTTAAAGGATCACCTTTTCCATTATAGAGTTCCAATTGAGGGACTTCAACATGTTTAGGAGGGATGAATCTAACAATATCAAGAGAAAGTGGGATCGCAACATCAAATATGGGCACACTAAACTTGGATTGACCCATAGAAGCGATTTGTTGTTACAATGATGACACAGTTTGAGCAAGGTTATTAATGGTTGTTTTGGTTGAGGAATTTATGTTAGAATGTTTGATTGATAAGGTGGTGTGATGTTATAGAAAGAAGGCATTAATTGAGAATAAGGTGGTGGGACACTATGATAATTAGGCATAGGTGATGATTGAGTAGGAAATGGGACACTAAAAGGAGGAGTAAAATTATTGAATAAATTGCCCCCTTGTATCACATTGATTGGTTGAGAGACAATAGGAATACTCATTGAAGGCATAGATAAAGATGGAGTATTGAATGAAGAAGAGGGATTCCCCCATGACTAATAGTTGTAGGTATTACATGGTGAGTTGATGTAGCCATGATGTTTGAAGTGAAAGTAGGAATGATAGTCATTGAAGTGGTCAAAGGAATAGAATGATTGATTTGTGTAGAAGGTTGTGAATAACCTAAGTTCTCAGCACAACTCTTCATAGGTATAATATTTAGAATCAACAATGTGAGCAATACCACACAATATATCAATTCTATTCTCATCACTTTGAATCATGTGTTTTAGACCTTCAATTAATGGAAGAGCTTCACTATTGGGATATTCTTGGTATATCCATTGTTGGAAGTTGTTGAATTGATTGTCCAATTTTGATAGTTGATTTATGAAAACTATAGTCAAAGTTTCTTCTTCATCATGGGAATCATCAATTGGGTAGATAGGGATGTTATTAGGATGAGAAGAATTAGAAATATCCTCATTATAGAAGTCACTCAAATTAGGCTCCATCTCCTCATGAATTAAACCTTGGGAAGCCTTAATTCTAGTGCTTGGTCTAACAGAGATAGTAGAGGTAGGACTAATAGTTCTAAAACTCATGCACTAGAGGGAAAATTTGAATTTTGAATTTTGGGGACAAAGGTTGCAAAATTGAATATTAAAAAATCCAAGAAAATTATGATCAGACGATTTGAACTTTGTGGAAAGAAGGAATGACACAATCTCCAAGAAAATTTATGAGGAATAAAAAGAGATTGAAATTTAAAATTAGTGCCAACAAGATACCACTTAATTAAAATTAAAATTGATAAAATTAAGATTTTAAAATTAGGGCAGATTATAAGTAACCACTTAATTTTAAATGTGTTGGCATGTTGGCATAACTGATGGAGATGATGATGGACCGATAAAGGATTGTTGGTGATGATATATTGATGGAATTTTGGTGATGATATAGCTATGATATAATGATCAGTTATTTGTGTTGTCATTGATGGAAACCATATGTGTCCATGTTTGTTTATGCTTGGTATGTCATCTAAGTCTACTGGTTAAGTCAAACCAGCAATGGATTGAGTTGGAAAGCAAAACTGTCAAGTGATAGTGAACTGATAAGTAGGAACATAGAAGGAGATGATTGTGGTAGTGAGTCAGGTATTGTGGTTTTGAATGTGTTCTTATGGTATCATAAGGAGTCTATGAATTGAACTGCGTCATGTTTGGAGAACTAGAAGTCATTTTTTTTATTGACTGATGTATTAACAACTAGGGTTTGAGAACTAGTATCAAGATATTTGACTGGTGATGATTTATGATTTGGTGATGATTCCTTTTATGTTCATAAGTTGATGATGATGTGTCAAAATCCATGTGAAAAGATAAGATTTTGTGTTGGTATGTACAAGGATCAAATTTCTTGGAAAGCAACAAAGTTCTTAGTAGAATGTGATAAGGGTTTGACAACTTATCATATCGATGTGTGGTGATGAGTTATGATAATTCAACAACTATAATTATCTTATAATTTGTTTTAATGATCTGTATGATGATTTGTAATGATTTGTAATGATCTGATATGATCTATGATGTAAATTCATTATAGGTTAGGGTTTTGTAATTGACCTAACTGTAAAATGTATTTAGGTCAAGTTTGAGAAGGTTAAGTGTGTCGGTAATCAAAGAAGTGTGTGTGTGCTGAACTAGATTGAGATGTCTACATGAGAGAAGTAGATTGGAGCTGACAAGGATCTGTTATAGAAAGTTATGAAGTGCCAAGTCTAGATCATTTTATCTGTTGTTTCCTAATAGTTGCAACAACATTAAAATCCCTTAACCAGGTAGGTCCTAACATGATTGATTGTATAAATCCCTTAACTGGGTATCTCAACAACTTGAGTTTAAATCCTCCAGTGAGGTTACTCCTAACTGGGTAAATATCTTAACAGAGGTAAGGTGTAAAATCCCTTGACTAGGTGACTCCTAATAGGGTTTGCTCTTGACTAAGCATTGTTGTAAAGCTCCTAACTGGGCTAGGCTCTTAACATGACACATTTTGAAAGTACAATATTTTGTGGGTATCAATTCCCACTATGGTTTTTACCATTTGGGTTTCTATGTGAAAAATCCTTTCGTTCATGTTGTGATGGATTATGCATTTGATGTCTTTACGTATTGATGCACACTTTAGTTGTTATTGGTAATGTTTTGGTAAATCTGCATTAAGTGATTGTTAGATCAGTTACTGATACTGGTTATGAACTGTTTCATGAAGTATTGTTCAGATTGGTTAAAGTTTGTAGTTTATTATCACTGATTCACCCCCCCTCTCAGTGTTAACTGGATCCTCACATTAACAAAATGCTTCCTTGAAAGTTGTGATGTTGAAATTGGGAAGTATTTTTTTATTTTAGAGGGATCACAATTCAACAAAATTAGCCAATTTTTTGGATTCATTTTCAAAAATGAAAAAAAATCCATTTCAGCACGTGGATAGACCACCATTAAATTCTTACATATAGAAACTTCCCTTTATCTCTAGTCATATGATGTGAACAACTATTGTGAATTACCCATTCATCTTTATCTTCAATTTTAGTAGCAAGGGCCTTCTCTTCAAGTACATTCTCTTCCAGTGTTGGATCATCTTCCTTGATAGCCAGGGACACCCGTTCCTTCCCATTTTTGCATTCATTATCGGAGTCTTTTGTTGGTTCATCATTAGAATTAGTAATGCCTTCCTCATCTGCTATGTAGCATGATTTGTCTCTATTTTTCTTGAACTTATACTTGTTCTGATATCCAAGGTTAGGTTTGAATGATCTTCTAACTCTTTCTTCAAATCTTGAATTCCTTTCAGGACATCTAGATGCAAAATGACCAATCTTATTACATACAAAACATTTAAAAGGTGCTTTTCCTTCATACTTACTTCCTATCGGTCCTTTAGGTAATCTTCTAGCAAATAGTGCTTCAAGTTGCTCAAACTCATCATCTTCTCTCTTCATATCTTCTAATTCCTTTGTATATAAAACTTTCTAGTCTTTCTTACTAGTTGTAGATGTAGATGCATGAAAAGAAGGTTCAGACTTCACAACTCCATAAGGTCCAAATTCTTCAAGCTCAAAAGAAGATAGTTTCCCAACCAAAGTATCTCTGTTGATAGATGTATTCGCCATTGTTCTCAACTCATTAATAGTAGCAACCTTCATTTTATAAGCCGGTGGTAGGGCTCTCAAGATTTTAAAAATAATTTCATCTTCACTCAAAGTTCCACCACAACATTGAATTCCCATAACAATCTCATTTACCCTTTCCATGAATATAGGAATCCTTTCATCTTCTTCCATCTTCAGGTTTTCATATCTCACCCAATAACCATCAAGTTTAAAAATCTTGATTGTAGGGTCACCTTCATTAAGAGTCTCCAACTTATCCCATATAGCCTTTACAGATGATTTGTCAGTTGATCCGATTATTTGATGATCAAAAAGTGCACATAATAGGGTTTCTCTTACTCTACAATCAATCTCAAGCCCCTTGTCCAGGTTTTCCAAAGGAGGATTGCCAGATCCTGAATTATAGGGTGTGACACCATTCTGTGTGACCACTCAAATATTCTTACCAAGATATCTTAGATGAGTCTCCATCTGAATCTTCCATACTATGTACTTTGTTCCATCAAGCCTCCAAATATCCATCTGAAAGATAGCTCCAAAAGAACTGGATGAACTTGAACTATTAGTCACCATAGGATCTTCCTCAAGCGGTTAAACTTTTACAGAGAGGACCAAAGCTCTGATACCAATTGTTAGACAGTTAAAATAACCAGAAGACAACTGAGAGGTGGTGAGGGGTGAATTATTTGTCACAGATTACCAGAATGATTAGAAATTAAAACTTTAATATGAGAACCCAAAACATTATACTAGAATGCTTAAAACACATACTGAAATAGCAATTAAACCAATTAAGAATAAACAATAATCATAGAATAAAATCCATCCACATGACACCAAGATTTATATGTGGAAAACCCGGTAAAGGGAAAAACAATAGTGGGAAGCCTACCCACAGTTAGATAATACTTTTGTAGTAAGTATCTGAATTATAATTGGGGGGCATGCACTTTCAAGAAGGCCAACAACCTATAGCGCACTTATCATCACAAAAGGAGCCTCACTGACTACAAAATCCAGACTACAATTTGGAGAAGTGTTGAACTACAAAAGATAGCATCTCTTATGCCTGAGTATAGTTTCGATTAAGCTCAATATCAGAGGAATAGATCCTCTTATATAAACTCAATTCAATCTCCAATGATGGACCAAAGCCTCTACCTAAATGATATTACATTATTCACACATTACATTCCTTGACCATGACCTCTAACCATAACCATGATGATCTACAATGATATCTTACATCTATATATACAAACCCTCGACCATAAACCAATTATATAATTACAAACCATGTCAGCCTAAGACCAAACAAATAATATCCAACACATAAGACATCCCGAAATCGCATCGAGAGGTTTAATCCGCATGTTACATTAAAGTCGATCCATAACCTAGATCAACCAAGACCCAGTAAAGGGTCCACATGCTACAATAAAGATCTCCATCTGTTAAGTCTCGAACATCATCACCAACAACATCCAGAAACTCCACAAGAAAGCTACACCAACACCACTTATGCAATTCATCAAAGATCTTCATCAATGATCAACATGAAATATCTATCACCTTGAAAACTTTGAACTTTAGCAACTCCACACAAACCAATATGAATAAGATCAAGAACATCATTTGATTTATCTTGTATACTCCTAAAAGAGGTTTTGACCTATTTACCCATTTGACATTCTTGACATACCAGATTATAGGGCTTCATAATCTTAGGTATATCCCTAATTGCCTTAGTTGAACTAATCTTCACAATGAAATCAAAATTCACATGACACAACCTTTTATGCCATAGCCAACTCTTATCAATCTGTGTAAACAAACATGTCTTCTCACCAGAGTTAAAATGAAATATATTACCTTTTGTCTATGTATCAATTGCAATCTCCAAACCAGATCTGTTAATGATTTTGCATTTTCCATCGTTGAACTATAATTGAAATCCCTTATCTACCAATTTTCCTACACTAAAAAGATTGTCTCAAACCTTCAACATAATAAACATTGTTAGTATTATTCTTACCATCCAATGATATAGTTCCTTTTCTTTTGATCATACATGCTTTGTCATCTCCAAATCTAACTAGACCACCATCAAATTCTTACAAAGATAGAAACTTCCCTTTATCTCAAGTCCTATGATGTGAACAACCATTGTCAATTACCCATTCATCCTTGTCTTCAATTTTAGCAACAAGTGCCTTCTCCTCAGGTACATTTTCTTCCAATGTAGGATCATTTTCCTTGAAAGCCAGGAATACCCATTCCTTCTCATTGTCAGAACCACTAGCAGAGTCTTATGTCAGTTCATCATCAGAATCAGTAATGCCTTCGTCATCCGCTATGTAGCAAGAATAGCTTCAAATTCTTTATATGCTCTCTGTCAAATTTCCAGCTTCGGTATTAGTTGTGTCTAGAATTCCTACAGTGATATGATCCTCTTAACTTGTTCAATTTCATAATCTTTCAGCTTATGCTGAATTTATAGAACCAATTTTCCATATTTGATAGAAGAGTCATTAAGGGGCTTGAATGACTCACTAATAAATTCAATTTCCTGCCCAACTTCCTCCTTCTTCTTCAAATTAGCACAAAACAATGAAAATTTGGAAGGAGTTGCAAGTATTTTACCTCCGGTTTGAAGTACTTCTTTCAAATAGTCCTTATTGAGAGTAAGAGAAACTTTCCCTCTATCAATTTCAATCATCAATTGCTCAATTATTTTCTTCTTGTAATCCTTCTCAACACTAACATAAGATGCATCCTCAAAATAATTTATCCATTCTCTGACATCAAAAACAAGTTTTCAAAGCTTGTCAATAAGAGTAACAAAATTAATAGAATCTATCTCTGGTAGGTGACTTGGAAAAATCTCAACAACATTCCTTATTGTCTCCACCTCCTTCTGTTGTTCTTTCATCCTCTTCTTCTTGGCCCAGGATTGTATGGCAGTTGCAATCCCCATCAACTCAGTTGAGCTCAAATTATCCATGTCTAGTGGACCTTTGATGCTTATAGCATCATAAGCTTCATCATCTATAATTTTTTTTTTAGAATCAAGTGACAAAGGTGTCACTTTAGGTTTAGTCTTCTCAACATCTTTATTTTTCTTGTCCTCTTCCTTTTCTTTTTCTTTTGTCACTTCCTCTTTCTTTTCATTTTCCTATATTTGTGGGGTTTGTGTATCAATAGTTTGAGTAACTACCAATGGCTCCTCATCCTTATTTTCTTCTTGTCCCTGTCATTGTTCATGTTGCTCACACATATCAACACCATCACCTTGTACATTTACATTGTTAGGAGCACTAGCATCATCATTATTACCGATATCATCATCATTAGGGATAATCTTAGGTTCAGTTCATGTGTTCACTGGTTGATCATCCAACACAATTTCATCAGGCTTAAAATTAGTTATTTTAACACCTTTCAGAAGATCTTCAGCCTCAAACCTCTCTGGTTCATCTTCTTTAACTTCTTCCTCTTCATCTGGAATCAGACCCAATACCTTTTTCAAAATTTGTTCAACCTCCTCATGGACTGATTGGGTCTCACCAATTACCATTCTTATCAACCTTTTCTTCAACCTAAAAGATGACTTTTCCCTAGAAAAAATTTCATCTTACTCTTCCTCAGTAGCTTCAGGTTGCAAGTTTTTTAGAGAATACTCAATGTATTCTTTATCTTGTTTCAAAGTTTCTTGCCATCTAGCATCAATTATTTTATACAATGAATTTGGAATTTGCCCTTGCCATTTAATTAGGGCATACTGTATTTAACAATTGCATCTTCTTTTTCCCTTTGTTCATCTTTATTAAACTTATCAAAGAGTTTCTTTACACTAGTCAATATACCATACTCTTTAATGTTTATTATTAAATTTTCAAGAGGTGTGAGCTTAATTACAGGTTTCTTTGGAGATTTCAAAGTTGGAGTACCAACACCATTTGACCTTTTTCCACTGGCCCTTAGGGATTTCTTCTCTCCTTTGGACTCATTCTATTCTTCACCAACATCTACCTGTTTATGTACTTGTTTCTTTTTCCTTTTACTAGTCTTAATTGGTGTAGTAGGTGGTTAAAAAATCTTACCTTTTCTCTAGAACTAAATCTTTGATGGTTTCTCCTTTTTAATTTCTACTGGTTTCTCTTTTTTAGCAACTGTTGGTTTTTCTTTCTCTACAACTTTCTCCTTTCCAGCTCTTGTATTTACAATGATGTGGGTAGCGGTTGGTGTACTTGATGTCCCGTCCTATTGAGAAGCATGCTTTTCTCTTGCTTAAGCAATAGCTTCCTTTGTGAATCCTACTTTCTCTGCAAATGCTTCAACTTATTTTGTAAATTTGTTTACAATTACTGGTCTTTCAAGTTCAGAGTGCACTTGAAGGGATTTCTCCTTGTAAGTGCCAAACTGTTCTATTGTTGTATCTACCATTTGGGCAAGAAAATGATCAACATATGCAATCAGAAAATCTTTGTCTACTTCATATCCAATGGGCATAACTCATGTAGTCTAGGGAACAACTATCTCCATCATGCAAGTATCTGTATAAACCATAAAGAAAATTTTGCTTTCATATCGGTTGACAACCTCTACTAGTATCCTTTCCCTTGCATGCATTTTCTTCGGAAAGTCTTTAAAATACCCCCATGCAATTTTGCCAAAATAATTACCAAGAATTCTAATGTTGTACTTCATCGACATCAATTTAGGAGTGCCATCTATCCATTGGATATCACTAATACCAAGGAAAAATTTATGAAAATAAAAGAATAGACCTAGAATTAATGGACCAAATTTAAACCTTAACCTCTTATCCTTTTTGATGGATTCCAAGTTCATCATAATTTGACTCCTCAACACCTCTGACAAGTCATAGTCAACATCCTCTTTTATCATCTGGTGGGAACTATGAATAGCAACAACAGGGATGTTGTTCATCCTACTAATGTAATAGATCTGGTAACTGATCACCATAGAAGCATACTTTACTATTGGTTCATTGATATTATTCACCATCATTGCTCTTCCATCCCATTTAGATCCTGCTAACTTTTCTACATCATTCTTGGGAATGGATCTCAAAACTGGAATCTCACCGATGGCACAAAATTTGGTGACTACGTGAATAGCTTCCTTAGAGATTTTAAGTGGTCAGTTGAGCCACATAAACTTGCCATGAATCCTGCTAAGCACATATATCACAAGTTCATCATCAAAATCATTAATGAAATTTAGGGCATGGTGAAATCCTTTTGAACTGGTCCTTCACAATACCATTCTTATCACACAATGCTTTATATTGATAAAAAATTAGTAGAAACACCAAGATCCTCTAGTTTGCAATGATAGAAAGATCTATCATCTTCAACATGTAAGACACCATAAGGAACTCTAGGCAGAGCTCTTGCGGGATCAATTTCTATGAGATTATGCTTCAAGAAACCAAGATCAAAGATACCATAAGATAGCACAATGACAAGAGATAAAATATGACAAGAATAAATTGTATTTCTATCAAGAATGCAGAAAGAGATCAATTGGATCATCGAGATTATTACATACAATGTAGATGAGCTTGCTTATAAAGGCAAGGCTAAGAGACAAGAGAGCACACAATGATGATATGTGGCTCAATGAGATGCAAGGGTAGGTAGGAGAAATAAAAAAATATTCCACATGAGGTGGATCACCCACTGAAGGTGGAATTATTACTCCACAATATGTAGATATGATAGAGTAACAATAAGATCACACCATAAAAGGTGGAAATTCTCCTACCTACACACTCCCAATGTATGCACATCTCCCTCTACCTAAGTAAACTTAAGTAAAGTGTAATTATATCCAAGATGAATAAATAATTACAAAAACACCCCCCCTTAAGTTCAACTTAGGGGAATGCACTTATGTCTACAATGCAACTAAGAAATGCAAGATGGGTCTCGACTACAAGGCCATGTTAGGTACCCATGTACAAATGCAAATGCAATCTCCCATAAAGCAGGGAAAGAGAGAAAAACCCAATGGGAAAAAAAATCTCCCCAAAAGAGAGATGAAAACTAAACAAATAACTCTCATAGAAGTATGTGAAGAACAAAACCCCACGTGAGGAAAAATTCCTCCCCATATGAGAGAAGAAGAGAAGCTAGGTAGCCCCCCCTCAATGTAGAATCTACACCAATGGTAGAAGCTCAAAGATGAAGGAAGAAATTGCTTCATGAATGTTGAACAAGATTCCTCCCCTTAGGAAGAAACAAAACCAAAGGTGTATCCATTAAATCTCCCCAAACATGAAGGGAAGATGTAGGAAACAAAATAATGATGAATGGAATCTCTGAAAACTGCTCATGTCCCCATGTTGATGCTGAAAGATACCCCCTCAAAAGGTACTGAACTGCTCCACACTATTGAAAAAGGCACTCCAAGATCTAGTGGAGATGAATGTAGAACAAGTCCCAAAGACTCACATGTCTCCTCTAGGGATAAAGAGACCTCCTCCAACTGATGTACATAAGTATCTACAATCATGTCAACCTCAAAAGAATGATCATATAGACAATGAACAAGAGGGTTAGAGTGTTCCCTCACAACAATCAAAGAAGGATCATCTTCATCAAACATAAGATGAATATCATGAATGATGTCTCCCAAATATGCAATGTAGGACTCCACAAACAAACTTGCAATGTCTATCAAGTACTCATCCCATAAAACTAAAGTTGGAAGACAAGATATATCCTGATGCACTAAATCACAAGAAGACAAAATGGTTGCACTATCCACATCATCAGGTGCAATAGGTGATGTGATATCAATAGGAGGAGATGAAACACAAGGCTCAAGAATGAGGTCATATGTGAGAATCCCCAAGTTCAAGTACCAAAGTTCTCCTCAAAATATGAATCATCACAAGAAGTTTGATCATCATATGTAGAATCATCATGTGAAGAATCATCATATGTGAAATCATCCTCATCACTAGGAACAAAATCTGAAAAGGAGTATAACCGAGATGCATGATCCACCACACTAGTCATAATGATAGCTCTAGTCTCCAAGTATCTAATGAAAACTAACTTAGGTGTGAACTCCACAATTTTCTTTGTTGCTCCATGTGTGATTTGATAGATGGAAAGAAGATTGTTTGTCAAGTGGGGTACACACAACACATCATTGAAGGAGTTATCCCCAATGACAATAATTCCTTTCCCAATCACATCCATGTATGTATTATTTCCCATCCAAATCTATGTCATGGTTCAAGGATCAAATGTAGAAAACATAGACTGTGAAGATGCCATATGATGAGAAGCCCTTGAATCTAGAAGTTATCTCCATGAATCATGACTTGTAGTAGCACAAAGAGATTTTCCTTTTCTTTTCCTAAAAGAGTGAGTCTTCCTACTTGTAGAGGCCATGAATACTTTCCCTTTCCCCTTTTATTGTGAGGAAGTGGAAGGTGATGAATCCTCCTTCTTGTAGGCATTAGGAAAATCAATGTTGTGCTCTTTGAGGATATGTATGAGCTCATCAATCTTCTTAGAATGGAAACAATGCTCCTCATGAGCAAAATTTTTACAATAGGCACAAGTAGGTCTCTCCTTCTTTGGTGAATTGTCCTTCTTGGAAGAGGATGAATCTCCTTGTTGTGGAGAAGGTGGTTCTTTGTCCTTAGGCTTTGATTTGGTTTTCTTCTTGTTTGAGTTGTCATTTCCTTGATTTCCTTTGTTTCCTTGAGTTGCCACTAATGCTTGAGACTTAGAAGTCTTAAGAATGCCCATCCTTATCAAATTAGTTTGTTCCATCATCAACATGTCAGTGAAAGCATCAAATGTAGGTATTGTGTAGCTTGAGCCCATTGTCATCCAGTGGGTTTGGAAACTAGAAACAAATGCTGCATATTCTTGTGGAAGTTTTCCCATCAAATTGAAGATCAATTGAGTCCTTCTTATCAATGCCACAATATTTGAGTTGTGCCCTCAACTCATTTGACTTAGTGACATAATCTTGTATAGTATCAAAGTTCTTAGGATCTAGCACGGTGAGATCACTATCAATTTGATATCCCCTAATCTCATCAACTTGACCATACAAGTCTTGAAACTTTCATCAAACATCCTTAATTAAGGTACATTTTTTAATATGAAAGATGTGATCCTGTGATACATAATTTCTTAACCTACAAATTTCCATGATGTTCTTAGTGAGCCAATCCAAGTGACCATTGGGATTAGCCTTAGGATCAATAGGAGCAACAATAGTTCCATCAATGTAATGAGTTAGTCCTTTTTCCATAAGTTTACTCCATGCATCGATTTTCCAAGTAGCATAATTATGAGGAGTTAAGAGAGGAAACTTAGGAGAACTCATAGCAACAAAATTAAAGAACACAAGAGCACAAAAGCACAAGAGACACCCCCCCCCCCAAAATGATGATTTTGGCACTTTATATGTAGTGTGTGTGCAACAGGCCACTTGCAAACAATGGCAAGGTCTACTTTTGATTTTGTTTTACAACTGCCCCAATAGGCCAAGAACTACAATGCAAAAGACCAAAAAGATATATCTATGCAATACAAGTGCCAAATTGGCCAAAAAAGACCATATGCTTGAAAGTATAATTTTTACTCAAAATCACTACAAATTGACAATCGATTATGAAAGTAGATGAAAAATTATTGACAATAGATTATGAAAGTAGATGAAAAATTATGTACTTTCAACAAAATGGCACCTGAAAAGGAGTTTGTATGAGCCAAACAGAGTCCTGGAAGTTGCAAAAATGAAGATTGGATAGGTATAGTCACCAAAAATTGAATTTTATGAAAAACCGGTCCATCTAAATAAAAAAATAGCACCACTAC
Organism: Cryptomeria japonica; assembly: GCF_030272615.1. Classification (NCBI taxonomy): domain Eukaryota; kingdom Viridiplantae; phylum Streptophyta; class Pinopsida; order Cupressales; family Cupressaceae; genus Cryptomeria; species Cryptomeria japonica. The sequence continues at coordinate 500,076,627 of NC_081406.1, forward strand.
GTGAAAGTCCATGAAAAATTAGCCCATTTCAAAAAACATTGCACTAAAAAAGGAGCAACAATGAGCAAGATATGACCATTTGATGTTGAACTACAAAATCAAAAAGCTCAATGGGAGGTGCTTGCCAAATTTTTTTAAAATGATGATGTCAGTGAAACATTGGGTTAAATTTGACGGTCATATGATCGTCGCAGAAAACTACACTATCTACCTGCGTGTTGTCCGTACAGTACAAATGTGTTGATGTGGCATGAATGTGACTGTATTTGTACAATGATGTGGTAGCGACTATGCACACAGGTGTCAGTATGAAATATGATGTGGCATCAGACGTGGAAAAAACTTACTATTGACATGTCACCTGATTGGATGCTGATGTGGCAGTATGAACGATGACTTGATTGTTGATGTAGTCAAGCTGTGTGTCGCTGATGTGTTGTGCCATATGACAACCAAGATGGTGGCCGATAGGGTACCAATGTGGCACTATGTGAAACAAAAAACACTCATCGCGTGGCAGTTGTGCAGGTTGGAGGGCCCACTGAGAAAGTAGTCGGTGTCAAAAATAAGGCATGGGTGGAAAAAACCAGCTGGGTCAGAAACTAAGGACGAACTATCAGAGGATGGGCTGTCGGAGTTTGGGCCACCAGAAAAACTAATGCCAGTGGTGGGAGGAGTTGGTCAAAGCGCACAGGCAAGAGGTGTTGAATGGGTGGCAAGGATGGTAAGTGTCTATTGGAGAGTGCAATGATCACCACAAGCAACCAAATGTGGATGCTGGTACCACTAGGGTGGCGCGAGACATGCTAGCTAACCGGTTGTATAGTCTGCAGTACGGTATCTCAAGGGTGGGGGTGAATAACCCCTCCGGAAATAATATATATATATATATTTTTAAATTTTTTTTTTTATTTTTTAAACTTTTAGAACGAAATTTAAAAAATACTATGAATATAATAAATATTAAATAAAAATATTAATTCGTAGAATTTTTTTTAATATTTTTTTATTTAATAAATCCGCACCGTATAGCCAAATTGGCTAATTTTTTCCTCCCAAATTTGACTTTCACCTAATATAGGCAAATTTATAGTCAAAATTCATGGAAAGAGCCACCTGGATTCAATGGTGAGGTTAGATCTAGTCTAGGATGCCCCTAAAAGATGCTACTAGTCAGATATACCTCTTGACCTCCTTCAAAATCTCTCCAAAGGCCATGCAAAGGTCCTCCAACCGCTATGATACCATGTGAGATTATGCTTGGAGAAACCAAGATCAAAGAGACCATAAGAAAACACAATGACAAGAGACAAAATATGGCAAGAATAAATTTTATTCCTATCAAAAATGCCAAAAGGGATCAACTGGATCATCAATATTATTACATACAATGTAGATGAGCCTTCTTATAAAGGCAAGGCTAAGAGACAAGAGAACACACAATGATGAAATGTGGCTCAATGAGATGCAAGGGTAGGTAGGAGAAATAGAAAAATATTCCACATGAGGTGGATCACCCACTGAAGGTGGAATTATCACTCCATGATAAGTGGATATGATAGAGTAACAACAAGATCACACTATAAAAGGTAGAAATTCTCTTACATACACACTCCCAATGTATGCACATCTCCCTAAGTGTATCATATGAAAACTACTATGTTATGCATGTACCTAAGTAAACTTAAGTAAAGTGTAATTATATCCAAGATGAATAAATAATTCCACCAAAAATTTCCTCAGACTTAAGAGGGTGCCTCTTAAATTCGGGACGGGGTCTATCAGTAATCTTTTCACATGCTTTCTGAGATTGTTTTTGAGAAATTTTGTAGAGCTACTAGAGAGAAATTGAGCCTATCTATTGGTGGTGCTAGACTTACTTCCTCATCCCATGTCAAGGAGGAGGATAATATTGTTGCTAGGAATTGGGATCTTCAAGTTGACATCAATAACTTCAGAGTTAAAAAGAGTAGGGATGGTATTGTCTAGTGCTACCCTCTGGAGGGATGGATGAAAATTAACTTTGATGGTGCTGCTAAGGGGAACCCTGGTAGAGAAGGATGTAGGGGTGTTATAAGAGACTCTAATTGTATTTGTGTGGCTTTTATTTCTTCTCCATTGGGGATTCAGTCCAATCACATAGTAGAGGCCATGGGACTTTTGGAAATCCTCAAAATTGCTAGATAATTAAATATTAATAAAGTTTGGATTGAAGGGGATTCATTAAATATTATTAGATGTCTCAAAAGAGTGGATAAGCCTTCTTGGAATATTAAAAGTATCATTCTTAATTCTCTTAAGATTATTAATGACTTTGAGGAATGCATTATAACTCATGTTTTTAGAGAAGCCAATAGGTGTGCGAACTTCTTTGCTAACTTTGGAGTTAGTTCTATTGCCTCTTTTTCGTGGCAAAATGAAGGATCATTACCTTTTAAGGTGAAGGGGAGCTTATTATTTGATCAAATTAATGGTAGAAATCCCCCCAATCTAATAATGATTACACTTAATGAGAGTAGGAATGAAAATTATTATTTCGATATGGGGAAACTTCTAGGTGGGATGATCTAGCTCATTTCACATGCTTTTTGGGTGGTTTTATCCATCGATTCTCTTAGTGTTCATTTACCCTGTTTACATTATCAAGGTTTTTAGAGGGTGATTGTGACTGATATCTTTGGGATGGTCATCACCATGGGTGGCAATATCAATAGGATTGAACCCCCAAGCTATCAGGCTTGGAAGAAGGAAAAGAAAATTTGGAGGAGGCTATAGAAGGGAGGAGTGGCGAATTTCATGGAGAAGTTGCATGGAAAGAAGGATCATGCCTCCAAATCCTTTGTTAAAGGTTGGTCTAAGAAGAAAGTCACTCTATTCATCCAAACTTTAAAATTGGATGAGGAGCTAATTATGGAGGTGACGGGTATGTCTATGGAAGGTGTGAAGTTCATCTAGGATTAGAAGTTGTCTGACAGTGCCATGAAGACCTTCCCAAAGTCTAATGTGGAGAGGGATAACCTGGTAAAGTCAAACAAATCTTACTTTACCCCACTTCAAATTAAACTTTTTTGGAGGAAAATGCTTAGGGAAATTATGGACTATGTCACTATCAATGGTAGGTTTACAAAATCTACAGCTATCATTTTGTCCTTTTAGACCATTTTCGCCACTGCATTGAGATTTTTGTCCCTTATTATCTTTCCTATTCTTTGAATAATAATGTGGTAGATTTCATTAAAAATACTAAAGCTATCCCTCTTCCCCATCAAGGCCTTATCCTCATGATTTATGAGTTCTGTGAGGTTAGGTCTAAGGAAATTCAAAATAATTCAGGGGATGATAAGGAGTATGAACGTAGTGATGACAATGGGGAGTTTGACTCTGAGGAGGAGGAGAATGGTAGTTCAATTCGTAGATCGGGGGATAATTCCATGGATCATATGTCTAATCCTAAGGAGGGTAAGTTATCTTTGAATGAGTATGATGAACATGATTCTGAGTTGATGGATTTAGACTCAGATGACTTACAAGACAAGTAGAATACCCTGATTGACATATTGGGCACTACAAGGAGCTTGGTGGTTGATCTTTACCATTTCAATAGGTGGACGTTCCATCAAATTAAGACTTTGAACTTAAAACTTAGAGCCACAAATGCCAAAATTAAAGAAGGGGAGCTTAAGCAACAAAAATATAGGCACATGGCGAACAATAAGAGGGCGGCTTAGGATACTGATGAGTATGCTACTTGGACTCTGGGGGAGAAAAATATGATGTTAGAGATTTTAGAGAAGAATGGTGAGGCAGTGGAACTGTTAAAGAGTAGAAATGATCAGAAGAACAGTGAGATCAGCCAGAAGATGATGCAAGTTGAGGAAGGGATGAAGAAACTTATGGAGAATAGTGCAGCTATTATGAAAGTTTCTGCAGTCAACATGAATGCTTTGGTTTCCACGATGGAGAGTATTCATAATGAGAGGAATCTTGTGGATCTAGAAAATGATGTTGGTGCCTCGAGCTCAAAGTTGACTCCCCGCACCACTAGGACAACCATACACAACACTAAATTAGTGGAGGAGTCTTTTCCACAGGACCTACTGGACCTTAAGGAAGCTACCAAGGCTATGTTGTTGCTTGAGAAGGAGGCCTCCCAAGCTTTAGATAGTTTTAAGTAGGTGGTTTGTGTTGTTGTTTTTGTTAGCATCTCGTTGGCCTTTTGTTGGTCTTTTAGTGGCTGTTGGGATTTTTTCTCTTGGTTTGCAACCAATTTTGTTTCTAAGTCCTAGGTTCTCTTATGTTTCTTTAATGCTTTATCTTTAAACCTATGATGTAAGGGGTTTCGAGTCCCCTCAAAACCTCTTTTTTCTTAATAAAAAATATTAACTAAATGTGGGGTGTCCATCTTCAATGATTTAGAAAGATAAGTAGATAACAAGATATCTGAATAAATATCTTTTACCGCTTCTGCACTAGGGTTCCAAACATCGTCAAATCTATCTCATCAATTTCGAATCACAAATCACACTAGATCAATTCAAATCTTTGTAAATGTTACAAACACAAACTCTACTCTTCTCTATTCTCTCTCCATGTTCTCACAATAATGCAATGTGACAATTAACATTCAAAAAGTTCCTTTTATTTGCCCATTACCTACCGCATTAAATACCATTATCGATAAAACCCTAAATTATCTTTTAACACACTACTGATTCTCATAACACATCAAAACTACCGGTTTGATAAAAAAATCACTTCTTAATATCATAATACACCAAAGTATGTAGATTCAACATACCTCATGGTCCTTCAGGGTGTTCTGAAATGGATCTAACATTAAGCTCCTCCTAAGATTTTTAACAACTTAGTTTGTCGGTGAAGGGTTCCCCATACAAGGTGAAGAAATAGGATCTTTAGATGGTTTGACTTCAGTTTTCTCATCATCCTTATTTTTCTATATTTTGTTCATTTCAACTCTGGTCTCATCCTCATCAACTTTCATCTTCCCTTTTTGATTAGTAGATTGATTCATCGGTTGGTTCACCTTTGCTCTGCAAAAACTTTGCAACATGTCCTAGTTTATGACAATGATAACAAGCCATACCAAATGCTCTCCAAGGTCCAAAATTGCCTCTACAATCCTTCTTTTATAGTTCATAGCTACATGACTGTAGTTATGATATATTGTGCAAACCACATTCATCCTCTTTTCCATCTCATAGGAACTAGACCATTAGCATAGGGTCTCTGCTAGTTAGAACTTCTCTGATCATTAAAGGTTGTTTCCCAATGACCACTAGACCTCTGACTCATGTGAGGAGTAGGATTATTTTCTCCATACCTACACTCAACAACTCTATGTCCATGCATGTTACAAGTGAAACAATAACCATTAAAGGTTCTAGGTTTATATCCTTTATAAGAATTGGGTCTATAACCATTAGCAACATCAGATATGCTTCTACAAACATTAGCAGTATGTGATGGTTTATGTCAATTGAAACAAATAGTCTTATAGGATTTCTTACCAGTGGGTTTCTGAACTTTAGAGGTAGATTTACCTTCATGCAAGTTTTCCTTAGTACTAGAAGACTCACCTTTATAAAATGTATTGTAACCCAATCTAGTTGTATCACCGTTCATCCTTTGAGACTGGATTTGTTCGTCAAGCATGGTAGAACTTTTGTTAAACTTTTCAAGCTTCTCATTAGCATCAACAAGTTCTTTTTTAAGGTCTTCATTCCTTTTCATGAGATTCTCTCTAAGAGACATTCCTATTTCCAGTTCTTCCTTTATCTCTTCTTTTTCTTCTTTTCCTCATGCTAGTGTGCATATAGAGTACCATTTTCCTTATTTATCTTAAAGATCTCATGTGACTTCCCTTTGATCTTGTCTTCTACTGCCCTCCTTGCTTCAAATTCCTGACTCATCTGAATAGTTAGGGCTTCTAGCTCTCTCTTAAAGTTAGTCTTCTCATCATTTAGTTTATCCACCTCATCAACCAATGCATCTATGTTTGCTTCATCAAAATAACTGCTCTCAAAAACCTCCAACAGTTGTTCAGTTAGCTCTCTTCTCTCAGCAAGTGAATCTTTATACTTGCCTCTCAATGTTTCTAGGACATCCTTAGTTTATGCAATTTTTTTAGACATCTCTCTATAACTCATATCCACCATTTCTACCTTAGGAATCCTTCTCAAGTAATTAAGCCTTAAAGAAGGTTGGCTCTGATACCAATTGATAAACTTATAAGGCACTGAGAGGGGGGGGGGTGAATCAATGTAAGCAAAAACAATATTAATCTAATCACCAACTTAAACAACTTAAAACTTAATAAGCATAAAAGGAATATCACCACATAAGCTAATGCCCAATAAAACAAATTCCACATAACATGAGATTTATACATGGAAAACCAAAAGGGAAAAACCATGGTGGGAGTTAATACCCACAAGATTCACTATCTACAGAATAGAAATCTTGACCGATTAAGGTCTTACAAACATGTCCTATTAGGAGCAGACCTGGTTAGGAGTCACCCAGTTAAGGGATTTAAATGATTAGCCCTATTAGGAGATTTGACCTATTAGGATCAACCTTGCAAGAGGATTTAACACTCTGATATAGAGCTACCCTATTAGGGAATTTACAATGTAAGGCTTGTTAGGATCTACCTGATTAGGGGATTTTACTGCTATAACTATTAGGATAACAATAATTCAAATAATCTTCATATAACACCTCTGTGTGTAATAAGATCTGCTTCAGATCCTCAAAACTTCAATAACACATCAATATAGAGCTTCACTAATCATCGCACAATCACAATCTTTATATTCGCCTTTGGTCTTATTAACATTTTTTAATCTCATAACTCATCACACTTTTTATAGACATCAACTTAGTTGGATACAACCTTGGAAAAATTTCCTAGGTTCAATGAATCCAGAAAAAATAATATTGCACACCAAACTTATGTTGGCCACCGACATAACAAATCAAAACCTATGTCATTTTATCGATTTAAGTAACTTTATCACTATTGGTTGTGTTCATCAGAATACCTGCTTTGTACATCAAATCTCACTTGTGGGGTTGAATTTGCCAATGTGATCATGAACATAGCTCTAAATACCTGTCTCCACCACTCTTGTAAAAGCACATCATTCAACTCTTCATCAATCGGCTATACTGGTTGCATGAATGCAACTCTATCTTTGTTTCTCGGTTAAGAACCTATTTGTCAGTTCATTGGTAAACTATCACTTGTACTAGTTATACCTTACTAGTTGGCTTCCAAGACTTAGATGACCATAAAAATATTGTTGCTAATGAATACTAAGAGGGGGGGTGAATTAGTATGCCAAAAATCTCTGTACTTAAACACTTTACTAGTCTAGCAGTAAACCGGTAAAATAATTTAGTAATCAAACCAGTTAGCACACATGCAAACCAAATAGCAAATAATGCATTCACCCACAGAAGCACAAACACCGTAACACAAGAGGTTTTGACATGGAAACCCAAATGGGAAAAACCACGGTGAGATGAAACTCACAAGTAACTATCTACAGAATAGAAACTAGACCGGTTAAGGTCATACAATGTTCTTTACTAGAACAAATCCTATTAGGAATCTCAATCTCTATTAGGAGATAAGTCTGATTAAAGACTACTTTGCTAGAGGATTTACAAAAGGCTTTTTGGGCCTACTCGATTAAGGGCTTCAGACTTGTCGAAGATGTGAGTAATCAACAAGTGAGCGATCTAGCAAATAACACAGATTGCTTGGTTAGATCCTTGATAGCTCATTCCTAATGCATTCTAGCATTACTTGAGTCTTCAACACATTCACACTCTACTTTCTCTTATAGACTTGAACTTCTCTTCTATGTTCACACTTACAAAAACTCTTCAACCACCTTAAACCCTAGCAACAACTTAAAACCCTAGACATGATGTCCTTATAAAGGAATCTGATTTCATGTCGGTCCAATAGGATTACAATACAATTTCCTAGGTTCAATGCATCTAGACATATTCTGTAACATGACACAAAAAGCATTGTCAAAGTGTTGGTACCACAAAAGAATCGGTGGATGGTAACTCATCATAGAGTATTACCGGTTCAGACAAAATACCGGTTCAAGCAAAATACCGGTTGTCAGTTTGACAAAATGAAGACTGGGAAATATGAGTTGTGCCACTTCATTCTTTCGTACTGCTTGAGATCCTCGAACCGCTTGGGGTCTTCATACCGCTTTAGATCGGCAAACACTTTTTGCAAAACACCAATAGTCTAAAGACTATAATACATCATGCCGGTTGAGCTTTAACTCATACATACAAAAATTGATCTCATAGCAAGTGTGTGTCCATCAATGATAATCACAACATAATCATCAAAAATGCCAAAAATCTCCCCCTTTGGCATTGATGGCAACACTTAGGAAAATTTTGACATCTAAGTGTTTTACAAAAAAGAATATGCCATAATCAAAATTACTCCCCCTAAGCATATACACTATCCCTTTTGCAGAAAATGCAATGTATACTACTCCTTAACAAAAATAACATGAAAGTATACATTAGAACATTCAAAATTTATACTTCTCCCCCTTTTCCAACAATGACAAAAACATTGCAGACTAACTCCTATTTCATTAGTATAAAATAATAAGTGTTTATGATAGTAATGAGTAAAACTTGTCAAAAATTGATTTAAAGTCCTGCAAAAATTGCTTCATGGATAAGGACCGTGAGTCAAGTAGGGAGGTAGCCACCTCTTTCTCTATCTACATTTGGGAGACTTGTTCTTCCATGGCATCTATCGTGCTCATCTCTTGAGTGACTGTTAGGGCATCAAGATTTAGATAGCATTTTTGGAGAATTTGCAGTCTTGGCAGTAGGACCAATTGAAGTTCCTACAAATTTCATGTCTGGTTGCTTATCTCTACCTCTAGTCTTGCAAACTGTAGTTGAAATTGATGAGCAGTTTGGCCATATGTGGAGAAGGAGTCATAGGGCATCTTGAAGGTGCTAATAAATGACTGCATATCAGATTGTAGTTTGTCTTTTTGAGTGAGCACATCGTCACAGAATAACTAAGGTTGGCAAATCTTGCTAAGTAGTAGATTACCCTCATCCATTGCATGTCTAATGTCCTTCTATTCCTTCTGAAGATCAGACTAGAGCTCTGTTAATTTTCTCACCAAGGTAGTGTCCAGAGCCTTTTGATGTTCCTTCTTGGTGTTTTCTTTTGTGACCTTTTCTAGGCTTTGCACCTGGTCTTCTACAACTATACATACAAGCTTCAATTATGCAAGTGAGGAATCAGTATTGCAAAGGTTCGTATCGGGTATCAAACTAGTAAGAGTGTCCATCGCAGCTTGGATAACATCTTCCTCCTTTTTCCTCCTTAGAGCATCCAATCACTCTTGAGCAAGCTTAATGCTCTGCAATAGCTCCGATTCATTTGCAGACTGGAGGTCAATAGGACTGGTAATGTCAGCCGATTTATCCTGACTATCAGTTGCCATTGGAGTCCCCACTTATGTGCTCTTTTCTGCTACTTCCTTGTCCTTGGCTTTTTTCTTATCTTCTTGAGCCTTCCTCTGCTCCTCTTCTTCTTTCTTTCTTTTCTCTTCTCTTCATCTTTTCGCTTCTTCTCTTCTTCATCCTTCTTCTTCTCCTCTTCCTTCTTCCTCTTCTCCTCTTCCTGGTTCTTCTCTTCCTCTTGTTTCTTATTTTCTTCTTCTTTTTCTCTTCTTCTCCTCTTCTTTTCTCTTGTCCTCTTCCTCTTTCTTCTTTTCCTCTTCTTTTCTCTTGTCCTCTTCCTCTTTTTTCTTTTCCTCTTATTTTCTCTTATCCTCTTCCTTTTTCCTCTTATCCTCTTCCTTTCTCTTATCCTCTTCATCTGCCTATTTCTTCTTTTCTGCTTCATGTTGCTTCTTTTCTCCTTCTACCTACTTCTCCTACCCTATTCCTTCTGATGGTGTACCCGGAGTAACATTTTCAACATCTAAGGCATCAACATCAATGGGGTCCATTTGTTCTATGACCAGTTCTTCTTCACTATTATACACCTCATCTAGTTTGCTTGTTTCTGATTCTTGCTCAGATTTCCTATTGGCTTCAGCCACTTGATGCATCTTAAGAGCTTCTTGAGCATGAGTATGTGTATCTTTGATCACTTCATGAACCTTTCCTTCCAGTAACAGGAGTCTTCTTCTTCTCATGAAGAAGAGGCCTTTGTATTTATTCATAACTTTGAAAAGTTCTAAATTTGATACATTAGGAAAATGTTGAGCAAATATTTCCTCCCTCATTTCCTGTTCCTTTTCTATGGCAATGCGCCATTTATTGTCTAGAGAATTATACAAAGAATTTGATGTCTCAGATCTAATTTCTGAAGGCGACCGGTCATTAACACACAAATACTTAATGATTTCCTATTCAACTTCTTCCTTTTCTTCATCATTGAAGTCATCAAAACAATCAATTAAATCATTCAACACTTTTCTCCTAATATTATTTATAGTTCTTTGACAATGTGTTAAAGGTTTGTAAGAAGAAATATCAATATTTACCGGTGCAGATGATGCCGGTTCATTCTTTGTCTTTTTCTTCATTTGCCTAGTCTTTTTCTTAGGTGGTTCTTCTGACATAGTTTCTTCTGAGTCAAGTGTATTTCTTTTTGTCTTCCTCTTCCTCTCAAAGACCTTTGTAGGTGTTGCTTCCGGTTTCTTCTTAGCTGGTGACTGCTTGGTCACTTTGGGACTGGCTGCAGTAACCGGTACCGATGCTGAAGGCACTACCTTTCCTTTCTTTTCTGAGGGTTCTACAACCAGTGTAACCCTTTCCAAATAGGTGCCAGTTCTCTTTGCCTTAGGATCAAGGGGTGAGGCGATTAGGGTAGAAGCATACCCGTCTAGCATATCATTCATTACCTCATAGCATAGGCTCTATTTCTTCTTGCCTAGGCTCAACAACCTCCATTATGCATTCATCCACTTTGATGGTGAAGAAGATGTCTTCCTCATACTTTTTGACTAAACCACTGGATATTCTTATCCTTTGGCTCATCTTGCTTCTGAACTCATCAAATTATTTGTTCAATGCTTCCAGATAGCCAATTCCAACCGCTTGTAGGCTCTCCTTGATTTGTTTTGTCATTGGTTGGTCGGTAGACCACTGAATGCCACCTACTCCTTGAAAGTATCCTTGGAAGTAAAAGAACAAACCAACTAGTAGTTGTCCGAACTTAAATCTTAGTGCATTGTCCTGTTTGATCGACTTAAGATTCAACATAAGTTGTCTTTGCATACAAGTGCACAGATCAAATGATGCATCTTCCTTGATCATTGTGTAAGCAGCATTTACCACTACAACAAAGACAAAATTAATTTTGCTAGTAGAGAACGTCTGGTAACCTATCACCATGTAGACATACTTGACTAGATCATCCTTGATTGAGTTGACGGTCATTCCACATGAGTCGCTCACTGAACCAGTGAGCTTGGACATTTCAGTCTTGCTGACCTTCCTTAGGGCTGGCACTTCCCCTGTGTTACAGAAACTAGTGACAACATGAATCACTTCAGGTGTGATATCATGCATCCACTCTAGGTACATCTTATCACCATGTACCCTACTTAGAATAATGCGAATGTGATCATCTGGAAATTCTTCAAGAAAGTAAACTGCATTTTGAAATTTCTTCTTTTCCAGAATGCTGAATTCCAGTTTAATCTTCTAATCCTTTCTGTAGAATAAGCTCAGCTGGGAATGGATTACAAGAGACCCTAGGTCTTTGATTTCGTAGTCTATGTAATCAAAAATGCCTTCTTCTACTATAACACCAGTAGGTACTTAAGACAAGCCATTGTATTTCGACTTTCATTGAATGAAGTCCATAGAATCAATAGTTGCACTAGAGCTATCATGAGATGCGGAAGCCATGATAAATGGAGAATTATGAAAAATACCTTTGCTGATCAAAATTTAGGGCTTCATAGTTTGAACTTCTCCACACACTCCTTCAGTTGCAAGGATACCATTTTGTGTTCTACACTCCTCCAATAGATGTTTGCCTCAGATTCTTCTTCTGGATTTTGATAAATTCTTTGAATCACAATGTAAATCTCTTTTCTTCGCTCTGCACTTGAAAAACTTATTTGCTTGAAAAATGATAAGTGAGAAATGATTTGAAAATTCCTTTTAAACAGGTTCTCCACCTACCATAATAAATGCTCCAATATTAGGGTGTAAACCCTAATTTGCCTTTTACCGTTTCTGATCTTCTGCCGACTGACAGGTATCTCATACCGGTTAAGGTCTTTTACTGGTGTAAGTTGGGGGTTCAAAGTATTTTTCTATTTGCTCCCCCTAAGATTTTTTGATGCTTAGTTTGCCAGTTCCATGGGTTCCACACTAGGTGCAGAAACTGGTTCTTCTTGCAACACTCCTGGTTTATTTTTCTAGGTTTTGTTCATATCCGCTTGAACAGTTTCAATATCAATGTTTCCTTCCGGAGTGATCAGTATGTCATCCGATATGTTCTTTCTTGTTATGTAGAATCTAGCAATGTGACCCGGTTTGTTGCAATGATAGCAGACCATTCCAGGTGCTCTCCAAGGTCCATTATTCATGCTACCATTCTTCCTCTTGCATGTTGCAGCAATGTGACCATGACAATGATAGATCAAACAATTTTCTCTCCATCTGGTTGCCACTTGATAGCCACCACTTCCTGATTGATGATTAAAAGTATTAAACTAGTTGTGATTCCGGTTTACAAAAGGTTCTAGACCAACTCCTTGAGTCCTCTAAGGATATCTTCCAGTGTTGTTCATAATAGACCTGCATTCAAATGCTCTATGCCCAAACTTGTTGCATGCATAACAATTACCATTAAACTTATTGGATCTTGGTACATCATTTATAAAGTAAGGAAAATTATTGTAGGCTTTGCTCCTACATACATTAGCAGCATGTCCTTCTTTAAGACAATTAAAGCAAACAGGTTTGAACTTTTTCTTACCTTTACCTTTTAATGCTGGTTGCTTCTTCGATGCTTTAGCATTTGCACTAGAGGTCTCACCTTGCTCATGACCGAATTAACCAAGTCCATCGGTATTCTTGATAGGTTTGGTCGATTCAAGCTTCTGCTCTAGCTTAACAGTACTCTTGTTGAACTTAGCAAGTATTTCTTTTGACTCAGAGAGTTCTTTGGAAATAGCAACATTTGTTTCCATCAAGTTTGCATTCTCAAAGATGGCTATGTTTAGTTCTCCTTGCATGTCTTCCTTTTCCACTTTTCTCACATGGAGTTGAGTGGTTATGACACTAATTTCTTTCTTTAGCTTGGAGATTTCATGATCTTTGTCTTTTACCAGATCTTCAGCTTTCCTCCGGTTCTCAAGCTCTTGGCACATTCGAATAGTCAGTCCTTCCAACTCCTTTCTTAGGTTGAAATTGGATTCATTTAGCTTTTCTACTTCTCGAATCAAGGCTTCCATGTCCACTTCATCAGAAAAACTATTTTCAGATAGCTCCATCAGTTTTTCAGCATGTTCTCTCCTTTTTGCCCAAGAGGCCTTATATTTGACCATAAGATCATCATAAGATTGCTCAGACTGAGTGAGCCAATGAGTAAGTTCCCTCACAATGTATTCCCCCATATCTCTTTCCAAGTGGTTAGACTTATAGAAAAGTTGGCTTTGATACCAATTGATGAATACTAAGAGGGGGGGGTGAATTAGAATGCCAAAAATCTTTGTACTTAAACACTTTACTAGTCTAGTAGTAAACCAGTAAAATAGTGTAGAAAACAAACCAGTTAGCACACATGTAAACCAAATGGAAAATAATTCATTCACCCATAGAAGCACAAACACCATAACACAAGAGGTTTTGATGTGGAAACCCAAATGGGAAAAACCACGGTGAGATGAAACTCACAAGTAACTATCTACAGAATAGGAACCAGACCGGTTAAGGTCATACAATGTTCTTTACCAGAAAAGATCTTGTTAGGAATCTCAATCTCTATTAGGAGATAAGTCCAATTAAAGACTACTTTGCTAGAGGATTTTAGATTCACAGATGTGAGCCACCTTATTAGAGGAATTACAAAAGGCTTTTTGGGCCTACCTGGTTAAGGGCTTCAGACTTGTTGAAGATGTGAGTAATCAACAAGTGAGTGATCTAGCAAATAGCATAGATTGTTTGGTTAGTTCCTTGATAGCTCGTTCCTAATGCATTCCAGCATTACTTCAGTCTTCAACACATTCACACTCTACTTTCTCTCATAGACATGAACTTCTCTTCTATGTTCACACTTACAAAAACTCTTCAACCACCTTAAACCCTAGCAACAACTTAAAACCCTAGACATGATGTCCTTATAAAGGAATCTGATTTGATGTTGGTCCAATAGGATTACAATACAATTTCCTAGGTTCAATGCATCTAGACATATTCTGTAACATGACACAAAAAGCATTGTCAAAGTGTCGGTACCACAAAAGAATTGGTGGATGGTAACTCATCACAAAATGTTGGTTGGTAACTCATCACAGAGTATTACTGGTTCAAACAAAATATCGGTTCAAGAAAAATACCGGTTGTCAGTTTGACAAAATGAAGACTGGGAAATATGAGTTGTGCCACTTCGTTCTTTCGTATTGCTTGAGATCCTTGAACTGCTGGGGTCTTCATACTGCTTCAGATCGACAAACACTTTTTGCAAAACACTGATAGTCTAAAGACTATAATACATCATGCCAGTTGAGCTTTAACTCATACATACAAAAAGTGATGTCATAGCAAGTGTGTGTCCATCAATGACAATGACAATATAATCATAAAAAATGTCAACAGTTGCCATTAATGACAACACAAGACTTAGTCATCAAACATGAATTTTAATCTCTTCATCACATTCACCAATCAATCATTTACCAATTTCATTTCACAACAGTCTTTACCAGTTCAGTCAAATACCAACAGATGACAATCCAAAACTTAGTGGAGATGGATGCAGAACAAAATCCAAAGACAAAGGTATCTCCTCCAAAGACAAATGTTCATCCTCCAAGTGTTTCTCATGTTGGCTTGATGATGATTGTAATAGATGACTTCATGTGTTGTCATTGATGACACATGTATACACACACATATGTTCACATTGTCATAGTCATCTTAGTTAAGACAACCTGGTATTACTCCTAAAGTCACTTGTATTGAAAAACTGGTATTATGTGTATAGTAAAGTCCAAATGGTTTAGAGGGTGTCTAACTAGTATATGTAGACAACCAGTATATGCAAGAATGACTTGACACCAGCTTGGAGATTCAGTGGAGACCATCAAAGAAGCAAATGAAGGACAATCAGTTTGTGTTGAATGTGGTTAACTCTTAATCAGTATCGGTGTTCTAACTAGTATTCATTTATTGTGTGATGAGTTATCGTCGGTCATGATGAGTTATCCCTAATGGACATATTTGGTCGCAATCTATGATGAGTTATGCTAGATTGTCCAGATACACTGCACCTTGGAAATTGTGATATGATTCCTGAGTCAACATGAAATCTAATGTCTATATATAAAGACATTATGATGAACACTTTTTATGATAGAAGTGTTAAGTTGATAAAGGCCTTGTAGAGTATGTTGGTGATGTAGTTGGTGATGTAGTTTTGAGTGAGCATAAGAGGATCTATTCGAGCAAGTTGTGCTACTTCTAGATCACACAACCTATTTTTTTCTAATCACTACTACAGTCAAATCCCCTTACTAGGTAAGCTCTAAGAAGATTCAATGTACAAATCCTTTAACAAGGTGATCCATTAGTTTGGATTCTGAAATCCTCTACCGAGGTTACTCCTAATAGGGTATAGCTCCTAACAAAGCTTTGGGATCTTTAATAGGATTCGGTCCTAGTAGAGAACTTTTGTAGACCTTAACTGGCCAGTTATCTTTTACTATAGATAGTTAACTTGTGAGTCCCATCACACCATGGTTTTTTACGGTTGGATTTTCCATTTATAAACACTTGGGTTATGGTGGATTTTTTACTTGTTGTGGATTATTTAATTTCATTTTGGATCGCATGTTTACTATTTAGTAAACTTGTTAAGTATCTCTACCGATCAGTGTTTAAAGTGGTATTGTTTTTGCTGTCACTTTCACCCCCCCTCTCACTGCTTTATAAGTCTATCAATTGGTATTAGAGACAAACTTCCTTAAGGCTTAATCACTTGGAAGGAAACCCTAAAGCCACCATGGAGGATATGAGCTACTTAAAGATGGCTAGAGTTCTTGATGCTACCAAGGAAGAGCTTGGAACCCCAAGCATCAAATTTAAAGCTTCACAAGTCAAAAGGAGAGAGCTGAATGAACAACTATTGGAGATATCTGATAATAGTTCTTCAGATGAAGCTAACATTGATGCATTGGCTGAAGAAGTTGAAAAACTGAACAGTAAAAAGATAAATCTGAGAAGAGAGTCAGAAGCCCTAACTATCTGCATGAGCCAAGAGTTGGAAACAAGAAGGGCAACTGAAGACCTAATCAAAGAAAGAGGTCATGAGATTGCTAAGATCAAACAAGATAATGCAACTTTGCATGAGCATTTGCATGAAGAAAAAGAAGAAAAGGAGGCTTTTCACCTAGATCTTGAAATGGCAACATCTCTAAGAGAGACTATTACAAAATACAATGAAGATATTATCAGAGAGCTCACCGAGGCTAATGCAAAGATGGAAAAGTTCAATAAGAGTTCTTCTATGCTAGATGAGAAGATCCAATCTCAGAGGATGAAAGGTGACACATCTATACTAGACTCTAATACATTTAAGAAAGGAGAATCTTTTGCTACAAAGAGCAACATTCACAAAGGCAAAACTGCTCCTAAGGCTAGCAAGTCTATCAGTAAGAAAGTTTTTAAACATGTTTGCTTCGTCTATCATAAACTTGTGTTAGGACCAGAAGGAAAATGAGAGGGGGGGGGGGTGAATCAGTTGTCAATTAATTTCAAGCCAAATATAACCTAATCAAACTTGATACTTAATACTGGTAAACCAAACTTAATGTCGGTTAACAGATTAATAGTTAATATCAATACTAGTGAAACTTAATGCATGAAACAGAAAGAGAAACAACATCCATAACACATAACACAAATATTTGTACGTGGAAACCCTGTAAGGGGAAAAACTACGGTGGAAAACCTTACCCACAATCAGATGATACTACTACAAATATTATGTGTATACAAATGGGGTTTGCACATGTAGAAAGGCCAACCGCCTAGAGCTCACTGCTCAATCACAAAATAGGAGTCACACTAACTACAATTGGATGATTAAATCCAATGATAATGTACTGCACAAAATAACATCTCCAATGCTAGATTCAGTATCGGTTAAGCTCAGATATTCACCTTCAAACCTTCCTTGAACCTTCTCTATGGTCTACTCATATAATATTCAATATTCGCACATACCATGTTACAATACCATATCCATATACCGTCTCTCTATTCTATTACATTATCTCACAAATGAGATCTTACATATATACCAAAACCTAAGACTAAATGTGTAGGTTGGCTCACCAAGAATATTATAATTAAAGCAATTATAGATAAGTCAAGATATGATGCATCATGTCAGCTCAATACATTTACAACAATATCCAATTAATCAAATCGTGTCGTGCTGATCTGGAATAGATAATGCATGTCGGTCCATAACCTAGACCAATTTGCCGGTAATAGAAAATATGTCAACTCAATTAGACCAATAACCAAAATACCAAAACCAAGTGTCCAAACCATGTCTTCAACATAACCAAGTGATCTCTAGATGATAACAAGTCATCCTTAGTGTCGGTGAACAATATAACCTGCCAGTGAATGATATATCGATGACTGTGCATAATCATTGAACTTGTCAGTGAACATAATGTGCCAGTTCAACATAACCAAAGATCTTCAGAAGGATAATTATTGATAAGTCTTGACATCAATGAAAAAACCAATGCAACACATCTATAATACCAACAATCTCCCCCTTTGGCATTGATGGCAACACAAGATGGAATAACATCTAAGTGCCAAAACAGAATGCCAAAAACCAAAAACCAAAAACCAACAATCTCCAGAAAGATCAATACCAGAAATCAAAATACAAATGTAGAGAGTATATATCACTCCCCTAATAAGTAATCTCTCCCCAAAGGATAATGTTTGTTTTTCCATAGATATCTCTCCCCCTTTGACATCAAATGCCAAAGGAATACAAATACTAGAACATACAACCAATTCATATAACCAATTACAATAACCAATTGTTATATCCAGCTTCTCCCCTCGAGAAGTAACTCTCCTCCATCAAAGTCAGAAAAAAATTTCTTTGTAAATTCTGCCAGTTTGATGCCAATCATGAGCTATCTAAGTCTCTACCGGTGAGGGTATAACTCCAAGCTGCTCTCTGAGATATTCAAAAGTTTCCTTAGGCAAAGGCTTGGTAAATTTATCTGCAATCTGCTCTTTAGTATTCACATAAACAAATCTCACTTCTTTTGCTTCAACATTCTCTTCTAGAAAATTATATTTGATAAAAACATGTTTAGTTTTAGAGTGAAATACCAGATTCTTAGATATATCAATTGCTACTGAATTATCACAGTAAATGATTATAGGTTCTTTGTATTTTACCTTTATGTCCTTCAACAATTTCTTAATTCATAATACTTGAGTACAATTAGTTTCTATTGCAACATATTATGATTCTGCTATTGATAATGATGTACAACTCTATTTCTTGCTTAGCCATGAAATCAATCTTCTACCAAGAAATAATGCCCCATCGGTGGTTCTCTTTCTGTCATCTACATCTCCTACCCAATTTGCATCAGTGTATGCACATAAATCAAAATTTTTATCTTCGGGATACCATAAACCAAGATTTGTTGTGCCTTGTAGATATTGGAAAATCCTTTTCACTGCCGATTCATGATTTTCTCTAGGATTACTCTGAAATCTTGAAATAATACACACTGCATTCATTATATCAGGTCTTGTTTGTGTCAAATACAGTAAACCTCCAGTCATTGATTTGTATCTTGTCAGATTAATAGGAGCTAAATCATCTTTCAATGTCAATTTATCAGTTGTAGTCATATGAGTACTTACCGGTTTAGAGTTTTCCATACCAAATTTCTTCAATAGTTCTTTCAAGTACTTTGTTTGACATATGAATATACGTTTATCAGTCAGTGAAATCTACAATCCTAAAAAGAATTTTATCTCCCCAATCATAGACATTTCAAATTCTTTCTGCATCTTATTAGCAAAGTCTTTACATAATCCATCTTCTCCTCCAAAAATGATGTCATCAACAAAAACTTCAATAACCAAGATATCTTCATTAGTCACTTTGAAATATAAGTTACTGTTAGCATTACCTTTAGTGTAACCAAGCTTCAAAAGATATTTGTCCAATCTAGCATACCAAGCTCTAGGAGCTTGCTTCAATCCATATAAAGCTTTACTTAATCTGCAAACCATATCTTTATCATTTGTCAATGAAAATCCATCAGGTTGTTCAATGTAAACTTCCTCTTCAAGATCACCATTCAAAAATGCATATTTTACATCCATTTGATATACTTTATAGTTCTTGTGGGCTGCAAATGCAAGAAATAATCTGATTACCTCAATTCTAGCTATTGGTGCAAAGGTTTCATTGTAGTCAATTCCCTCTTTCTATGAATATCTTTTACACACTAATGTTGCTTTGTTTTTGATTACCTTACCATCTTCATTAAGTTTATTTCTGAATACCCATTTAGTTCCAATTACATTTTTATCTTTAGGCTGGGGAACCAATGTCCATGTATTGTTCTTTTCAATTTGTTCTAATTCATCTTCCATAGCTTTAATCCAATGTTTATCTTCACATGCCTCAATAATAGATGCTAGTTCAATTTGAAAAATTAAACATACCTCTTCATTTTCCTGTCTTCCTCTTATCATAACTCCTTGATACTTATTCCCAATTATTTGACTTTTAGAGTGATTCAACCTTACATACCTGGGTGTGTTCACTTGCTGTTGTTCTTCAGTCACTGTGGAATTCTCTGATGATGCCGGTGTGACTAGATTCACATTCTGTACTAGTGCACTCTATATAGGTTCATTTATGGTCATCTCAACTGCTGGCTCAGAATCCATAGACCTTGAATTTCCTCTAAATTGTTCATCTACCTTCACATTTGCACTCTCAATGATTTTCTGCAATCTTTTATTAAAACATCTATATGCCTTTCTCTTAGATGAATAACTAAGAAATATTCCTTCATCACTTCTAGGATCAAATTTACCAACATACTCATCTCTCCTAATATAACATTTTCTTCCAAATATTTTGAAGTATTAAAGAGTAGGAGTATTACCAAACCATAATTCATAAGGTGTCTTACCGGTTTCACCTTTGATGTGAACTCTATTGAAAGTGTAAACCATTATATTCACTGCTTCTCTCCAGTACACATGAGGTAGATTTTCTTTTGATATCATGCTTCTAGCTGCATCTAGAATAGTTCTATTCTTCCTTTCCACAACTCCATTTTGCTAAGGTGTCTGAGGTGTTGATAGTTATCTTCTAATTCCATTCACTTCACAAAATGTATTAAAATCCTTAGATATAAATTCACCTCCTTGATCTGATCTT
The DNA here is from genome assembly GCF_030272615.1 of Cryptomeria japonica. Lineage (NCBI taxonomy): Eukaryota > Viridiplantae > Streptophyta > Pinopsida > Cupressales > Cupressaceae > Cryptomeria > Cryptomeria japonica. The sequence continues at coordinate 500,097,370 of NC_081406.1, forward strand.
AAACATTTGACTTTCTTACCGGTTTCATTCTCTACCATTACCTTGAATAATTTGAATTTTCCAAAAGCTTCTGATTTCTCCTTGAGAAAAGTAACCCAACACATTCTAGAATAATCATCAATGATTAGCATAAAGTATCTATCTTTCTGTAGAATTCTTGTTCTTGCCGGACCTTACAAGTCAGTATGAATTAAATCAAGAACATTATTGTATTTCTCAGAAATACTTTTAAAAGTTGTTTTAACTTGCTTTCCCATTTGATATTCCTTACATACTGGATTATGAGGTTTTACAATCTTAGGTAAATCCCTTACTGCCTTAGATGAACTAATCTTTATAATGCAGTCAAAATTCACATGACAGAGTCTTTTATTGCATAACCAACTTTCATCAATATGTGCAATCAAGCATGTGTTTTCATTGTTGTTCAAATGAAAGATATTACCTCTAGTCTGATTACTGGTTGCAATCTCCAAACTAGTTCTATTCATGATTTTTCATTTACCATTCTTGAATTGTAACTGAAATCCCTTTTCAACTAATTGACCAACACTCAAAAGATTATGTTTCAAACCTTCAACATAATAAATGTTGTCAGTATTGTTCTTACCATCAAAAGATATAGTGCCTTTTCCTATGATCAAACACGCTTTATCATCCCCAAATCTTACTAGACCTCCATTGTATTCCTGAAAAGATAATAATTTACTTTTATCACCACTCATATGATGTGAACATCTGGAAACTATAATCCATTCATCCTTTTCTTCAATTTTAGCTACCAGGGCCTGCTCTACCGGTGGAACAATAGGTTTCAGTTGATCTTCTTTTATTGTAACAAAATCCCATCCATTTTTTGTTGGTTCTTCATCAAAAACATCAGTAACTCCTTCATCAGCATAGTAACATGATTTGTCTCTATTATTCTTAAATCTGTATCTCTGATATTCAGGGTTAGGCTTATATGTTCTTTTAGCTTCTTCTCTTGATCTTGCATATCTATCAAGACATCTAGATGCCATATGACCAACTTTATTGTAGTTAAGACATTTAAATGGTGCTTTACCTTCATACTTACTTCCAATAGGACCTTTAGGTATTTCCCTTGCAAATAGTGCTTCAAGTTCTTCCAGTTCTTCAATTTCCTTTCTGATATCTTCAAGTTCTCTTGCATAAAGTGCTTTCCAATAATATTTATCAGATGATGATGATGATGATGCTGTAGATGATGATGCTTTAAAGGCTAAATCTATCTTAATTGTAGCAACAGGACCAAATTCCTCAAGCTCAAATGCTGAAAGTTTACCAACCAAGGTATCTCTAGATACTGATGTATTAGGCATTGTTCTCAACTCATTAATAGCAGTTAATTTTATTTTGTATGCCGGTGGCAATGCTCTCAAAAATTTAGAAATAATTTCATCTTCACTTAAGGAACCTCCACAACATTGTATTCCTAAAACAATTTCATTAACCCTTTCCATAAAAGAAAAAGTTATTTCATCTTCTTCCATTTTTAGATTTTCATACTTGACTCGGAAGCATTCGCATTTTGCAATTTTGACAGTGGTATCTCCTTCATTCAATCCTTCATTCAATGTCTTTAATTTATCCCAAATAGCTTTAGTAGTAGAATGTTCTAATAATCCTATTGTAGACACCTAAAATTGTCCCGTCTAATTAAATAAATATTTTATTTATTTAATTATCTAAGCTTAATTCTTCTATTAATTAAATAAATCTTTATTTATTTAATTAATTCATTTATCCTCTTCTAGCCTTATTTCTCATTTAAATAAATACATTTATTTATTTAAATTATCCTTTTCCTAAATTAAATAAATACTTATTTATTTAATTATCCCATTTCTTCTATTAATTAAATAAATCTTTATTTATTTAATTAATTCATTAGCTTTTTCTACACATGACACATGTCATTCATCTCTTAATTCCTACACTACCTACCTCTTTCATTATTTTATTATTTCCTCTACCTACCCTTTAATCCTAGCCGACCTCCTTTTTACACCTCTCAATCTTATCCCTCCATTTCATATAGTGTCTTCTATTTAAGGAGATGCTTTCTTCATTATCAAACCCTAATGACTGATCTTAAGGACTTGACTACACTACGATCCTACTTGCAACCACATTCCGTTCTTTGTTGAGCTCTTGTGCACATAAAATCTGAGAGCAAATATATCAAGCAAGATCAATGGAGATAGGAAGAATGGAGATTCAAACCCTATTGGACATGTGATGGTATAATCTTTGTGATTTCATTTGATTTGCATTGTCTTAGGTAATCTTCATATGTTATGGTGGATCTTTGTTGATTGTTAGGCTAGGGTTTTGTGGTTGAATTCATTTAGCCTTTCAATATTGTTATTATTGTTATCCATTTTCACCATATACATTTTGGCACACCCGGTGGGACTCTTGTCCCTTTGCATTTAACCTCCTTGTTGCAGATTTTGCATTTTTGAAGTTGCAGATCGGACATTTTCGACAGTATTTTGGGTATATCCATGTCTGCGTATCTTCGAATCGCGTTTCTGATTTTCTGGCGCGTCTGCGACAACCTAAATCGTGTCTATGTTATTAGTTACATTTTGTTTTGCAGGTTTTGGAACATTGCATTTTTGTCCTGAAGTTGTGTTTGTATTCGGAAACCATGTCTGTGTCTCACAGAACCACGTCTGTGTCACAGAGCCGCGTCTGTGTAGAGGTAACCGCATCTATGTTCACCAGTTTTGAATTTTGGATTTTTCATTGATTCAGTTTTTTGGATTTTGCATTTAGGGTTTCGGATCTGGTTTATTTTGAGCTAACATTTTCAGATCTAGCTAACAAAATTGGTGTAGCTTGTCTTGAAAGCAAAACGTTTTGTTGAAGGCCCCTTTTTCACAAAGTCTTTTGGGTTTTAAAATTTACCTAACTTGTGTGCTTGTAGGAAGGGGTGATTATTTGAAACAATCCAAACTACTAATAACTTTTTGTTGCAGGTCCTTGGCAAGGGTTTTGGATTTTTATTGTGTGCCTTGTTTTCATAGATTAGCAAACACTTCCATTGGTGCACTAAAATTGAATCATTGTCTTTTGTGTCTTGAGCAATAGGCTCTTTTTGTTTAATCTTTAGAGGGCCTGTCTTCCCGTGTGGTCATTAGGACTACTAGTGAGAAGAGAATGACCCAAGTGGTAGCGAGGAAAACCCACCTCTTCCGAACCACTATAATCAAATGTATTCATGGTGAAAACTATGGATAACGTGTGCTGATTAGTTCATACCGACACGATGTCTCCCCATAAACCCCGTTTGATCAAATTTATTTGATCAGTTGTAGGGCGTAACCCCTACTGGCTGGGAGCCTTCTGTATTTATAGAGTTGAAAGTGCCGCATGTATGGCCACATGAGTGGATGCCCTTACCAGCACCTTTTTGTTTTAGAAGCCCAAATCCTTCTAGTTGTTGGGGCAGGAGGTCGGACCTCTGGTAGCGGCCCACACACATATGGTTCTTAGTAGAGATACAAAGTTCACCACGGGGAGTTTTCATGGGGATTGATGCTTGGCTGACCCGAGAAGTGAGTGCCGAGGGTGGAGCCAGTGAGGTCAAGCATCTAAGTATCTGCTCTGAATAGCATAGCCTCGGGGGTAAAACCCCATGTGGGATCAACAACTATTGTCTTGACCAGCCATAAGAATTGTGCTTGACTTATGTTAAACATTCAAACATTCAAGACCAAACAACAAAACATTGTGTCTTTTGTGTCTTCAAGTGTATGCAAAAACATTTTTTTTACATCAAACAACACACTTTTTTGGAGTCATTTTAGAGTTTAGACACTTGCAAACATTGTGTCCTCTTGTCACGAAAAAATAGTCAAACAGTCAGATTTGGTCACAACAAAACAACTTCACAGATTGGAAAAATTGCACAAAAGTTGTAGAAACGTGTCTGTGTCGGGCATAATCACGTCTGTGTCATATAAGCACGCCTTTGAAGAGTAGAATCATGTCTATGTGTCTAACAGCATCTGTGTTAAACAGAGACGTGTCTGTGTCAAGGAACCGCATCTGTGTTAAACAGAGACGTGTCTGTGTCAAGGAACCGCATCTGTGAAGTATACAGGCGCATCTGTGTCCAGAATTGCAAAAATTTTCACAGTCCAGCAAACAAAAGAAATCAATTTCAGAATTCTTGAGCTTCCTAGGTCATTTCTCTAGGTTTTCATCTAGCATTCAACCTATTTTTGGGTCTCACACAATCCATCATTGCTTTACATCTCTCATTACATTCACAATTGTCTAAACTTGAGTCAAAAGGTCACTTGCTTGTCCTCACTATACTTTGTCAACACACTACATACAACAACACTTTGCTAAGTGGTCCCTCATCAAGGTTTCTTACCTTTGGGTCTCATTTGGTCTTAGTTAGAGTCAAGGTCAACTTACCTCATCAAGAGAAACTATCCTCTCTTTGGAAGCCACACCTACTCTACTACATACATACTTGGTCTTACACTTTGGACATTGCAAGTACACTTCAGATTCATTTACGCTCCATCCAACTCTTGGTCTTCCATACTTTTTCCATTTTCATATAGTCTCACACATCTTGGTCAATACCTAGTTCATGGTTGAAACCCGTCTTCAAAAATCTAGGAGAACAGCTAAAGAGGCTCAAGAGTTTGCAAACATGAGTTCGTATGAGTATGACAACGATATATTTTTCGATACTGATCACACTACATTGCCTGACATGGATGTCTATAGAAACATTCCAAATGTTGAGAACATGGACACTACAAACAACAATGCTACACACAATGACAATATGGACAACTTTTCAATACATTCAGCAGATGTGGAAGAATCCATTATGAATCCCCATTTCAATCGGTTGGCTGAGGAAATAATGAGGAGGGATAGACAATACTTCTTACAAATGATGGCACAAAGTGGAGCCAAGATACCTCATGATTTTGACATGTCTCAAATAATAGAAAATTGACCTTTGCAACAAACTCACTCCAACATGGATCAAAGGAGGCCTAATAATGGAGGAAATAGAGGACCATATATGGTACCTGAATCACCATCGTCTTTGCTTCAAAAACCAGAGGTACCACATACACATGGTCAAGCATATGATACTCACCTTCACAGACCATCATGGAAGTCTTATGCAGATAGATATGCTCAAGCTATGGATCAACCAAAGTAATTGGATATTCAAAGGCATGCTCAAAATTTGGACACAAGGAAACCCCGTGTCAAATTTGGGGGCAACACAATAGAACATGACATGCCTGTAGAATATGGTATACATGCACAAAATAGATATGGTGTCCCTCAACATGAATCTATACCAAGTGGTCCATATGCACAACATCATTATAGACCCCCTCCATATGAACATGTATATGATCAATATCATCCATATATGCAACATGCTCATCCTCAAATTGGTGCCTCAAACATGGGGTACGGTTCAAGAAGTCGATCTCCACCTAAGAGCAATTTGGAGCAACAAATTAGGGATTTACAAAAGAAAATGGAGGACATAAATACACCGAAGCCAACATACACAATGAGAGATATATGTCCTATCCATTCAACAAGAGCATTCCAATGCCTCCATTTCCTACACACTTTGTGATGCCTAAATTTGATAAGTATAGAGGAAAAGGGGATCCTAAGGCACACATAAGATAGTTTTTCACAGCTTGCATTGAAGTGGCAGTAGAAGAGACATATTTGATGAGATTATTCCCACAAAGCTTAGGTGATCAAGCTATGGAATGGTTCTCCCAATTTCCACCTGGTATTAAGTCATGGGGTGACTTAGCAGAGGCATTTATTCAACATTTCTCCTACAATATAGAGATAGACATATCAGTCACTACTTTATGCAACACTAAGCAAAAAGAGGGAGAGTCTTTTGCATCATTTTTACAAAGATGGAGGAATCTAGCTAGCAGATGCTCTTGTGAAATTCCATAGAAACAAATGGTAGAAATGTTCACCCAAAACGTTAACAAAGAATTTGGCTATGATCTAAGAAAAGCTTGTTTGTCCACCTTTAGGGACATTATTGAAAAAGGCTTAGCAATAGAAAAGGTCCTAATTGAGCAAGGAGTCATTAAGATATTCAAGGAGAACAAAGATGACTTTAAAGGAAAAGACAAGCCAAGATTTTGGAATAAAAACAAGAACACAGTCAATGATGGTGTTGTTGATGCCAATACAGTGCGACCCAAATTCATCTTTTCAGGATCAAGTTCTACAAACAATCAAGTGAATACTCAAACAACTTCTAGATCACGAAGGAAGTACACTCCATTGGGAGAACCACTTGAGTTAGTCTTCAAAAAGCTAGTGGCGAACAAGGTAATCATAGTTCCAGATTTTCCTCCATATGAACCAAAGGTTAAACCAAATTGGTGGAATGATGATGAGTATTGTGAATTTCATAAGAGCAAGAGTCATAAGACAGGAAATTGTTATCGACTAAAGAACATCATGCAAGATCTCATTGATAGAGGTGACATTGAAATTGAGGGACACTCATCCAATCAAGAACATGAGATGTTCAAGGAACCATTCCCAAAGCATGATAAGGGAAAAGCTAAAGTCATAGATGACCAAGCCAACTATACTAGAGCACCTTACAACTATGATTCAACTATCAATCACATCTCGGTGGACAATCATGTCTCTACTATTATCATCAAGGACAAAACTCCTGAGAATCCTACCCAGCGACCCAAGATTGTCCTAAGAGGTGTTGGATCTTCTTCCGAACCTACCTCTGAATGTCATGTTACAACTCATCGAGGTAAAATTACTTTTCCAGGTGCCTCCAATAAAAATACCACTTCTTCATCAACCAAACCTGAGGTTTGACCTTGTAGAACAGTTAGGAAAGACACCCGCGCTCATCTCCATTCTTGAGCTCCTACGCATATCCCCTGCTCATAAAGCTATTCTTGACAAAATCTTGAGAGACACTGCCGTTCCTATTGATCTAAACATGGACCAGTTTCAAGCCATGGTGGGATACCTTTCCATTCCACATTCCCTTACATTCACAGAAGCCGATGACACCTTTGTAAGTCAGCCACATAATGTGCCATTACACATTGAAGCTTTCATACACAAACATAGAATCAAACGAGTCCTGATAGATGGAGGAGCTGGTCTAAACATTTGTACATTGAGCACAATTAAACAATTGGGATATTCTGATAAAGCTATAAATTCAACAAATCAAATCACCATCAAGGCATATAATGATGAAGAACGCTCATCCAAGGGCACAATCACCTTACCTCTAAGAATTGGACCAGTTACAAAGGATGTGGTTTGTCAAGTCTTGGATCTGGATCTCACTTATAATATATTGCTAGGACGTCCTTGGATTCCTGAAATGAGGGTAGTCCCATCGATGTATCACCAATGCATTAAGTTTCCTCACAATGGAGTTGAGGTAACAGTTAACGATGATCCTAATCCATTCATATATTGCAATAACCTGAGATCACATACTGAGACCATCATTCCCAGTAATCGTGAAGCTGTTCCTTCTTCAACATACATTGATCCTGAGTCATTGAAACCTTAGATATCAAAACAAGGTGAGCTGAAGGGCAAATTTCAAGACAAAGGCATGGGAGAATACACTTTAAATCAGACCATGTACTTATGACAAGTCATGAGCTCTCCAAAAGAATATGGAAGACCACATCCTAACAAGCAAATATCCATCATGGTACTTGAATGGGACCCTACTACCTTTCAAAGATGGGGCGAACTGGAAGAGGAAGGTTTATACAAAATGCTATACAAAGACATTGAAGATGACACACAAGATCACATCAATATACCTTGTGAGAAATATGGCAAAGGCTTCAAGATTCTACAAAAATTTGGGTATGATGGAAAAAGCCCTCTTGGGTTACGAAAGGAAGGTATTATTGAACCTTTACAACCTCAATTGACTTTCAAAAAGGAATGCTTGAAGGGACTTGGTTTCCTGACTTCCAAGGTCCACACTAAATAGACAGAGGAAGCCTTACAAATAAAAGCTGCCAAAGTTCAACAAGAGGATCACTATTCCATAGACTCCAATGAATGGGAATGGGGTTCAGATAAATCCTCTAGTGACTATGAGCTCACCGAGACATTTAGAGAGCCAAATGAACCCACAGAAGAAGAGGAATTTTATAAAAAGTTCAGAGTTGGTCAAGAAACAACCCAGGAGAATTCCACACAGTCTTTGTCTCAAGGTTCTAGGTTGAAATCACATAGGATGAGAACACCTATCCCAGAATATGCTACTAGTGATGACAATTTGGATTTGCTCACGATTGAAACTAATGAGGAGAGTGCCATCGATGACCTCGATGATTACCTTGATATACCTGAATATAACCACATCTTCACTCTTAGCCCCGCAAACTCCAAAGACATTAAAGGCCTTCCCCTTGTTCACCATCAACTCATTGACTGGGATCATGAAGGACCAGCACAATTTGACACATTCCAAAATGATGAAGATGTTATTGATTATCTTGGCATATGAGATTACCTTCCCCCTAGGGACCACAAAGCAAGATACACTATAGAACTCAACAATAGAGCATATTTTGGTGAGGGTGTCAGACCTTCCAGTTGCAAAAATGTGAAAATAAGAACAAATCAAGGGTCTTATGGCGAAAACCACACTGTGGCGCTATCTGATCCCAAAAAAGTAAAAAGAAAGGACATATCTGAGGGTGAAAACCTCTCTGAGGCACCCGAAGATGGAAGGCTTGACATTCTCCCAGCCTCATATGAGGAAAAGTCATCCATGTTGGTAGAGGAGACTATCAAGACAAAGATTGGTACAAAAGAGATTCCACACAACATATTCCTGGCTCAATCTTTGACAGAGTCCGAAAGGTCAAAATTCATAAGTTTCTTAAAAGAAAGACAAATCAACTTTGCATGGTCATACGCTGATATGCCTGGACTAGATCCGGATTTGGTAATGCATCATTTGACAATCAAACCGGGGGCAAAACCAGTGAAATAGAAATTAAAAAAAATGCATCCACAAGTGGCATTACTAGTCAAAGCAGAGCTGGAAAAGTTATTGGATGTCGGATTCATATGCCCAATTGATTATCTTGAATGGATCTCCAATTTGGTACCTGTCAGTAAACCGGATCGCAGCATCAAAATATGTACAGATTTCAGAGACATCAACAAAGCTTGTCCAAAGGATGACTTCCCATTACCAAATATCGACTTAATTGTTGATCTCATGGCAGGTCATGAAATGTTATCATTAATGGATGGATTCTCTGGTTATAATTAAATCAGGATCGCACCCGAGGATCAACACAAAACATCATTCACTTGTCCATGGGGAACTTTCTGTTGGAATGTCATGCCCTTCGGGCTAAAAAATGCAGGTGCTACATATCAAAGAGCCATGACTATTATCTTCCATGATCTCATGCATGTAACAGTGGAAGATTATGTTGATGATCTCTTGGGTAAATCAGTAGACAGAGATACACATTTGGACATACTTTCAGTCGTCTTTGATTGGTTGGAAAAATACAAAGTAAGATTAAATCCCAAGAAATGTGTCTTTGGAGTAACCTCCGGGAAGCTCCTAGGATTCATTGTGTCCAAAAGAGGAATCGAAGCCGATCCAGCAAAAGTCAAGGCTATCTTGGAAATGCCACCACCTATAAATATTAGTCAACTTTGATCCTTACAGGGAAGACTTCAGTCTATAAGGAGATTCATAGCGCAACTTTCTGATAAGTGTAATCCTTTTCAACACTTGCTACATAAAAACATCAAATTCAAATGGGATGATAACTATCAACAGGCTTTCTAGACGCTCAAAGATTACCTGCTGAATCCACCAGTTTTGATGCCACCAGTTCCAGATCAGCCACTGTTACTATACATATTAGCTACTCCAACAGCACTGGGGGCACTCTTAGCACAACAAAGCATTGAAGGCAAGGAAAAAGTAGTGTACTATATCAGTCGCACATTGGTGGGATACGAGCTCAATTACACACCAATTGAGCGTGCATATCTCACTGTGGTCTTTGCTTCCCAGAAATTATGACATTATATGCTCACTCATAAGATTAAGTTGATTGCAAGGATAGATCCGTTGAAATACCTTCTCAACAAAGCAACATTTACTAGGCGACTAGCCAAGTGGGTAATGATCCTGAGTGAATTTGACATCGAGTATGTGGATAGAAAATCAATAAAAGGACAAGCAATCATAGATCAATTAGTAGATGCTCCCATGATTGATGATGTTCCTCTAAGTTCAGAATTTTTAGATGAATCCATTTTAGCAATATCACATGCAAAACCATGGCAACTATACTTTGACGACTCATACACATAGCATGGGGCAGGAGCTGGCATCCTCTTCATAACTCCTCAAGGCGACTCTATACCAAAATCATACCGCTTATCATTTCCTTGCACTAACAATATAGCGGAATATGAGGCATTAACAACTGGATTACGGATTGTAGTTCAGTGGAAGATCCAGGAACTTCGTGTTTTGGGGATTCTTAACTTGTCATCTATCAAGCAACTGATGATTACCAAACAAAAGATGAAAAATTAATGCCTTACAAACAAATGGTGGATGATCTGAAACAACACTTCACAAAGATAGATTTTGAGCAGATACCAAGAGAGCAAAATTGCACCACAGATGCCATGGCTACAATTGCTTCACTAATCGATCTACCTACAAATGAGACCTGCTATGAGTTCTTGGTGGATAACCTTTTGGTTCCATCATATGAGATCACTCTTACTGAAATGATATGTGTTGTTGGTCCCGAATCCCAGTTATATGGTTCCATCTTCACATACCTTCGCGACAATACCCTACCTCCTGATCTATCAAATAACCAATGCCACACCTTCATTCGCCAATCCTCTTGATATGTCATTTTAGCTGATATCCTATACTGGCGAGGTCTAGATGGCACTCTTCTTAGATGTCTAGAAAGTGATGAAGCTTAGATTGCGTTACGTGAAGTACATGAAGGGATATGTGGTCCACATGCTAGTGGTCCTACCTTGGCCAAGAAACTCATTAGGACTAGATATTACTGGCCCAACATGGAAAAAGACTCATATCAGTTTGTCAAGAAATGTAAGAAATGTCAAATTCATGGAGACCTCATACATGCACCAGCACAAGAACTACAACCACTTGCATCTCCTTGGCCCTTTTGTCAGTGGGGACTCGATCTCATAGGAAAGATTCACCCTCCTTCTTCTAATGGTCATAAATTCATTATCACTACCACAGAGTATTTCACAAAATGGATTGAAGCCATGCCTCTCACACAAGTCACTGGAAAACAGATTGCTACATTTATCCTTAACTATATCATTTGCCGATACGGTATTCCTATTTCCATTATCACTGATAACGGGCGTCCCTTCAAAAATCAGGATGTTCATGAACTCTATGACTGCTTCCATATTTCGCATCATTTCTCCACACCATATTACCCCCAAGGTAATGGCCAAGCTGAGGCGTCTAATAAAACAATCCTTAAAATCCTCAAGAAGACAGTCGACAACACTGGCCGTAACTGGCATATCCAACTTAATCCTGCACTTTGGGCCTATCACACAAGTATTCACACACCTACAGGAGCTACACCTTATTCTCTTGTCTATGGCACCGAAGCCATCTTTCCTATTGAGGTCGAGTTACCCTCTTTACGGGTCTCTTTGCAAAACATTATCAATGATGAAAACTATAGAGTCTCTCGCTTACAAGAACTTGAACTACTGGATGAATGGAGACAAACTGCTTTTAATCATCTCAAGGCTTATCAACAATGAATGAGTTGCAGCTACAATCACAAGGTCAAACCTCACACATTTGAGGTCGGTGACTTGGTTCTTAGAGAAAACCTCAAAAATCAGCAAGATAGAGAGAAGAAGGGCAAGTTCGAACCAAACTGGCTAGGTCCCTACATCATTACAACAATATATGGATCTGGGGGCATATCAGCTCTCAACTACAGAAGGTGAACCTTTGGAGGATCCTATCAACAACATGCACCTTCGCAGGTTCTACACATAGCTCTTCGAAATATCCTAATTCAAAAATACAAAAAAATAAAAAAAATTTAAAAACACAAAAAAAAAATCAAAAAATCAAAAAAAGTAAAGAGAAATAATTTTGTCCAATGGTGAAAACCACTTCGGTGGCACCCTGGGCAAGTACCATGGTGAAAACTGGGTCACCAGTGCCATGTGTAGAGACATTGCTCCTCCCTCCTTTAGGATTCACTTTCATCCTTTCACTTTGCACACACTCACGACCAATTCATCCATAATAAACTTACCCATTCCCATCATGGCTTGTTATTGATCTACCCAAGATTGGTTAGCCATTCATAATAAACCTCCCTTTCCATCCATAATAAATCAGATCCTATCTGTGGCTAAGGCAATTCCTATGTCTAGTGATGGGTGTGGAACTAAGAACATCACATGTTTCGAGGAGTACAGTTTCTTCCAGCTTCCTTCACTCTATCCGTGCACAATCCACAATAAAGCAACATTTGCTTCACAAATCCACAATAAAGTTTCATCTTCTTCAAAATAAAGTATCAGTTTCATGGATTCAGTCAGTTTTAGATGAGACACAGCAGCAACAATGGGCTTCAACAAATCAAATCTTTCAACAGACTCAGACAATATATGGTTCAGTGCTATCTATCCTTTTTGTGAAAGTTAACATTGTGACCACAATCAAATAAGACTTATGCAAGTGACAAGAGACGCTAAAATTGAGGACTACAATGGATGTTGGTGTCAAGTCTTGGTTTTCTTTTGATTTTATCTTTTGGTGACATGTCTTTTAGCTTTTTCAGGATGTCTCTGACTAGAGATTCTATCTCCAGGATATCTTTGACTAGAAAGGCGAGGATGGGGTATTGTCACCTATTTGTATTTGTTGTCTTTGGATTGTCTCTTAGTAATGCTATGACTTGTCTAAGGATATGAGGACACTATGAGTCTAGTGTGAACTGGGGCACTCCTTGTTTGTGACTGTCTTATCTCCATGCAAACAGGTACAATGACTTTCTGGGTCACACATATGCCTCGATTGTCATAACCTACTTGCCATAATAAAGCTCAATGATGATAACGCACAAGAAAGCTCTTTCATGTTCATATCTTCTATCTTTCATCCCTCTTTCTTGATTGACTTCCATCATCCTTCTTGAGTCCACGTAGCTTGCTATCACATGACTGAGTATAATGACACACCAAAAACATTTGCATTTCATGTAGTTTGCACCTGCATTACCACATATAAGCATTTCATACATACATATAGATATCACAACTGCATCACATCCTGCACACAACACCTGTTAGCACAATTTACATTTGCATTATTATATTCATCCGCATTACATACATTCACATTTGCATCATGCATACACATATAAAACATAAAAGAACAAAAAAAAAATATATTGCATTGCATCATATACATATTTGCATCCATATCATAAGCATCACATAAGAACATCTCATCACATAGGTACACATGCATATAGCTGCCGCAAAGATGAATCATCTCATATATATATATATAAAGTGTCATGATACAATGATGTCAAAAATCATATGCCTACAAAATCACCCGCAGGTGTCTACATCATCATACAAAAATGGTACAAAACTGATACAAAGGGAGCCCTCTAAGGCTATGATGAACTCCCTCCCTCGGAGCCGCCAGGCCTCGGTGGAATCTAAGCCCCTGAAGGACCCACCCCAGGATCATCCTGCCTGTCCCCTCTATCTGGTGGTGGTGGAGGGCCCATAACCCTACCACTCGATGCCTGTCTCCTCCAACTCCCTCCCGTAGCTGTCGCTGTACGCGACGGTCTATAGAAGCTCCTCGCCTGCTGATCTACTGGCACTGCACCATAGTATAGGTCCCTCCAGTAGGCTATCTCCTCTCCTGCCCATAGGACATAAGCATATCCTGCCCTTGTGTCCTCAGCTACCTGTCTCCTTGCCCTCAGTGCTGTCTCAGCCTCTGTATAGCGTTGGATAGCCTGATCCCGCTCCCGCTCAGTATCTCTAAGCCTCATCTTGAGCTAATCCCTCTCCCTCTCTAGCTCCTAGATCTCATCTGCCTGACCCTAGCAGATCTCCCTCAGCTCTAGCAGCTCATCCTCCTCTGGGTCAGCCCCCTCTGCCTTTGCCTGTGGCTCCCCCTCTGCAGGTGCTTGTCCCTGTACCTGTACTGGTGCCTATATGGGTACCTGTACTTGTCTCCATCCCTGCACCTATCTCTGTACCTATCCCTATCTCTGTACCTGCCTGGGACTCTGTGCTACTGGCACCTGTAAAGGTAATCCACCATGACCCCTCACCACCTGAGCCTGTCTCTCCTCTCCTCCCTCCCTTCAAGGTGCAACCCACCGCTTTCCAACTACTCCCCTCCTCCTCTATCGGCCCTTAACCCCCATCACCTCCACCATCATCATTATCTCCCCCCCATCTCCCTCCAATGCCTCTCTTGGATCTATCAACTGTGGGAACGGATGCTCTACCCAATAAGCTGTATACTTGACATCCATCCCGGTATCGTCAACCTCTGGCCACATGTCCCAGGGTAGGGGCACCATCTCTGCTAGCTGTGTGAGTGCCTGATCATATGATAGCAATGGCCCAAACTATGCCTGATCTCTAATCGTGCGAGCATACATGCCTGAGCCCCGGGGCATCCTCTAGATCCAGCCAAACTGCATGCACACCCCGTCTACTAGCTATCTCTCTAAAACATAGGGCGTCTGCCCAATCAGATACCTACCCCAGAAGGTGTAGGGTAGCTCCACTGCGTCATCCTCCCACTCCTCACAACCCAGATATGGTCTCCATATGACCACATCGATATCGTCCAACACTCGCCGCTAATACTCTAACCTGCCAATCCGCGGCTGTGATGTGATCATATCATACAGATAAACAAAGTTGTGTCCATGACCTCTACCCCTAAAGTGTATCAGTCGGGTAACCGGAAGATGCTCGTAGGCCCATACCTATAGCAGTGTCACTCCATAGCCCAATCCCACTGATCCATGATAAATAAACTGGTGAAGCTCGTAATACAAATGGGCCAGCACACACGGTCCCCAGGCATATCTGGTGTGCTGCATCACTAGTGTCTCTAGTGCCCCCCCCAACCCATAGCCAACCCCCATGTCACCCTATCCGGACACAGGAACCCACTGATCGCTCCTCCGACCACTACCGGCAATGCTAACCCTGTGGCTGTCATGGTATCCCATGCCACATGTCCTGCCCTCATCTCCAATCCAGGGTCCTGAAATACCCATCTCAATGCCTCCCTATCTCCATCTCAATCGTATGGGATCAGATCCCCATTGATTGGCACCCGTAGAATCCTGTAGACATCCTCCAGGGTGACTGTCATCTCACCCATCGGCAAATGGAACGTGCACGTCTTGGAGTGCCATCTCTCAGCTAGCACAGTCAGCAAACCCATGTTTGCCCGAAACTCAGGCACATACAGTATATGTCTCAATCCCATCTCCTTGATGGCAGCTCTGTCCCCAAGTATCAACTCAGGTCGTAATCTCTGAGTCGACGGGAATCTCTCCTGTGACTCCAACATAGGCAAATACTCCTGTAGTCAAGCAAATCAATCATGTCAGTTATAGTGGCATTCACTATTCATCACAAAACGCTACTTTTTATCTAAATGCACATGACTATCTATCCTAGTGACACTCACTGTTCATCACAAAGTGTTGCTTCTATCCTAGTGGTACTCCCTGTTCATCACAAAGTACTACGTGTGTGACACTCCCTGTTCATCACAAAGTGTTGCTCACATTTGCACTCCCTGTTCATCACAAAGTGCTGCTCATGCTTTAAATACTCCCTGTTCATCACAAAGTGCCTTGATCTATTCTAGTCTTCCCTAGAGGACTTGCTTGAGTGTATCCTCTCAGCAGCTTATCCAATCGACAGCGTATGTTCATCACAGAACTGCTGATTTGACCTAGAAGATGCAAATTCATACTTTTCAAACACAAATGCGCTTACATTACATAAACGCGCTCAAAGACTGCACAAGTGCGCCTGTACAGCACAAACATGCCTTCTTGACACAGACGTGCCTATGCTCTGCACAGACGCGCTTGGGAGACACAAACGCACCTGCTCAGCACAGACATGGTCGCATTTGACGCAGACGCGGGTCCAGACATAGATGCGCCTGGCACAAACACAGACGCACCTATCGAACATAGACGCGCCTGGCACCAACGCAGACGCGCCTACACATTTTTGACACTTTTTGGACCCTAGTCTACATGCATTTATTACCCTATTCGACATACATTAATGACAAAATTAAATGCGTCAAAGTACGAGGACGTTTTACGACACTTACTAGCTCTCCTGCCTCTGCTGGCCTCTGAAATCGGCGAACGCGGTCGAATCTATGAATGAAGGCCATCGCTGCTGACTGCTCTTGCTAAATTTTTGCTTTGCAATATGATCTCGTGGATGTGTAGATGACAATGAGGATGTATTTCCCCCCGTGGTCTATCTTATAGCCTACCCTAGCCCTCACCCTCGTTTCTCGAGTCAGTCTTCTTTATCCCGTGACTTTGTCACTTTATCTGATCAGTCCATTCTATCCCATCTTTCTTATCGAGAGATTGTCTACAATCTTTTTAGACATTTTCATCCAATCTCTCGAGGGGGCATATCATTCCCATCTTGGGGCAACTCTGTATCAGTTCATATTATCTTCTTTGAAACAACACAACAAACCGCATTGTCTCAAAGAGGGGCAAAATGTAGACACCTAAAATTGTCCTATCTAATTAAATAAATATTTTATTTATTTAATTATCTAAGCTTAATTCTTCTATTAATTAAATAAATCTTTATTTATTTAATTAATTCATTTATCCTCTTCTAGCCTTATTTCTCATTTAAATAAATACATTTATTTATTTAAATTATCCTTTTCCTAAATTAAATAAATACTTATTTATTTAATTATCCCATTTCTTCTATTAATTAAATAAATCTTTATTTATTTAATTAATTCATTAGCTTTTTCTACACATGACACATGTCATTCATCTCTTAATTCCTACACTACCTACCTCTTTCATTATTTTATTATTTCCTCTACCTACCCTTTAATCCTAGCCGACCTCCTTTTTACACCTCTCAATCTTATCCCTCCATTTCATATAGTGTCTTCTATTTAAGGAGATGCTTTCTTCATTATCAAACCCTAATGACCGATCTTAAGGACTTGACTACACTTTGATCCTACTTGCAACCACATTCTGTTCTTTGTTGAGCTCTTGTGCACATAAAATCTGAGAGCAAATATATCAAGCAAGATCAATGGAGATAGGAAGAATGGAGATTCAAACCCTATTGGACATGTGATAGTATAATCTTTGTGATTTCATTTGATTTGCATTGTCTTAGGTAATCTTCATATGTTATGGTGGATCTTTGTTGATTGTTAGGCTAAGGTTTTGTGGTTGAATTCATTTAGCCTTTCAATATTGTTATTATTGTTATCCATTTTCACCATATACACCTATGATTTGCTGATTTGACAAGGCACTCAAGAGTGCTTCTCTTGCTTTGCAATCATTCTCTTGATCCTTACCCAATATTGGTGGATTAGGTTGATTCGGTGTAGGACCAACATAGCCAATCTTTGTAACATCCCATATGTATTTTCCAATGCAATTCAGATGTGTCTCCATTCTGATCTTCCATATACCATAGTTAGTTCCATCAAGTTTTAGATTGTCCTTCTTGAAAAAGTTAGCTGCCATAGAATCTCCTCAAGTTGTTAAACTTCTGCAAAAAGAGGACTTAGCTCTAATACCAATTGTTAGGACCAGAAGACAACTGAGAGGGGGGGGGGGGGGGGGTGAATCAGTTGTCAATTAATTTCAAGCCAAATATAACTTAATCAAACTTGATACTTAATACTGGTAAACCAAACTTAATGTTGGTTAACAGATTAATAGTTAATATCAATACTAGTGAAACTTAATGCATGAAATAGAAAGAGAAACAACATCCATAACACATAACACAAAGATTTGTACATGGAAATCCTGTAAGGGGAAAAACTATGGTGGGAAACATTACCCACAATCAGATGATACTATTATAGATAGTATGTGTATACAAATGGGGTTTGCACATGCAGAAAGGCCAACCACCTAGAGCTCACTGCTCAATCACAAAATAGGAGTCACACTGACTAGAATTGGATGATTAAATCCAATGATAATGTACTGCACAAAATAGCATCTCCAATGCTGGATTCAGTACCGGTTAAGCTCAGATAATCACCTTCAAACCTTCCTTGAACCTTCTCTATGGTCTTCTCATATAATCTTCAATATTCACACATACCATGTTACAATACCATAGCTATATACCATCTCTCTATTCTGTTACATTATCTCACAAATGAGATATTACATATATACCAAAACCTAAGACCAAATGTTTAGGTCGACTCACCAAGAATATTACAATTAAATTAATTACAGATAAGTCAAGATGCGATGCATCATGTTGGCTCAATACATTTACAACAATATCCAATTAATCAAATCGCGTCATGCTGATCTAGAATAGATAATGCATGCTGGTCCATAACCTAGACCAATTTGTCGGTAACAACAAATATGTCAACTCGATTAGACCAATGACCAAAATACCAAAACCAAGTGTCCAAACCATGTCTTCAACATAACCAAGTGATCTCTAGATGATAACAAGTCATCCTTAGTGTCGGTGAACAATATAACTTGCCGGTGAATGATAGACCGGTGACTGTGCATAAGTCACTAAACTTGCCGATGAACATAATCTGTCGGTTCAACATAACCAAAAATCTTTAGAAGGATAAGTTGCATTATGTTGAACCGACAGATTATGTTCATCGGCAAGTTTAGTGACTTATCCAACACCTCACATGAATCCAAGACCTAATGGTGACAGAAGGAGAACCTATGACAATTGGTGAAACATGAATTGGTAGAAACCCTATGTCAACCGGTTTAGTCCATTTGAAATGGAAAAGGTAACTAATGTTATTTTCACCATTTGTAACAATTATGGGCATGTGGCTATGAACTATAGAAGGAGATTTGGAAGAGGTAATGCAAGACCTTAGAGATCATCCAGAATGGCCTGCTATCATTGTCATAAACCGGGACACATGGCGAAGTTCTGTACAACCAAAAAGATCAAACTGGTTAATCATTATATAGATCAAAAAGGTAAGAATAAGGTAAATGATGAGGAAACCAGAGAGGAGATGATCTAAATCTGGAAGAAGAAGAGTGAGGATAAGCCTACAAAAGAACCTAATCCTTCACCTAGTGTGGATAATCTTGCACCGGTGAATTAAGCCTTTCAACAGGCCTAAGGGGAGCATAGCGGTAAATCTACTTATGGACCCCTTGAAAAATGTGTGGTAAGAAAGTTTCCATTTTGAGTTGTTTTGTGAGAAATCTTGATATCTTTTTCTATTGGATTTTCAAAAGACTGTCAATCGGTTATATACATGTTAGTATTGGAAGTATTGTTAAGCGGTATATTAGGGTTTTTTACCCTATTGATCGAGCAATTAATGTCATGGGTAAAGTTCATAAAAGCAGTTTTTACTATGTTATTTTTACTATAATTGTATTCAAAAGAGAACTCTTGAGTACTTGCAGAGCGAAAAGAGAATTGCTAGCTGATTATAGATGGATTTGTGCTGTGAATTGAAAAATTGAAGTTGATTCAAAGATTAAAGAAGGCAGAACTGGTGTACATTCGAGAGATCAACCAGAAACCTTGCTGGCACAAAAGAATTAAGGTATTATTTTATCAATCTCTTTCAAATTGAGTTTATCCAGAATGAAATCATCGTCTAGGAAAATAGAGAGACTTATGATCACTTCTGAACCTATGGAGGCTATGGGATCTGATCAAATAATATCTTATAATTATTTATCTCAAGTTCTTGATGGTGTTATTATAAAAGGTGATTTATCTAGTTACATTGACTGCAAAATTGAAGATTTAGGATCATTACCGATTTACTCTCAACTGAAATCCTTGTGTGATGAAACCGGCAAGATCAAACCTGAGTACATTAGGGTTTATGAAAAGGATTTTCACAATGCAACATATTTTCTTGAAGACTTTGAAGAGGAACATGTTAGGATAATTCTTACTCATGTGCATGGTGAGAATATGTATCTTGAAAGGTCACACATAATCACTAAGGAAGAAATCCATGTTGTGACTAGTTTTTGGCAAACTAGTGAAGTTCCAAAGCTGAGGAGGATTTCCAAAGAGATAGTGACTGCATTAACTTAGACCACCTCTGAGGGACGTGCATTTTCAGTTAATAACATTAAGGACCTAGTGGTTAGACTGGGTACTATGGTTATTGTTTACAGGATATTTTATTCCAGTGGAATGAACAATGTGTGATCTATAGCAGTGCATACAACTTATAGAATGATTACTAAGAATGCAAATTATGACCTATGTGAGGCTATAAGGAGCCAATTGATGTTGAATCTACAATCAATAAAGAAAGACAATAGTCAAAATTTCAAATTTGATCAATTATTGACTGGTCTATTCTTTTACTTTCAGAATTTCCTACCAAGAATTGGTGACATTCAATGGTGAAAAGACCTATCAGTAACTGCTCAAATAAAAAAAAAAGAATTAAGGCTATAAAGAACACATTCTCTGTTGCAATGAATAGGTATTTTAATGGATTCCAAAAGAAGATGAACATGAGGCTGAGGCTACCTAAAGACATGGTGAAACACTTTACAAAAGATATTTGTTTCATAGTCACCACAAACTTTTGTCTCATGTAAGCCATTGAACCCAAGGAGGATGAAATGAAAGATATGAGTTATGAAGTCAATCATGACTTGTTAATCGGTTATGCTAATAATCTGTTGGCATATCTAGTAGATAAGAAGAAGAAAAGACAGGGAAAATTTGAGGTGTTGGCACTTTGGTATTAAGTTGTCATTGATGTCAACCAGTTTGGCAATGACATTGGTATGATGGCCATTCTCATGAGAGTTAGCAGACAGAAGGTAGGTTATCGAAAAGGAAAGCTTACCGATAAGGCATAAACTGGGATGATGGCTGAATACTAGCATGATAGTGGACTACTGGTAAGGCAACAAACCTATTTGGAAGATGGCTGTCTATTTATGATGAAGAGGTGGAATGCTAAAGAAATCACAAACCACCAGAGGTGAAGATGGGTTGCCGATGTAGTGTACTCTACTAGTTAGCAGAAGAAGAAGGTTCTACCAGTAAAGGGATGTACTGGTATGAGTTTTCTAAATGATCAAGTATGAACTGACTGTGTGTCAGTGAGCCATGTGTTGATCATTGTGATGCCATGTGGAGCTGAGGTGGAAAATATGTTGTGGTTGGTGAAGCCTCCAATCAATAGGGTTGTTGAAATAGCTAGTCGACATTAACAAGACAACCACAAATCATGGGTTTGTGACTAAATGATGCAACTCGAGGAGGAAAGAAGATTAGAGGAAGATCAAGGAGCAGTTGGCACTTGCATCAATGAAAAGGAAATCTGATTGTAAGAAGATTGTGAAAAAAAAGAAACAACTATGCATTTTATGTGTTGATAGATTTCAAGGTAGGAAATTGAGTACGTGAATGCTATCTTTAGAAAGTATCTATTGGACAATAGAAAATGTGTACAGATACATCCCTCAAGTATAGGTGATTGATCCAAGATAGATTGAATCAGATATCATGCAGATTGTGTTAGAAAAGGAAACCCTAGCCATTTAGTTTTTGAATTGCTTTTTGGCATGAAACCATGGTATGAAGAGATGAGCTCGAGATAGAGTAGGATGATGTTGTAGAAAAGAAAAAAGAGAGAAGAGAGTTTAAGTACTGTGAAGATTTTAGCCTTAGAATTAATTCCAAGAAATTTGTAGAGTAAGTGAGCAAGCAAACCGGTGAGAGGGTTTAACTGACAGTGATTGAGTACTAGTATAACTGTAAGTTCAACAGTTAAGCAAACTGACAAGGTGTAGTAGAGCAAGCAAAAATCCAAGAGTAACATAGTGTGTTATGAGACTGTGAGAAAGAAAGAGTGACAATAGTGGCCAAGAATCAGAGAGAGTAATATCACAACCGATAGTGTGAGATTTAGTGGAAGAGAAGACTGTCAACCAATAGTGAGTTATTTGATCAAGAGTTACAAAGTTCATTTGCAACAATTAGCCTTAACTATATTCAAATTTTATTTCAATATACATCACCAAGTTGAAGCTTGGTGCAGGGGTTGGTGCTCCTTGGGTTGGTGCCCTAAACAAGAAGGGGACGGTGCTCCTTAGGTTGGTGCCCTAAATATTTGTCATCCACTATTTTACCTATGAGGCTGGTGTAGACACCTAAAAATGTCTCATTCATCATGTACTAATTATTCGTCTAAATGATTAAATAATTCTTTAATTATTTAATAAATATAATTAACTATTTCTTCTAATTTCATATTTCCTCATAATCTTACTAATTATTCAATTTTCTATTTCTATCATCATTTAATCATTTTCTAAATATTAATTAACTATTAATTATTTAATTATTATGGTTAATTCCCTAATTTAAATAATCTTTATTATTTAAATTAATTAATTCTCAATTTCTATTTCTTATTCTATCGTCATTTAATCATTTTCTAAATATTAATTAAATAGTTTCTTTAAATTATTTAATTACTAATTAATTCTTCTAGTTCTTCAAATTCTAATTTCATTTAAATTTCTTCCAAATTCAATCACATGTGCATGATTTCAAAAACCAAATTGAAAATCAAGGTCAAGTTCTAAATATATTCAAATACTAAATTGAATTAAAATAAATTCAATAATTTGAATAAATCTCATGCAAAGATTAAATTGAAAATCTAAGTCTAAATGCAAGCACATGCTAAATTAATTAATTCAATCAATTAATTAATTAAATCATTTATCTCTTCAACTTCTATTTCCATCTTTCAGTTAGCTTTTTCTAAATTAAGCTTTCTTTGTCATCCTCTTTATTTCCTCCAATCATTCTTTTTCTTCCCTCAATCAACTTTTTCTCAATCAGTTAACTCAATTAATCTATTCAATCTATTGAGTTTCACTCCTACATTCAACAGTTCAACTATCAATTTTCATTTGAGCTCACCTAAGTTCCACCTTTCAATCTATCTTCTCCAATTTTCTATAAATTGAGCATCCAATCTCCATTTTCAACAATCACGAACTTTGAATCTTTGTGTCAATTGCAAGTTACTAGTGCAATATTTGAGAGCCATCATACCACAGAGAGGAGAAGAGCAATGGAAGTTCTACACAGTCATGGAATAAGGAGTTTTTATTGATTGAAATTATAATTCCTATTTTGCTTGGTTGTATCATTCCATTGTTTGTTTGTTAAATTCTTTGATTAGAAGGGATTCATGATTTCCCTTTTTGTTTCTAATTGATTACTTGTTTTTAAAAGATGAATTTTACATGCACACATTTTTGGTGAACCCGACGTGAACTAACAACAATTTAACCTTTTCTGTGTTCTGTGTGATTTTTCCAGATTGTGCGGATTTTTCATTTTTTTTGCAGGTTGCACAGATTTTGAGAAAAAGATATTTCTGTTACGCAATCGAGCTTACATCATCACACAATCGCATAGACAGGATCATACATTTGACCCTTCAGGGTCACACATTCATTCTGATAGGGTCACACAATCACCCTGTCCAAATCACACAATCACCCTTTTTGGATCACGCATTCACAGGAAGCTTTGCTGTTTAATTTTTTTCTTTCATCTGTCATCTATTCTGTTTAATTCTGTCTTAAATTTAGTTAATCTAGGATCAAATTTCTTTTTATTTCATGATTTGATTAACACAGTTTATGATAAGAAAAGTTCAGTTCAAGATTTTAGGTGCAAGAAGGATAAAACAACAAAGGAGAGAAGCCAAACACTATCAAAAGGTTCTCCAGGTAGAAAAATTGATACAGGATTTGGAAGAACAACTAACCTTAGACAAATATAATTGTCTAGTTCTTTCTTATATAGTTAAATATGATCTAATCAATATCGAATGGATGATGAGGGATTTGGCTAGGGCTCCACAATTGGTTTTGCAGGTTCCTGATAGGGTTTAGTTTTCTTTTCTTTTTTTTATTTTTTAACTTTTTTTTTGTTGTTATCATTCTATCACATAATTGACTTGTTAGTGCTACGCAATCGACTAGATATAGTCACACATTCGGTCTGTTAGATTTACTCATTCGGTTTGTTAGATTTACGCATTCAGTTTGTAAGTATCAGACATTCACTCAGGTAGTATCATGCAATCGCCTCTGTCAAGTTTTGGGTTTCTATTTTCTGTTGGTTTAATTTTACTACTAATTTTCTGTTTACAGCCTGTGGCGGATTCATAGGGAGGATTAGATTAGTAATTTTGCATGCACATCTCACACTTCAATTTTTAGTGCTTAAAATCAACAACAATTAAAAAGAACATGCATGGATAATCTCACACTTTTTTGTTGGTGTTTAAAATAAACATGGCCTAAAATGGACATGCGTGTATCTCACACTTGGTTTTTGGTGCTTAAAAATCAACAATGGTTAAAATGGACATGTATGCCTTCATACTTGGATTTGGTGTTTAAAATTGACATGCACATGCGTATCTAACACCTAAATTTGGGCTATAAAATGAACGTGAATCAGGCTGCATTAGATTAAATCATTTTTTCATTTTCTTAAGGGAAAAGAACTTTTTATTGTGTCTGGGGTGGACCCACTATTGCACTAACTGACTTTCTACGCATCATCGGGCTCTTGGGAGAAAGAAGGAAGGTGACAATGACATCCAAATTTTCTTTCATTCTTCATAGTGAGGGATATCTTTGACTGGGGATTTCATCACCCCACAAAGGTACTTCGAATTGGGATGCATTGGGGATATCATCTCTCCCAGTGTACTCTCGAGTGGGTTTTTGGAGCTGCTATATAAATATACTGGTCAAGCGACTAGAGTGTTGAGTGAATTCAACGTATGTGGGGGCCTTCCCTACACCGATAAGCTCAACTAAATCCTTAAGTGGCTTTCCCTAAGAATCCATCATTGGATTAGGACCCCTCAAAACCTAATACTAAGAACCAATTTAGTTGCCAAAAATCCTACATTCAGTGGTTCTGGGAGTGCGAATCGTACCCCATAGATACCCTTCATGTACCTTACACTATGATACAGGAATCCCTTGGCTATAAGATCCTCAAATCTTTAGGGTAAGAGAGACTTGCATGCTCGAGAAGTGTGTGTCGTGGAGTGGAGCCAATGCTGCCAGACTCTCTATCTGTTCATTTTGTCTTGGTATTTCATAAGGGCCTCACTGAATGGTGTCCACTATCCAGCCTAAGATTGTATTCCATGCTTTTTTATGTATCATTGTGATAGATGAGTATTGAGTCAGTCCCTTGGGCTATTTCAGGCCCTGTCCCACGTATCTCTGAATTTTCTAAGATTGTATGAAAATTGAGTTAGTCAGCTATACATACCTACCAGCAACTGTTCTCAGATTTGGAAAACTATAAAACATTGTCCCACACATGAAGTTATAGAAAAAAAAGTCCATTTTGAAACCAAAACTCAAAAATCCTTACATACTTGTGACCCTAGGCAGTCTTTTACATAGTCTTTTGCATAGTCCTAATCATGTTCTCATTATTGTTCTATGTCTTTTGCATAGACCCACTTACATCCTCATTATCGTCCTACATCTTTTGCATAGTCCCACTTACGTCCTTATTATCGTCCTATGTCTTTTGCATAGTCCCACTTACATCCTCATTATCATCCTACGTCTTTTATATAGTCCTCATTATCATTATCATATACGTATTCATCTAGACCTCATATACGTCTATCTTAGTTCATCATCATTTGCATAATCATCATAGGAAGTCATACGCCAAACGTCCAAATCACAATCAGAGGATCAATCAAACTCAACCTCAACTCAAACAAGTTGGTCAAGTTTAATCAAACATTGTCACATTCAGAGAAATGGAGAAAATATCTTACATGTTGTGATCCTAGGTCCAAACCAAACAAGAAAACATCATGGATTGGAATTATACATTTCGTAGGCAAGGTGGAGGACTCATCCCTTCCATTCCCATTCCATCGCCATCCATAGAAATATTAGCTCAACAAATCAAAACTTTGTAGCAACAAGTGACAGACATGGCTAGTCTTGACAACCATAGGGGTTGGTTAGAAAATATGATGACAAAAGTGATGGCCACAAGGGGATCAGTATCAAACCAACCTTCTTATTCTTGTGAGACCATTCAAACATTCCAACCTTCATTCTTCAACAAAATTGTTCCTACCTCAGTTCAACCAACATTAGAGTCATGTAAACCTTCTTTTTCTTTCAACCCACTACATCAATCATACCAATCACACCAACCCAACATTCAAAGTACCTCGTTCAACCAAAATCAAACCACATTCAACCAAATTCCAAATCAAAATTCATATCAACCCAACATTTAAACCTCGTTCAACCAAAATCCAACCCCATTCAACCAAAGTCCAAATCAAAATTCATATCAACCCAACATTCAAATGTCATTCAACCAAAATCACACCCATTTCAACCAAAGTCCAAATAAAAATTCATTCAACAAAAATCAAACCTCTTTCACCCAAAATCATATTCCTTTCAACCAAAATCAAATCCCTTTAAACCAAATCCCAAATCAACCACATCTATCCACCATTTCATCATCCCCTGAAATCACACATGACCAATCCATGCCATCTCTATCTAATAACACAACCTCCCAACCGCTATCCATCATACAAATCCAATCTAATTCATGCCATGATTCAGAGGATCTCATTCAAAATCCTTCTTCTTCAAACCAAAATGTTGAAACATTCCAACAATCTCCCATGCATTTCCTAACTCCTTCCTTGTGTCAAGAGGACAATCCAAAATTAGAAGAAATGAGCCCCAAAACAAATAAAGATCAAGAACAACCACTTCCATCCTACCCAATTTTTGATCAAGATTTCACCAACCAAGAATCTTATGATGATCCCCTCACTCTTTTCTATTCCATTCATAATCAAACCCTTCCATCTCAAGAACAAAGTGTCATTTCAATTCCCATCCAACATCCACCTCCTAAACAAGATTAGGACATCTCTACCATCCTTCATAATAATCCTTTTCCAAGACAAGATCAAAGCATACCTTTACCTTCATGTCCTAAACAAGATCCCATTATTTCTCCAAATCTTGATCAAGATCCCTCCATCCCTTCATCTCCATGTCATAATCCTCCATGTTCTTCACAAGATTCCCTCTCAAATAAAATTGTCATTTCTCCTCATGATCCCAATCCTTCTACACAAGTTGTTCATGAACTCCTTATCAATGAAATCACCAATCTAGATCATACTATACAGAGCAACTTGTCAACAATTGTATGTGTGCCATCATCAAATGCCAAAGTGGTGATAGAAACAAGCATGGCACCAACTAATAAGATCAACACCTGGTTGGTTTCATCATCCTCTTCAAGTGCATCAATAAAAATAGGCATAACACGTGCTCATGTCACAACTTCAGAACTAGAATCAATTTGCCCCATACACCCACACTTGATACACTAGGGGCAAGAGAATCTACCATGGCTGGATTTCTTTGAAAATGATAACACTATAGCTAAACTCAGGGGTTCTAGAGCTGGATTTCCCTCTGATGATCCACAAAATCCAAAAACTAATAAAATCAACATTGGAGATGATGGACATATACACTTAGCCGAGTCCTTATATCCTATTGGAAAATACATCTTTATCCAACTCTTCAAACAAAGACCAATGAACTACCTACACAAATATTATACCTAAAGGCTGGGTTAGTTTAGGTTTTACTTTTTGCATTTCATATCATTTTATTTGAAGCACCACATCGCATATAGTCTATTTCTAAGAACATCATATTCAAATGCATCGCATCCTCAAAATTTCTGCATTATCATATAGCAGCATCAATAAAACAAGGTAACTCTCAAGATTATCATTTGTTGTCATTTAAGAGAAACAAGGGTCATCTCCTTTCTTAGATATTCAGAGATGAAAACTTTGAGGTCCTAAGGTCATTCATTTTCAACACTACCCTGTGATGACGCTTTACTCATGGTTGGGTAGTAATTTCACTATTTGAGACGTTAACCCACAATTTGTCAATTGCTATATCTCAAACAATAAATCTCTAATTCATTCTAGGCACCTAGTTGATCATATTACTAGTGAAAAATCTAAAATTCTACTTCAGCACCACTGTAATTGTCACACCCAAGTAGGTTTCATTACTTACAAGTCAAGGCAAGAAAATAAAAAAAGAAAAAGAGCTATGCCAAATATCCATCTCAAGGCAAAAGAGCAATGATATATAACTGAAATATCATGCATACAAATATGATAAAAATCTTGACTATGGGAACATGCAAGTAACTCCATCAGGGCTATGAATGCCTACTAGCAATGGAGCAATATTTGAGAAATTACAGTCTATAACCTCGTCGAAACTCTCAAGGCTTGCTGGTAGCGAGGCTCTATTTGAGATGCTTTTGAAGTTAGAATAAACCATGTAGCTAGTCATATAGGATGCTAAGGATCTTTAGTGAACACAAGAGTAGGAATTAACTCATTTGCGCACACATGGGAAAAATAAGATCAAAGTTTCAAAAACCAATGGGGAAGTTTTCCGTGTCTCCATTTGTAAATCCTAGTCACTAAGTGTGTTGAGATGAATGTTCCTAGGGACCTTAGGGATTGATTGACCGCTTATCTATGAAATTTTTTGCACCTCCATTTCAATTGGTGTATTCAAATGATAAAACAAACACAGTCAACCTTGTTCTAATGGGAAATGCATCTTCATTCTGCACATTTCAGTCACACAGGTCATGTCAAAAATTCATTTATCTCCATATGCATTTTGCAGATCATCATGTCATACAGGTCTGCACAATGGGGGCATAACTGAAAAAACACTCCAAAAACATCTGATAAAGTCCTGAAAAAATCCTAAAAATCAGTTAAAGTCCTGAAAAAATCCAAAAACATTGAAATATTCAAAATTAAAAAACATTGAAAACCATAAAATACCAAAAACATCCAGTTACGATCCTTCAAAAATACCAAAAACATCTGTATATGATCCTTCAAAAATACCAAAAACATCCATATACGATCCTTCAAAAATCTAAAAAATTGGATACAATCCTAAAAAAATCATCCAAAACATCGGAATACGATCTTGAAAAAATCAACCAAAAACATTCAAATATCAATCTACATAATCCAAAAACATTGAAAAATCTCTTAAAAAAGAACTAAAAATAAAAAATCAACCAATCAGAAAAACTTGCAATAAAATGTCTTGTGAGAAACAAATACCCTAGCAAATATCCAGCAAACACTTTGCATGAAGTTAACAAAGGATACAACTATCCAGTCAAAGATCTGCAACCAACTGATGAAACTGTCTTATCAATTGTATCATATAAATATCAACATGATCATTATCTTGTCTTAAATAGAAGAGGATACACTTGAAATCAGATAGGTCAATCTTAAACGGGGTCCGCAACTTTTCAAGATCAGACATTATCAACCATCACATCAAGCAACTGAGAACGAAGGCACAAGGTCAGTATAGCTGCTGAATTTTGTCCAGGTCAATCTTTATCTTTTATCATTTGGTGACATATTATATTCCTATGCTACTCAAGGATGTCCACAATTGGCTAGAGGAGCCATGATGTGCATTATCTTTTTCTTTGTTTGTTGCTTGTCTGCTATGTGTTTGTTTCTTCAATGAGATATCTTTGCATCTTAGTTCCTTATACCCTGATGTGCTAAGCTTCATTGTTCAATAATAAGGCTCAGTGATGAATATATATTGACACAATATAATATGTGACACAGGTTTGTGATTCTTTCAATTTCATTCTCATTATCATCTCATATGTTTATTGCTAGTTTGCTGATTCTTTTCTCATCATCTATTTCTAAATCATATTCTATCATCTAGCATCAATCTATTTCATTCTAAGGTTCATTCTCTCATATTCTATCTCAATATCATCTTCACACCACCTATCTTTATCTCTAATCAACTAACCATTCTTCTATCTTTCATCTCACATTTTTCTCTTTTTTTTCAAGAGATCATTCATATCTTTAATGCACAAACAATCTCTTGAGGGGGTATTACACCCTAAGTATCATCGGGGCATACTGGGGCATGAAATTTTTTGTTTTCTTTGAAACAATGTCATTTCAACATTGTCTCAAAGAGGGGCAAATGTAGACACCTAAAAATGTCTCATTGATCATGTACTAATTATTGTTCTAATTGATTAAATAATTATTTAATTAATTAATTAAGTTAATTAATCTTATTCTTCTAATTTCATATTTCCTCATAATCTTACTAATTATTCTATTCTCTTATTCTATCATCATTTAGTCATTTTAATCATTTTCTAAATATTAATTAAATATTTATTATTTAATTAATTATGGTTAATTCCCCAATTTAAATAATCTTTATTATTTAAATAAACTAATTATTCAATTTCTAGCTCTAATCATCTAATCATTCAACCCTCTTCTAAATATTAATTAAATATTTATTATTTCATTCTTTTAATTCAAACAATCTTTATTATTTAATTAAAGTCCATTTCTAAATAATTAAATAGTTTCTTTAAATTATTTAATTAACTAATTAATTCTTCCATTTCCAAATCCCCAAATTCTAATTTCATTTAATTTCATATTATTCTAATTTCTTCCAAATTCAATCACATGTGCATGATTTCAAAAATCAAATTGAAAATCAAAGTCAAGTTCTAAATATATTCAAATACTAAATTGAAATAATAAATTCAATTATTTGAATAAATATCATGCAAAGATTAAATTGAAAATCTAAGATAAAATGCAAGCACATGCTAAATTAATTAATTCAATCAATTAATTAATTAAATCATTTATATCTTCAACTTCTATTTCCATCTTTCAGTTAGCTTTTTCTAAATTAAGCTTTCTTTGTCATCCTCTTTATTTCCTCCAATCTTTCTTTTTCTTCCCTCAATCAACTTTTTCTCAATCAGTTGACTCAATTAATCTATTCAATCTATTGAGTTCCACTCCTACAATCAACAATTCAACTATCAATTTTCATTTGAGCTCACCTGAGTTCCACCTTTCAATCAATCTCATCCAAAAATCTATAAATTGAGCATCCAATCTCCATTTTCAAGAATCATGAACTTTGAATCTTTGTGTCACTTGCAGGTTACCAATGCAATATCTAAGAGCCATCATACCATGAAGAGGAGAAGAGAAATGGAAGTTCTACGCAGTCACAGAATAGGGAGTTTTTATTGATTTCATTCATAAATCCTATTTTGCTTGGTTGTATCATTTCATTATTAGTTTGTTAAATTCTTTGATTAGAAGGGATTCGTGATTTCCCTTTTTTCTTCTAATTGATTACTTGTTTATATAAGATGAATTTTACATGTGCATAGGTGGATTGGAGTAGTATTCTCCAATAGGTTTTCTCACCAAGGTTTTGCCCATATTGGGTTTTCCTCGTACATCTATTGTTGTGAGTTGCATTTGTGTGATGATCTTTTTGGTTTTTGTTCCTACTTTACTAGTTTGAATGTTTAGATGCTCAATTTAGTAGCAGGTATTCTAAAGTTGTCTTGAAAGGTCAAAAAGTTTAGCAACCACTGATTCACCCCCCCCCTCAGTAGTATTTTGTGTTCAATAATTGGTATCAGAGAAATCAGAGCATAGGTTCCCGGTTATTGTTAAACCTTGGGTAGATTCTGGAATTTGAACAAAATGGTAAGAAATGAGTCTACTTCCTCAAAATCTCCCATGTTTAATGGATCTAACTATGCTTTCTGGAGCAGAAGAATGGAGACCTATATTTCCTCCTTGGGTTTTGATGTGTGGATGTCTATCAAGAATGGGTATGATGTTCCTAGTGTTCCTCCTATTGATTCAGATGCTAAAAAGAAATATGAGAACAATGCAAAGGCCAAACATGCTATCTTGAGTGGGTTGTCTGATCATGAGTTTGTTAAAGTCATGCATTGTGTTTCAAAAAAGGAGACTTGGGATAAACTATAGAGGTTATTTGAAGGAGATACAAAATTCAAAGAGGACAAGTTGCAAGCACTAAGTGGCCAACTTGAAAGCATCAATTTGAAAAATGATGAAAAGATTGTAGATTATCTTCATAGATTTGATGAAACTATGAACACCATCAGAGGACTTGGAGAAGAAATTGTAGATGAGATTCTTGTCAAGAAGGTACTTAGATCTCTCACACCCAAGTATGATACTAAGGCGTCTTCCATAGAAGAAGTCAAAGATCTGAAGACTTTTACAATGGATGAATTATTTGGCTCACTGACATCCTATGAGATGAGAACAACCGGTGATACTTCCTTAAGGAAAGAAGCGACATTCAACATCACCAAAAAGGGCAAAGAAGAAACTACTCATAAAGAATCTAGTGAAGACTCTGATGCAGAAGTAGCAAAATTTTTCAGGAATCTCAAAAGAGGATCTGACTGGTATAAAGGAAAGTTACCACTTAAATGTTTCGATGTGGTAAAGTCGAACACTTTGCTACAAATTGTGCCTACAAAGAAGCTGATGGAGATGAGTCAAGGGAGTTCAAAAAATCTACTGGCAAAGAAAAAGAAAGAAATTACTACCGACAAGGAGAGGCTACTAGAATCTTTTTAGCCTATATAATATTGAGGATGACACAACAGATAAAGAAAATGAATCAGAAGATGATTACCATGAGAATGATAGAAAAGTTAATTTCTTCATGGCACTTGGTGAACCAGTTGATGAAGATGAGGAAGAGGACGATATTGAAGCTGAAGTGGACTTGGAAGGATAAGTTATCAGTGCTCTTGAGGAATTGAGCAAAACAAGAAGAGAACTCAAAAAGGTCAAGCTTGCTGTAGTAGATGAACAAGATCTCTTGAAGTAATCCCTAGATGAGTCCAGTCAAGTTATATTTGACCTAAAATTGTAGCTGGAAGACACCAAGAGGATATGTGAAGCTAAATCCTCTAATCTGACAAAGAAGGAAAAGGCACATCAAGAGTTGGAAGTATAGATAGTGAAGCTTAGAAAGGAGCTTGAAGAAATTAAGGAAGAAATAAAAATAAGGAGCAAATATGAAGGCAACATCGAGGCCTTAGATAAGTTGTTGAGAAAACCAAAGAAATCCAAAGACACTAGTGGTTTAGGCTTTGAAGTAGGTAAAATTTCAACCCACAAAGATAAATCCGACAAAGAAATAAAGTTAACCTCTTCTTTTGAAGGTGAAGAAAAGAAAACATTCACTATAGGGAAGGATACTGACAAAAAGACATGTAGATGCTGTTGGAAATCGCCACTCAAATCAGTATGCAACAAGGAACCAGAGGCCACACTTCTTGCATCAACATGTAGATCCAAGGGTTGATCATGAAGGTTTCATCAGATTGAACAACATGAAGGGAAGACCCCTGATGAGGTAGTCCCATTTAGGACCAAGGCAACCTAACTGGTATGTTTCAAACTTTCATGGTTATTGTTACCCGTGTAACAAATTTGGGCATAGAATGGTTGACTATAGACTAATCAATTAGCCCTCTACAAGTTATGAAAGTAGAAATCCTTTTAATGGACTCTGTAATATGAATGTTGTCTACTATCAGTGCAATGGATATGGTCATAAGAGTTTTGAATGTAGGAAGAATAAACCAGTACCCCACAATAATTTTAAGGATGTTCCTTTATATAAAGATGTAAAATGCTATAACTATCAAGAGTTTGGACACATAGAAAAGTTGTGTAAAAATTGGAAGATCAAGAAGAAGAAGACAAATCCTGATCAAGAACTAGTAACTGAACCTGAGCATAATATAGAAACTAGCAAAAAGAAAGAAACCAAATCGGTATGGGTTGAGAAAGAAAAGGAAAAGGTAGAATCAAGTCTCATAGTGCAAAATATCTTACATGCTGAAAGGAAAAATCTATGGGTTGTAGATAATGGTTGCTCTAATTACATGACTGGTGATAAAAAGAAATTCATCAAGCTCAAAGATTGGAATGGTGGTTCAGTAATATTTGGAGATAACTCATTCATCAAAATAAAGGGAAAAGGCACTCTAAGTATTGATGGAAAATTGAAGGCACATGATGTGTATTATGTAGAAGGCCTAAAACACAATCTGCTAAGTGTGAGTTAGATGTGTG
This sequence comes from Cryptomeria japonica, assembly GCF_030272615.1. Classification (NCBI taxonomy): domain Eukaryota; kingdom Viridiplantae; phylum Streptophyta; class Pinopsida; order Cupressales; family Cupressaceae; genus Cryptomeria; species Cryptomeria japonica. Next base: position 500,131,940 of record NC_081406.1, read on the forward strand.
ACAAAGGTTATAAATTCACCTTTGATTCAGCTAGTTGCCAGATAAAGAAAGATAATAACGGTCAAGTTGTGGTAGAAGGAAAGAGAATGGATGGAAATGTCTACAATTTGAAGGAATTCTATGAGTCCCAATGCATGTTAGGGTAGGTTGATGAAAGATGGTCGTGGCACCAAAGGTTAGGGCACATAAACTTTGATAAACTAGTTGTAGTAAGTAAAAAGGGGTGTGTGAGAAATATTCCACCCATCATCAAACCGATAATCGCATTTTTTGATGAATGCATGAAGGGAAAGAAAACTAAGGTAAGCTTCAGGACAAAAGAGCACAACACCTTAAGGCCACTTGAAATTGTGCATACAGATCTATGTGGTCCAACTAGGACAAGAGCACTTGTCGGTGAAAGATACTTTATGTTGTTTATTGATGATTACTCAAGAATGAAATGGGTCACCTTCCTACAAGATAAGTCACAAGCATTTGAAAGATTCAAGATCTTTAGGAAGATGGTGGAGAAAGAAAGTGGGTGCAGGTTAAAATTCCTAAGATCAGATTGGGGTGGAGAGTTTACATCAAATGAATTTGAAGATTATTATGAAAAACATGGAATTAGAAGGCAATACTCAGCTCCTAGGACACCACAACAAAATGGTGTGGTAGAAAGGAAGAACATGAAAGTTAAAGAAATGCTAGAACCATGCTAAATGAAGCTAGTCTGCTAGACTTTTATTGGAAGGAAGTTGTTCATATTGCTGCATATACCTTGAACTGGGTTCAATTAAGGACTAACAAAAGAATGACACCTTATGAATTATGGTATGATCGGAAGCCATTAGTGAAATAACTCAAAGTATTTGGAAGCAAGTGCTTTATCAAGAAAGATATGGATGGTATAGGAAGTTTTGATTCCAGGAGCGATGAAGGAATCTTCCTCGGTTACTCATCCAACAGTAAAGCTTACAAATGCTACAACAAAAGACTAAGAAGAATCATTGAAACTGTGCATGTAAAAGTTGATGAGGACATGCACAAAGGATGTCAACCATAGGTTAACCGGTATGATGTTTTCAGTGATGAAGGTGATGAAGCTTAGTCAGAAAATGAGCCAGAAGGAGCATCCAAGAAGACTCCCAACCGGTTTGTGCAACTAAATTACCCAGAAGAGAAAATTCTAGGAAATAAGAGTGATGGAGTGAAGACTAGAAGAAGACTTGCTTGGAATGAGGAACTAGTCAATCTCTACTTCATGACTGAAGTTGAACCCAAAACATTCAATGAAGCTAGCAAAAGACAAGAATGGATGGATACCATGGAAGAATAATTGCAATAGATTGAGAAGAACAAGACTTGGGAATTAGTCCCTAGACTGGAAGACAAGAACATCATTGGTACAAAATGGGTCTACCGGAATAAGAGGAATGAAGAAGGTAAGATTGTTAGGCATAAAGATAGACTGGTGTGTGTTGTCTTCAAAATATGATTCACTTCAACATCCTTATAATAAGATGATCAAACTCTATGCAAGAGGGATGTTAAGGGGATGGAAACTCTTAGGACAACATATGACAAGGTTTGATTTAACCTTCTACACTTTGGACTTATTTAGAGTCCAAGTGGGTATACCTTTGTGAACTGAATTCACACTTTCAAAAGACAAATCCACAGCAAACCAATCCAGAAAACCAGTGGATCTATTCACCTTGAAACTAACTGAGACAAAGGAATGAAAATTATACTCATATTTAGTATTTCGATCAACAAAACATGTAATAAACAACTTCAATCAATACCAGTGCCTTATCCAAGGTCACAGAGTCATCTAAAATTTAGATAATACTCCCCAAACAAAATATCTTTACGTATCCCATTGGCTCGGCTTCTGTTAATCCTTATATGTGCCTAAGACTTATAAGAATTTATGCATATCAAATTAAACTATGATCATCAAGATTCAAAGTTCTCAACAAAGAATTCACTGGTAGGAGTGATCCCCACATCTTTAATTTCCCTCCTAAAGAGAAAAGCTAACGAACACGTCTACTGAAAATTGCCTTGCAACCTCATTCAAACAAAATAACCTTGGATTATTTAGAATGAAATCAGTAAATAAATTGCAGATACACTTGAAGACAACACAAAGTTTACTCAAAAGCCGATGGTTTGTATATTGATATATTTTTCAAGAAAGTATAAGTTTTTGAATATTCCCCATTAGACTAAAAAAAGCTCAGATAAATTTATGTAGCATTTTATTACAATTCTTTGCGATCCTTTTCTCTCTAGTCCTGGTATCCATTTATAACAACATGGATGCACAAAGCATCAGACTTTTCGAGGAGAGTTAATTACAATCATTTCTTTCAAAACAAAGAAGTTACAAGCCTTTCACAAAAATAGTTACAAGTTCTTTTCGGCCTTTGCAGCTTCTTCAACAGGCTGTTCAGTTGTAACTTCTTCTACCTTTTCAGGGGCGCTCTCCAACTGTTCTGAATCATGGGTGGCATATTTTGTTGTCCACTCATCATACACATCATTTGTAGCCCATAAGAAATTAATCACTTTAGCCTTAGCCTTGGTCAACCTTTTCCAAGAGTTTCTCATTTTTTTGACTTCTGAATTGAGAAAACCATAACGTGCCTTAATTTTCTCTATCTCCTGTATTGTTACAACAAAGAAAGAAGCATCATCTAGATCAATAATTCCCTTAATTCTTGCTGACAATTTGGCTTCTACCTCCTTAAGCCACATTTGTTTGTCCTTCAGTTGATCTGGGCTAGCAAAAACTCTTGGGAGCAACTCAAAAACTTGATCAGTATATTCCTTTTTGCACAAATTAAATTTCCTATCAACATTATCCACCCATGCTACTAATTGTACTAAATCTTTAGTGATGTTAGAAGTAGATCTAATGATAGGATTGGCCCTTGCTTCATCATAAGATACACACATAAACTCTAAATCCTACTCCCTAGGCCTCCATTTGTCAAAAATTGGTGTCAATATGGCCTTGTCTCCCCTGAGCTCATTCCATATATCCAAAATTTTACCTACATTATTGTATAGCAATGAGGCATTCACGATATCTGCAAAAATAGTGACAATGGCCTTCACTCTATCCTCATACTTCTTTGCATACATGGCTTGGGCCTATTTTAGATTCTCTAACTCTTGAGGAGTAATCTCAATCATTTGGGAGCTAGAAGGTGCTAGAGATGGTGGGAACTCAATGATAGGGTTGGTAGGTGGAGGTCTAGCAGGAGAAGAGGAGATCATCAGTGTTGAGGATTCACCATGATGATACTGTCTTGTTAGTTGCTTCTGCAATTTAGCAATGATGCTATCTTTGTTCCTTACCTCTTCTTGAGCATTAGTGTAAGCTTTTAAAACTATCTCCAATTTAACTTGGAGATCTGCCTTTTCCTTAGCTTCCCTTTCTGCTACTGCAACACTAAATTTAGTAGTTTCTAGTATAGTGCTAGCAGCTTCCACTTCCCCAGTAGTCTGCACCCTCTTCACCATCATCCCCCCAAGGTAACTTGACATTGAGGTGTCCTTTTTCTTCTTATTCTCATTTCTTTTCAGAGACCACATAACTAATGCAACATTGTCTTTATTGAAAGTGACTTTCTCCATAGGTTTAGTCTCCTTTCTTACTGCTTCCAAGATTAAAGCATCTGCTATATCCCATTCGAGGAGAATAAGTACCCCAGCCTGTGCCACCATGTCTCTTCCTTGTTGAGGAGTGATGGTCTTAAATTCTTCAACCATTTCTTTCTTTATTTCTTCCTCAACTATAGCTGGGTCTTTATGAGGCTGCTCACCCTTCCTTTTCTCGCACCTTGCATTGTATTTATCAATGCTCTGCTTCCACACAAATTGCATGAATTCTTTTGATGTGATGAACTTGTCATCAACTAAGAAATATTCACTGGCTCGCTTGATCTCAGGATCCCATTCTTGGCCTTTGAATTCACTAGTGGTGATATTCATTTCAGCAACTAAGGGCTCTTCTGGCATTCCTTCCTCTACTTCATCATAGGTGTAGGCAATTTCCCCTAGACTACCTAACTGCAATAGTTGCTCAGCTGCTGCCTGTTCATCTCCTATATGGACAGGTGATTGAGATGGGGAGTACAAAGGTTCTTCAGGTTGTACCTCTTTTCCCACTCTTTGTTTCTTTGGGCTACTAGGGATGTCAATGACATCGTGTATCTTCCTTTTACCTTTAGAGGTAGAGGGCTCCCCTGAAGTAGGCATAAGTATACTATAATTATTCTTCTTATGCAGCATATAATTACCCAGAGGGATCGGCCTAGCAGATGCAAAGCTATTCAAAATCAATCTTGCTTTCTCAGGGTTATTCTTAATTACAACCTCCCTCTTTTCTTTTAGTGTTTGCATCACCTCCTCAAAACTAAGAATCAAAAACTTCATCTTCTCTATGAAGGGGTGAAAGCTAGACAAAGGGTCATAGCTTATGTCAAGTTGGTGCACCAAGTCTAAGGCCTTCTTATAGGCTATCCACTTTTCCTTTCTCAACTCTTGTTCATCTAAATCAAATTCATTCCTGATGAGGTCTTCAGGGAACTGAATTTGATGGGGTTTAGCTTTGCATACAGCCCTCTTCCTAAACATACATTGAAGAAATCTTCGGGGCCAACACACCAAGAGACTGCAGTTGATAAATGATATGGCTAGAGGAAAACTCCCAAACATTTCCAACCTCCTTTGGTTATCACAAATTGGTGTGCAACGGTAATTGTAGGGAAAACTGTCCCTTTGCCTCTACCTGTCAATTCTGCCTCTTGCACAACACCAATCTGCCTAAGTATCTCTACAATTCCCACTTTAAGAGGGACCTAATAAGGTAACAAAAATGGGGTACCTATGACACCATATATTCTGAAAACTATGGAAACAGGGTATAGGTAAATATCACCCCAATTGTGGACAATTTTTATGTCCTCTGCAAACTCTTGTGGCCTGATGAATTCCAAAAGCACCTTAGGGACTCTTGGGTTTTCCAAATAGATAAGGGTCTTGATTTTTGATGCAAAATATTTATCAAACCTTAGAAAGCTTGCATCTTCTCTGTCCCATGATAGAACAGTGCTCCATAATTACACTGGCATCTTTTCTCCATCCTTCTCTTTTACAAGTGTAGCGTCGTAAATTGTATGCACTTGCTAGGGCGGTACAATTTCACACCTAGTTTAGCACCCACCTTGGCGCATTTTGCATTTTGCATTGCATTTCACCTTTAGCACTTAATTAGTTAAATTAATTAGGTCTAAGGTTCTATTTTATCATCATCTATATCATAAAGTTGGGCCCTTTCATTAAAGTGTGCCCTTTTCATTAAAGTGTGCCCTTTTCATTTTATTCCTCCTATACATCATTTAATCAAAAACCCTGATTAGGTCCTATTTTGAACTTGGGGGCTTGATTTCGGGGGTCAAAACATCTCGAAATCACTTGTAACTTCGGGATTCTCTCTAAAATCATCATATCCGATGGCCCTGAAAATTTGGTGAAAAGTTGTCGGGACCGTGGCGCCCGGAGTGCACATGGTCCCGGACATTTTTCTCGAAATTTTAGGAGCACGATCCAATCATAAAATAAATCTTAACCCCAAGAAATTGGTGGGATATTCAATCTCTAGGTCGGCCAAAAGACGAAATTACGACCTAGGGTTTCATATATAAGAGCTCTCTTTCTTCATTTGAGAGGATGGGAATTTTGTTTTCAGGACCTCATATGTAGTGAAAGAGCAGATCTTTGAAGACTTCAACAACATTCAACATTCATCCATCAAGCATTCATCAATTTCATTCATCCATTTAGAGCTTTGAAGACATTGAAGAGCAATAGGAGATTACCGACTGAAGATTGGCTTGTACTCCTCCCTTGAGGGTTGGGTATGATTTCATGTTATTTTCATGTCTTTGCATAAGCTTCAATATATCATTTATTCATGCTTTAGATCACTTTTCATCTTGATTTAGAGCATTTACATTATCATTAACAAGCAATTAGGGTTTACTTTCTAGGTTGCTCTAGTTTGCTTTCTTGCATTTTAGGACCTTGCACACACACTAGGTCTGCACACACAATACATTTTACAATACAACTTGGCTATTCGTGGAGGTGGAAAACACCGAAGCGGGGGTTTGACTAAGGCAAAACCCTATATAGCCACCCAAACACCTTTTCAGATATAAGTGTAGGTTTCAGGACTCGGACGACGCCGCAAGTTGCAGATCCAGGAGAAGCAGACTGAGACCGACCTTCCCACCAAATTTCAGAGCAAAAGACCAGGACAGGGGCGTGGGGCACCCTGGTCCTGCCAGGACAGGGGCCCTGGGCGCCCTGGTCCTCCTGACAGATAGCATTTTCAGCATTTTTGACAGCTTTTCCAGGTTGCAAAACAACAGTTTCCGGAGCAGTTTCAGGGGCAGAATCAGGAAAGTGGCGCCCGCGCCCTCGTCCCGAACATTTTCAGTTAGATTTTAACTCCGGGTATGCATTTACATTCTTGTCTTATCCTTGTGTTTACAACTTTCCATTGTTTAAGTTCAATTCTGTAATCTTGTTATTAGTTCATACTTGCACTTTGGGGTTAGGGATTGAACTTGCATCATTTGATCTTTCAATTACAACAAAGGAATAGAAATCCTAATAGGTAGCCCGTGGCTCTCTCTTTCACAAGAAGAAGTAGCCAATTGTGTGATACCTCTAGGCTCTTTCGTATTCCACAAGTGTGTGGTTGAAAGTGAGATTTGGGCATGCTTGCTTAGTTTCACTTTTTCCCCCACACATTTTTTGGTGAACCCGACGTGAACTCCAATCTTCTCTAATTCTGATTTATGTTTTCAAATTTGAGTGTTTATGCTATTTACAAGTTTTAATTTCTTGCAAGATTCAAAAATTTAGAGGAAATTTTTGCTAAAACCCTAATTTTTCAATTCAAAGTTGAACTTGTGGATAGCTTATTTGGGATCAATAATTTCAAATCTGATTTAGGAACTCATTTGAATCATAAATTTCATTTTCTAAATCTACATTCTAAGTGCTTGCATTGGTTAAAATTAAACATTTCCGTCTATTTTGCATGTGTTATCATTTGAAAGAGGAAAATTGTTGTCATGATGCATTCATTTGATAGATGTGATAATGGGTTAGCTTCCCTTGTTTCAATTTTTCCTTCTCCTAAAGAACCTCCCCCAATTTATAACAACATTTTAGTGCCTAAAAGAGTTGCTACCAATCCCTTTGAGACTCTCCCATGCTCTAAGGATGAAGACTTTAAGAGTGATCTTGACAACTCTCCTAAAATGTGCCCTTCCTATCTAGCTATCCTAGAAGAAGAGAATGATATCATAAACACCTTTCTTAATGTTACTTCACCTTCCCTACATGATGCCTCTCTAAGTGAAAAGGTATTGATGGACATTGACCTATTTTCTCCTAAAGTTGGTCCTTCCAATGGGGGCATGTTAGTGCAACAAGAGGTTATGAACACTTCTTTCAAAGATCTCCTTCCTAAGCATGAATCTTTGGAGAAATATGTTCATGTTCCTCCTAAAAAAAACTCCCTTCATGAGGATCCTTTTGTGCAAGAAGATGACATTATCCCTACATTTCCTATTGATGGCATCTCCTTTTCCAACAAAATTCCCACTAGAGATAATGAATTAATGATAAATGCTTACCCTTCTCCTAAAGTTTGTCTTACCCATAAGCATCCCTTAGAGAAAGAAGATGAAATAATAAGCAATTTCCTTAATTCTCTCTCCCCTAAAGATCATATTGAACATATTTTGAGGAAAGAGGATGAGTTTAACACATCTATTGATGCTCTCCCTCCTAAGGATGAGGAATTAATAAACAATGTTATCTCCTCTCCCGAAATTGACAATACTTCAAACATTCCTTTCAACAACCTCACTATTTGGGATGAACCATTAGAAGAAGGTATAGATTATTCTCTACCCCTAGCCAAAGGGGATGAAATCAAGATTGGAAACTCCCTTGATAGTTTCTCCCCTTCCTTGAATCTCAATTATTCTCCCTCTAAAAATAAAGCATCTCCCTCTCCTCAACTTGGTTCTACTCATAAGGAAACCCTAGTTCAAAGCAAGATGGTTAACATTTCTTTCAAAGATCTCCCTCTCAAAAGTGAGACTTTAGAGAGTGGTGTTGATCCTTCTCCTAGAGAGTTTATTCCCCATGTAGATCCTGTGATGATAAAGGATGATATGACCTTTCCTAGTATTACTCTTCCTACTAGAACATCAATGCCTATCCCTTGTCTCTCTCCTAAAATTGATTTGATCTGTGATAAGATTTTAGTGCAAGAGAAGACTATCAATAATTCTTTCAACACTTTTGTTCATTCCTCTAAACCATCCTCAATCAATTTGATACATGCGAATGAGACACCTAACAAACCTCTCTTCACTGTCCAAGGTGCTTGTCCTTCTCAAAATTCTCAACCTTTAAATAAGCCTATCTTAGTGGTTCAAGGTGGTTATGCTAATGATTCTTTTTGCATGCCTAAGAAACCTATTATTACTGTGCAAGGAGGTTATTCTACTAATAGCCCTTATGAGTATGCTAAGCAACTGACTAGAGAGAGTTATCATGCGGTTGCTCATACCTATAACACAAGAAACAATAGGCAACCTAATCCTCCTCCAGTTATCCCCACTTTGCTTCCTCCTTCCCAACCTATTCTTCCTCAAGCTCCTCATATTTCACAAGTTCTTGGTAAGGAATATGATCTCATAGAACAACTTAAAGCTACCCCTGCTAAGATATCCCTCTGGGATTTGATTCAAACTTCTTCCGCTCATCATGGAATGTTAAAAGATGCCTTGAAAGATTTGAATGTTCCTCCACCTAATACATCTAGTAATATAGTGTCTTTGGTTAACTCTGTGATGAATCCTAAAGCTCAAATTGTGTTTACTCAAGATGAGTTGCCTACTAGTGAAATTCAACATCAATATGATCCCTTGATGATTGTGGTTATCATAAATGACACTGCTATAAGACGAACACTGGTAGATAATGGCTCTGGCCTTAATGTGTGTAGCATTAATCTATTGCACAAGATGAATGTGGATACATCCCTTATTGAGCCTGACTCTCGTCCCATTCGAGGCTTTGATAATGTGGCTAAGTCTTCATTAGGTATTATCACCTTACCCATCACAATGGGACCTGTTATTTTGCCTACTCCTATCCATGTTATGTCAGGAAATCTAACGTACAACTTGTTATTAGGGAGACCTTGGATTCACAGTATGCAAGCTATCCCCTCTACATTGCATAGACAAGTTAAATTCATTTATAACAATAAGACATATACCTTGATAGGTGATACTAATCTTCAGGCTTGTTTGCAAACATCTACTTCCAAAGGGAATTCTTCTAAACCTTCCTCTTCTAGTGATGACTCTTTAAACAAGATACCTATGGATGAATCATTACCCTCTGATAATCAAAATCCTTTGGATGAGCCTAAAGCTCCTGAAGAAGATCCTTCTTGACTTGAATCTACACATGAAAAGGCTTTTGATCCTGAGAAGGTTCTCGCAGAAGACGATTGGGGATCTCTTGACTTTAATCCCACCTTTGTAGGTGAGTATAGGGTTCCTCCTAGAGTGCTTAAAGTTAAAAAGAAGGAAGAAACTAGAGATCAATCAGTCTTACTTGAACCTATGAGCAATAATTTTGTGGCCGCCTCTCAAACGTCCTCTCCTCACACCTCTAATTATGAAGAGTTTAATTCTTTGTCTTATGAAAAACCACCTTCTCTTCCTGAAATGGCTAATCATTATGGTCGTGGTTTTCGCATTTTTGCTAAGCATGGGTATCATGGAAATGGTTGTGGTGCTCATGAACAAGGGATAAAAGTTCCTCTAGAGACTAATTTTCACAATTATGCCTTTGGACTTGGCTACAATCCCTACAAACGCACTAAAGCATCTAAAAGACCATCTCTTAATGTGAATGCTATATTTAGTAGTGATGATGATCTCACTTCAACTAAATCATCTTCTACTTCTATCAACTCTCATTCCCCTCATAAGGAAATCTTGGCAATGAACAAATCTCTTTATGAATCCCCTCAAATTTCTAAATCCGCTTATGAATCTTTATCTCCTATTCATCATAAAGTCCTTTCCTCTAGGGATAAGGCTCTAATAAATTACACTCATCCCTCTTCTAAGATTTCTTGTTCAATTTTTATCATTTTATACATGTTTTTGATCTCACTTATAGTTGAGCATTTAGCATGTCATATTCAAATACCTCATTCAATCTATCATGTCTTTAAATAACATTAATGGCTATTATGTTGCTCATCATTATGTGACATTGGTAGCTCATTTACTGGGGGATCATTGTCATTCATGATGGTACAATTTCAAGTGCAATCATATTTTTGAAGCAACATAATAGCCTAATTTTCTATGTTATCTCTTGTTCCTATGGGGGGCAAGAGTGATTTTATGCATCTCTTCTTTTGCTTATGTCCAAATCTCTCCCTAGAAGATTGTGTAAGTCCTTCTCATTGAGGCAATGATCTTTCCTTATTTTTATCTAAGGATCCACTTTTTTCCTATTTCGTGGATGGTGTGAACTTTATTACTTGATGTTATTCCTTGTATGCATTTGTTGTTATTTGTTCAATGATTCTCTCTTACAAGAGGTGTAAGTCCTTGACTATAACCTCTTTTGCACTTGGTAAAATACATCCATAATGAATTCACTCTCCTAATTGGGTTAAAAAGAGCGTCATCCTTCATTAAGAATCACTTTCACCTCGCAAAAGAAGGAAGTATTGCATTCTTATTCTCTTCTATGTCTTATTCTAGAAGATGTTATATTTGTCTAAGACAATTCCTCTTGGGGATAGGTGTCTTTTGTACAAAGATCTCTTCTCCTCTAAGGATCTCCTTTACACATACTACAAGATATCCCTTTTCAACTATTTTATCCTTGCTTAAAGAGTGCAAAACTCTCTTGCTTGTATCTATGACATTGTTGCATTTTTGGGGTATCTTCTTTTGTGATGAAGGTAGGTACCCTTGTTCTACTTTGCTTATGACATAAACATTACACTTTTTGAGCAATGGGTCATTCTCGAAACCAAAGCACAGACTCTTAGAGCGAGATGTCTCCATTTTTCTTTTATGCAAGGTGATTATTCTCAGAACCAGAGCACAGACTCTTAGAGAGAGATGTCACACTTTTGTACTATACATATACAGGTTGTAGCATACTCGGGCATAGACTCCTATGAGGTGCTTCTAACCTCCCTTACACACACATGCACGAGGTTGAGTGGAACTAGTGGCATAAGGCTAGACTTTCTCACTCTCCTCCCTTACATGGATCACCTAGACAGACTCTAGGGGCTAGTTTTCCATGTCCTTTTTCCCATGGATCACCTAGACAAGATCTAGGGGTGAGAAGTCCATGTTTTCTCTCTCACTATTCTTCTCATGGATCACCAATGCGTGTATTCATGCTTTTTTTCCTTTCTTTTCTTCTCTTTGCATTTTGTTTCCATTTACATCCTTCATCTTGTGTTAGAGAACTCTCAAATACTCACACTCTTTGTTGTGTTGGAATTGAGATTTAGTCCTCTTTCTTACCAAATGATTCTCCATTAGTTTTTGATCTCATATCAAATCTTCTTGTGAGCATTTGTCATCAATATTCGTTAACAATTCGAAGTGGTAAACATGATACCCTGTTTCAACTCACTAAAATTAGCAAGCCGAAACAGGGGGGGGCATATAGCTACCCTCGAATTTTCATTACCTTCCTTAGTAAGCATTAGGTGATTTTGTGATCTAACATGTGTTTTGTAGGGTGCGGTTCCTAATTGTGTACTGCAGATACCGCTGGGGGCTTCGTTCGAAAGACTTATGGATATATCCTTTTTCAAATAATGTTTACTTTTCTGTACTTTAGCTTGCATATGCACATAGTGTTCATATGACCGCTAAAGTGGGGGCTAAATGTAGCATTGTAAATTGTACGCACTTGCTAGGGTGGTACAATTTCACACCTAGTTTAGCACCCGCCTTGGCGCATTTTGCATTTTGCATTGCATTTCACCTTTAGCACTTAATTAGTTAAATTAATTAGGTCTAAGGTTCTATTTTATCATCATCTATATCATAAAGTTGGGCCCTTTCATTAAAGTGTGCCCTTTTCATTTTATTCCTCCTATACATCATTTAATCAAAAACCCTGATTAGGTCCTATTTTGAACTTGGGGGCTTGATTTCGGGGGTCAAAACATCTCGAAATCACTTGTAACTTCGGGATTCTCTCTAAAATCATCATATCCGATGGCCCTGAAAATTTGGTGAAAAGTTGTCGGGACCGTGGCGCCTGGAGTGCACATGGTCCCGGGCATTTTTCCCAAAATTTTAGGAGCACGATACAATCATAAAATAAAGCTTAACCCCAAGAAATTGGTGGGATATTCAATCTCTAGGTCGGCCAAAAGACGAAATTACGACCTAGGGTTTCATATATAAGAGCTCTCTTTCTTCATTTGAGAGGATGGGAATTTTGTTTTAAGGACCTCATATGCAGCGAAAGAGCAGATCTTTGAAGACATCAACAACATTCAACATTCATCCATCAAGCATTCATCAATTTCATTCATCCATTTAGAGCTTTGAAGACATTGAAGAGCAATAGGAGATTACCGACTGAAGATTGGCTTGTACTCCTCCCTTGAGGGTTGGGTATGATTTCATGTTGTTTTCATGTCTTTGCATAAGCTTCAATATATCATTTATTCATGCTTTAGATCACTTTTCATCTTGATTTAGAGCATTTACATTATCATTTACAAGCAATTAGGGTTTACTTTCTAGGTTGCTCTAGTTTGCTTTCTTGCATTTTAGGACCTTGCACACACACTAGGTCTGCACACACAATACATTTTACAATACAACTTGGCTATTCATGGAGGTGGAAATCACCGAAGCGGGGGTTTGACTAAGGAAAAACCCTATATAGCCGCCCAAACACCTTTTCAGATATAAGTGCAGGTTTCGGGACTCGGACGACGCCGCAAGTTGCAGATCCGGGAGAAGCAGACTGAGACTGACCTTCCCACCAAATTTCAGAGAAAAAGACCAGGATAGGGGCATGGGGCACCTTGGTCCTGCCAGGACAGGGGCGCTGGGTGCCCTGGTCCTCCTGACAGACAACATTTTCAGCATTTTTGACAACTTTTCCAGGTTGCAAAACAACAGTTTCCGGAGCAGTTTCAGGGGCAGAATCAGGACAGTGACGCCCGCGCCCCCGTCCCAAACATTTTCAGTCAGATTTTAACTCCGGGTACACATTTACATTCTTGTCTTATCCTTGTGTTTACAGCTTTCCATTGTTTAAGTTTAATTCTGTAATCTTGTTATTAGTTCATACTTGCACTTTGGGGTTAGGGATTGAACTTGCATCATTTGATCTTTCAATTACAACAAAGGAATAGAAATCCTAATAGGTAGCCCGTGGCTCTCTCTTTCACAAGAAGAAGTAGCCAATTGTGTGATACCTCTAGGCTCTTTCATATTCCACAAGTGTGTGGTTGAAAGTGAGATTTGGGCATGCTTGCTTAGTTTCACTTTTTCCCCCACACAACAAGGTTCATCCCACTTGAAAAATAGTCACCACCTTTGAATAAAAACAAATGCATAAGAAGGGAGTACCACCTGAAGGGCCTATCTACTTTCCCGTTCCTGATCCCTATCAATCCATTATGGATAGCATCTGTTATAAAAGAAGCATAATCAAAGGTTATTGCCATAGAAGGATTCAAAATCTAAGCAACCATCAACATGTAGTGAGTGGGCATACTTGCTTCAACATCTTCCCCTAGGATTTGGCAGAGTGACCGGTATAATCCTTTAGCCCTAAGGGTAAACAAATTTAGAGAGAAGGGCTCTTTAGTATTAGGTCCCACAATAGTCAACCCACCTATCTTCAAAAAGAATTCTTTAAGAGGCCCATTTCTTAGGTGATTTCTTTGCACATTATACACCTGAGCTAGTGATTTAAAATCAATAGGCTCCAAAAAATTAGTGTATTCAATTAACCCAAAGGCATTCCTGAATTCCTCATTGTTAATTTCAATGAGGGTCTTCCCACTGATATCCTTTACACTTCTTGAAGTTGGGTCATAGCTATGTGCAATCTGAGTCAGAAGATCTGCATCAAAGAAAACCCCTGGAACCACCAACTTTCCAACATCCAATTCCCATATACTGTTCTGAGGGGCTGGAGAATTTCTCATACTAAACCCAACCTTGAATAATCCTAACCTAGACATCCATACTTGAGGGTCTCTTAACCAATTCCCCTTATCATATAAACCCTCTCCTATTTTCAGGCAAGAAGCTCTTGGCACCAATTCTTTCATTTTGGAAGCCACATTAGTTGATGACGTCAACTGTTCAAGGAAATCATCACAAATTGCCCTCTCATGATAATTGACTTTTCCTGAGAACTCCCTTTTAGGTGCCATCTCTTTTAGAAAATTAAGCAAGCGATTCAACAATTTCCTTCAATTGTTATATGACAAATTAAAACCTCAGTAAAACATACACAATTAAAAAAAAAAGATGGCTGAACAAGAGTATAGAGAAACCTGCTTGTACTTGAAGGAATTAACTCTATAATTGAAGAAGTCGACTCTGCAATTGCTTCTTTACAAGTGCTCTTTAGAATGATATCTCAATTCAATTGATACGAGATCATTTATGGCGGCTGGGCTCTTAACTCTGACATTGAGTCCACATGCTTGGCTGTCCCTTCAGAATTGAATTCATGAAAGAATTTGAAATTTTTGCTCCAATGGGTCACAACGCCCATGCATTTTCTCTTTTCGCTATTTCACAGGGATTAATTTCTTGGCAACTTTACTTCATGAAAAAACACTGGCCGTCCGATCAAATGAGAGTTGATCAGTTTTTACACTAGCTTAGTACTTCTACCCTTTTCACTGAGCCTTATTTCATTTTGCCATTTCGCAAGTGTTATCCAGTGAGAACTTTACCTTCGTGAAACTATGCTGGGCATTGGATAGGACTCAAATTGCATGGCCTTTAACCTTTACCTAAACAGTTATCTTTTTCACTAACCATGCCTTCACCTAACAGCTAACGGGTTTTCGCTCTTTCGCATAGCTTAATTTGCATTCAACTTTAGGCTGCGAAACAACGCCAACCATCAGATCAAACCATACTTGATTGTCCTTTAAGTGAAGACTCTTATGCTGACTTTCTTACTCTGCTCCTCCTCTGGTTACCGGATACCACATGGCACCTAACCATTTTCCTCGGGAAACTTATTGAGTTTAAATTTGAGTCAGCCGCATATTATACCCCTTTTTAAAGCTGCCGGTTCCACCTTGGCACCTTCAATCTCTGTGGAAGCCACATGCTCATGTACATGTCACCATTTAGCCTAGCATTGAGATGAATCTCCTTTACTTTCACCATTTGACTAAGCATATCCTTCAGGCATCTTACAAGTGCGAAATAGCGCCAGCCGTTAGATCAAACCACACTTGATCATCTTTTACACTTCATGTTATTTTTGCCTTTAATAATGAAAAACCTTTTCGCCATTTCATAGGGGTTAAAATGCGAGCACTTCACCTTCACGAAATAATGTGGGCTGTCTAATCAAATGAGAGTTGATTGATCTTTACACTCTAAATGTTTACCTGCAAATGTGGGCCTTCTGACTTAACTCTAAACACTTGGCATCTAGTCATGTTTCAAGCTAACATGTCATTCTTTGATTTGCTGAGAGAAAAATATCAAGTTCCTCTCTATTTTCACCACCTATATCTATCAGAATACCTTTATCCCATGGTATCTTTCTTCTCTTGGACCCACCTTCTTTGAAACTATCAGACCTGCTTCACTGACTGTTGCATTTTCTGCCACATGCCATCATCTTACTCACCTTCAAGACTAGATAGACCATCCACTTGGAATGCCACATCATTTTGCCATTTTACTGGTCTTAATCCATGAACCATTTTGTCTTGTGAAATAGCATGAACCGTCTGATCAAAAGAAACTGATCAGTCTTTACACTAACAACCTTGGCTCCACACTGGGTCTCGCTTCTTTACTAACTACGTGCTACCACGTGGCACTTGACCACTGGCTTTGAAAGACTTTTCATATCCAACTCAATGTCGACCGCGTGTCTTTCTTTTATACCGTTGGTTCCACCTTGGTGGACCCACAGCTTCTTTTACAAACATGTGTCCATGGACATGTTACCATTTATCATGACACATGGACGGTCCTCTCTTACTTTCGCTATTTTGTAGGGTATAAAGCACAAGCATCTTACCCTTGTGAAATCACGAGGGCCATTAGATCATTTTCTAGTTGCTCAGTGCTTAACCATCTGAATAGACTCTGATCAATTCTTGACACTTGTATCTACCAAGTCATCCATTATCCTGCAACCTAACTCTCCTCTAGGACCCACCATTTAACCTTTAATTGTAACTTGCTGATTGTTGTAGCTTGTGCCATGTGCCGCCATTCTACTCGCCTTCTTGACCAGCTAGACTGCCTAGTTGGTATGCCATGCCATTTTTGCAACTTTGCTGGTTTTAAACCACACGCAACTTTGCCTAGCGAAATAGAAAAAGCCGTAGATCCATCCACAAGATGCACACTACTTACTGGGTCCGACAACTTTAGGAGAGATACACATAAGGCATAAATTTTTGTGATTAATTCACATGATCGCCTAGGCAAAAAACAAGGGGGGACACTTCCTATGATCCCATGACCCATTACTTAAGTGGATAAAGTAATGAAAGAATAGAAACCAGAGGGTTTTTTATCAAAAATTAGGCGATTTAAAATCAAAACAATAAACCCTTAAGACCTAACATAGAGCTGAAGCAATTGAAAATGAGCCTTACTCAAGATTTCAAAAAATCATAGCCAATTATGGGAAAAGAAAAGCCCATTTTTAATCAGTGATAACAGTGTGCAAAGGATATTCTTAGGTAGAGGGTATTGAATTTGAAGAAACATTTGCACCAGTAGCCAGACTAGAAGCAATTAGAATGTTTCTAGCCTTCTCTTTCTACAAGGGTTATAAAGTATACCAAATGGATGTAAACTTTGCCTTCCTGAATGGAAATTTGGAAGAAGAAATGTACATGGAGCAACCAGAAGGGTTTCTGCTCCATGATGATGAGACATTTGTGTGCCGGTTGAAGAAGGTCTTGTATGGCCTAAAGAAAGCTCCTAGAGCATGGTATTCAAGATTAGATCAGTACCTGAAGGAGAGGGGATTCAAAAAGGGAAGTGCTAATAGAAATTTGTACTTAAAAAAAGATGGGAACCACATGATCATCATGGCTGTGTATGTAGATGGCATTATCTTTGGAGGCAACAAGGACATCCTCTACAAAGAATTTGCTGATAACATGTAGTTAGGATTTGAGATGTCAATGCTTGGTGAATTGACATACTTTTTTGGTTTGCAAATATTAGAACAAGATAAAGGAATCTTTATCTCACAAATCAAGTATGCAAAGGAGGTGTTGAAGAAATTCCAACTGAAAGATTGCAAACTGGTAAGTACCCCCATGGTGACCGACAATAAACTAAGAAAGAATGATGAATCACCGGTGGTGGATCAGACTTTGTATAGATCCATGATTGGCAGTCTATTGTATTTAACTGCTTCAAGACTGGATATAGTTCAGGCAGTATGTATGGTGGCTAGATTCCAAGCTGCACCTAAGTAGTCACATATGAATGTTGTAAACAAAATCTTTAGGCACCTACAAGGGACACTTAGTTATGGATTATGGTATCCTAAATAAGGAGATTTCATCTTGGAAGCATATACTGATGCTGATTGGGTAGGTTGCATTGATGATCAAAAGAGCACAAGTGGTGGTGCATTCTTTCTAGGTGACCGGTTGGTCTCATGGCATAGCAAGAAGCAAGACTTAGTCTCTCTATCTACTATTGAAGTTGAATACATTGCTGGTGCTACATGCTGCTCTTAGGTGATTTGGATGAAGCAGACCCTCAGAGACATACAGGTGGACATCACAGATCCTATTCTCATCTGGTGTGATAATTCAAGTGCAATCAACATAGCAAAGAATCCGGTGATGCATTCTAGAAAAAAGCACATTGCTATCAAGTATCATTTTCTCAAAGAGAAGGTTGAAGGATAGGAGGTAAGGATGGATTATGTCCCTATTGGAGAACAAGTAATAGAAATTTTCACCAAACCATTACCAGTAAGCACTTTTGAGTACCTTTGACACAAGTTGGGAGTTTTGTCATCTACCTAGGAAAGATTTTTGTGGCTCAGGGGGAGTTGATAGTGGTCAAAGGGAGAGCTCGACATGGATCAAAGGGGGAGTGTCCAGTACCCTTTTTCATTGTGTCAAAGGGGGAGAAATGTATCGGTATATAGTGTCCTTTGTATGAAGTGTCTTGTGAGAAGTTGACATCAATGCCAAAGGGGGAGATTGTTGGCACTTTGGCATTAAGTTATCATTGATGTCAACCAGTTTGGTAATGACACTGGTATGATGGCCATTCTCATGAGAGTGAGCAGATAGAAGGTAGGCTACCAACAAGGAAAGCTTACTGGTAAGGCATAAACTGGGATGATGGATGAATACTAGCATGATGGTGGACTACTAGTAAGGCATAAAACCTATTTGGAAGATGGTTGCCTATTTATGATGAAGAGGTAGAATGCTAAAGAAATCACAAACCATCGGAGGTGAAGATGGGTTGCTGGTGTAGTGTAATGTACTGGTTAGCAGAAGAAGATGGTTCTACTAGTAAAGGGATATACCAGTATGAACCGACTGTGTGTCAGTGAGCCATGTGTTGATCATTGTGAAGCCATGTGGAGCTGAGGTGGTAAACATGCTATGGTCGGTGAAGCCTCCATTGATAAGGTTGTTGAAACAGCTAGTTGACATTAATGATATAGCCACAAATCACGGTTTTGTGACTGACTGATGCAGATCAAGGAGGAAAGAAGATTAGAAGAAGACCAGGGAGAAGTTGGCACTTGCATCAATGAAAAGGAAATCTGATTGTAAGAAGATCATGAAAAAAAAGGAAACAACTAGGCATTTTATGTGTCGATGGATTTCAAGGTAGGAAATCAAGTACCTGATTGCTATCTTTAGCAAGTATCCATTGGACAATGGAAAATGTGTACAAATACATCACTGGAGTATAGGTGATCGATCCAAGAGAGATTGGATTAGATATCATGCATATAATGTCAGAAAAGAAAACCCTAGTCGTTCAGTTTTTAAATTGCTTTTTGGCATGAAACCATGGTATAAAGAGATGAGCTTGAGATAGAGAAAAATGATGCTGCAAAGAAGAAAAAAGAGATAAGAGAGTTTAAGTGCTAAGAATATTTTAGCCTTAGAATTGATTCCAAGAAAGTTGCAGAGTAAGTGAGCAAGCAAACCGGTTAGAGGGTTTAACCGACAATGATTGAGTACTGGTATAACTATAAGTTCAACAATTAAGAAAACTGACAAGGTGCAATAGAGAAAGGAAACATCCAAGAGAAACATAGTGTGTTATGAGACTATGAGAAAGAAAGAGTGACAATAGTGGCCAAGAATCAGAGAGAGTAATCTCACAATCAGTAGTGTGAGATTTAGTGGAAAAGAAGATTGTCAACCAACAGTGAGTTATTTGATCAAGAGTTGCAGAATTCATTTGCAGCAAGAAGCCTTAACTGTATTCAAATTGTATTTCAATATACATCACCAAGTTGAAGCTTGGTGCAGGGGTTGGTATTCCTTGTATTGGTGTGCTAAATTTTTGTAATCTGGTGTTTTACTTGTGAGGCTGGATTTGAGCAGTAATCTCTAGCAGCTTTTCTCACCAAGGTTTTTCCCATATTTGGTTTTCCTCATACATCTATTGTTGTGAGTTGCATTTATGTGATTGATCTCTTTGGCTTTCCTTCCTGCTTTACCAGTTTGAATGTTTAGATGCTCAATTTAGTAGTAGGCATTTTGAAGTTATTTTGAAAGGTAAAAAAGTTTAGCAACCACTGATTCACCCCCCCTCTCAGTGGTGGTTTGTGTTCAGCATGAGGAGAAAACTGCACCTACTCAAACTGATAGTGCTAAAAGAAAGAAGAAAAAGGCTGAGTAAGCACCTTCAGTGCCAACTAGCACAAGAGTGACATAAAGTATCCAAGTCAAGAAGGAACCGGCAACAAAAGTGTATGTAAAGAAGTAGACTGCAATGAAGAAGAGAGACAAACAACTTATTCTTCAAGAATAATCTGATGATACCGACACTAAAGATAAACCAAATAAAATGAAAGCAATTGTTAAGAAATCCAAACCAGTAGAAGACACCTCTCAATAGGGTATTCTTATTAATGCTTTATCTTACAAACCTATGACTTATTTTGAGAGAACTATAAAAACATTAGGGAGGAATAGGTTTGATAATGTGAAAGAATGTTTTGATTCATTTGATGAATTTCAGAAGGAACAAATTGTTCAAAAGGTAATCAACTACTTATGTCAATATAATCGATTGCCTTGGGATCTTAAAGATGATATTTATGAGTCTTTTTATTCTATTCTTTCAAATAAGTGGGAAGTGGCAGTTGAACAAGATCAAGAAATAATTGATAGTACTTTCATTCAATATTTTCTTGAATTGTCTAGAGATGAATTAGTAGCATTGATTGATAAATTCAAAGGATAGTTTCATTTTAGGGAAAGAAGATTAATGTTAATGAATGGAAAGGTGCAATCTGTTGAATTTTAAACTCATAAGATAGCTAGAAATATTCAACAGATGCATAAGCAGATAAATTCTCATAAAACTGATCAAATAGAGACTGGAGAACAACCAGAGTTAGATGAAGAAGAAATTGTTGCACCAGATATTGTCTATCATATTAAGCATAAGGATGACATTACTTCTCTACCAATTATATTTGTTCATGATATTTAGGACACCATTGATTTATCAGGCGATATCATTGAACTAGTTAAGCAACCACTGGTTATTACTATTACATAGGAAAAAGCGGTTGAAGCACTTGTAATTCAACCTAGTGTGGATATTCCACCTCCACCAGAAAAGGATCACCAACTAAAAAATCAACTACCACTAGTTACAATGGTTACTCAATAGAAACCTAAGAAAGAGGTTGAAGTGAAGGCATCTGAATAGAAAAAGGAGGAAGAGAAAGATAAAACTAAGTAGAAAAGACCAGCTAAAAAGGAAAAACCAATAGTTAAGAAGCAATTTGATGATGAAGATGACTCAGTAGGCATCAAAGGGCGTATAGATGTAGAAAATATGAGTGCATCTAAACTCATGGAGATTGCAATAGTGATGCAATATAGAGATCAGAAGAAAATATTAAAAGAACAGAGCAAGGAACCAAAAACAATTCAAACTGCCGTTGGAATTTTGTCTAGTCTTGTACCAGAGACTATATTGGAAACTTGTCAAATCCTATTGGAAAGCTTGGCTAGTTGATTGCTAATGCTTCTAACCAACTGAAGTCCCTTGAAGAAGCTTCTTAGACTTTAGCTAAGAAGACTTATAGAAAGAAAAGAGGAGAGCAAATAATGAAAGATATTGATACAGGGAAGATTGATTTATCCCTGAATAAAGATCTTTTGAGAATTGCTATTGAAATAGGAGGAAGGATACTAGCCTATACATCTAATGTTTCATTTTTATATACTAATTTGATTAAGAGGTGAGAAGAGACAAAATAGGAACTATAAAAGCTATGTACTGCCTACATACCTTTACAGGATTAAGCCTTAGGTTTTGGCAAATCAATTGATGATTTGCAAAATTGGGTAGATATCTATGATTATGAAAATGTTAAGAGACTCTGATCCCTGAAGGAGATAAAGAACTTGTTGAGACCCAAAGTGGATATCCTACAATGGGCATATAAGGATGAAGAAGTGGTTTTAGCTACTCCAAAGATGAGCACAGTAGATGCGATGGAAGAATTCACCGCACAAGTTATGACAACCATAGAGATCACTAAAACCTTATTGGAAACATGGGAAAATGATTTTTATTAGATGAAGATCACTTCCAGTGACATTTTCTTGAAAATTTTAGTGAACACTCCTTGATAAATACTCTTACATTTTTGTATATGTAAACTTTTGATGCAAATTTATATATATGTCTTTTACTTTTCAATTTGGCCAATTTGTTGTCAAAGGGGGAGTAGAAATATGCATGTGCTATGAAAATTTTGTGTGTATTGTTAAGGGTGAGTACAAATATGTTTATAGAATTTTGGTAAGCACACTTAGTTGTAAAGCTATAAAATTTTCTAAGTGTTGCCATCAATGCCAAAGGGGGAGATTGTTAGCTTGATGATGATTGTAATAGATGACTTCATGTGTTGTCATTGATGGCACATGTATACACACACATATGTTCACATTGTCATAGTCATCTTAGCTAAGACAACCTAGTATTACTCCTAAAGTCACTTGTATTGCAAAACTGATATTTTGTGTATAGTAAAGTCCAAATGGTTTAGAGGGTGTCTAACTGGTATATGTAGACAACCAGTATATGTAGGAATTACTTGACACCAACTTGGAGATTTAGTGGAGATCATCAAAGAAGCAAATGAAGGACAATCAGTTTATGTGTTAAATGTGTTTAACTCTTAATCGGTATCGGTGTTCTAACTAGTATTCATTTATTGTGTGATGAGTTATCATTGGTCATGATGAGTTATCCCTAACTGATAGATTTGGCTGCAATCTGTGATGAGTTATGTTAGATTGTCTAGATACACTACACTTAGGAAATAATGATATGATTCCTGAGTTGACATGAAATCTAATGTCTATATATATTGACATTATGATGAACTATTTTTTATGATAGAAGTGTTAAGTTGTTAAAGGCGTTGCAGAGTATGTCGGTGATGTAGTTTTGAGTGAGAAGAAGAGGATCTATTTAAGAATGTTGTGCTACTTCTAGATCACACCACCTATTGTTTTATAATCACTACAATAGTCAAATCCCCTAACCAAGTAAGCTCTAACTAGATTGAATGTACAAATACTTTAACAAGGTGATCCATTAGTTTGGATTCTGAAATCCTCTATTGAGGTTACTCTTAATAGGGTAGTACCTTTAACAAGGTATAGCTCTTAACAGAGCTTTGGGATCTTTAACAAGATTCACTCCTAGCATAGCACTTTTGTAGACCTTAACCAGTTAGCTATCTATTACCACAGATAGTTAAATTGTGAGTCCCATCTCACCGTGGTTTTTCCCAATTAGGTTTTCCATGTATAAACACTTTGTGTTATGGTGAATGTTTTACTTATTGTGGATACTTTAATTTCATTTTGGATCACATGTTTAGTATTTAGTAAACTTGTTAAGTATCTATACTAATTTGTGTTTAAAGTGGTATTGTTTTTGCTATCATTGATTCACCCTCCTCTTAGTTCTTTATAAGTCTGTCAGCTCAATAGTGGCCACTGTCATGCCAAATTGTGAGGAATGATCATGTAAGTAATGCACAAGAGGGTAAGAAGGTTCCCCCTCAGCATCTGAAGAAGATGAAATAACTTCATCAAAGAGAATATGTATGCACTAAATAGTGTCCTCCAAGTTTGCAAGATAGGACACACAAAACAAACTTGCAATGTATATCAAGTAATTATCCCAAGTAGCCGTGTCTGGAAGACAATGAATGTCCCATTGCACTGAATCAATAGGAGACATGAATGTAGCAACAGAAGTATCATCAAGAATAATAGTTGATGTAGGAGATGAAACACATGTCTCTTGAACCTCAGTTGAAATAATACCAAGATTCAGTTGACCATATTGAATCTCCTCAAAAGTGCCCACACTAGATGCTTGAGTCTATACATCAGCCAAAGGAACAATAGAGGAAAAATGTGAGAAGGTGTATGCTCAAGATTGATGATCTACCTCCCTAATTGAAACAATATCTCTACTATGCAAATCTTGAATAATCCTAGAATGAAATCAACAACTTTCCCTTTACCACCATGTGTGATTTGATAGATAGAAAGGATATTTGCTGAAAATGAGGGCATACAAAGGACAACATTGAATGATCCTTTGTCTATGTCAATAGACCCTTTCCCACAAACATGCCTATATGTATTGTTGGCCATCAAATTTTTTAGTGATGAACCGGTTTTAAATGAAGAGAACATATCCAATGATGAAGCCATATGATATGAAGCTACAAAATCAAGGATCCATCTCCCTGACTCAAAATCTACCATTGCAACAAGTGCTTTCCTCATTTGTTTCTCTAAATTTGAATTAGATGAAGATGATAAATCCTTTGACATAGTTGATTGTAGATTGATTTTATTCTTTACTAAAGATTGTTCAACTCATCATTTTGTTTTAAATAACATTGATGTTCATCATGCCCAAATTTCTTGCAATATGCACAATTGGGCTTTTCCTTTTTGGATGATTCCCTTTTTGAGGAAGATGACAGATTCTTTCTGTGTCTTATTCTTTTTCTTCTTTTGTTTATGATTAGGATACTCTGATTCTTTTTGTACCTTAGGTTCATTAGCAATCAATGCTTGTGACTTGGAAGTCTTGATGATTCCCATTTGAATTAGCTTCACCTTGTCTTGGATTAGAACATCTAAAAAATGCATCAAAAGTAGGTTCTGCATATGCAGTTCCCATAGAAACCCTATATGTATGAAAGATAGAAACAAACACAGAATACTCGGGACCAAGTTTGGATAAAACATTCAGAACCAATTGTAAATCCTCCTTAGTAATCTCACAATCTGTTAACTACGTTCTTAGTTGTTTTATCTTGGAGATATAGTCTTGGATGTTGTTGAAACTTTTTGGATCAAGATTCATTAGACCATTATCAATCTAATAACCCCTGATCTTGTGATTTTTACCATACAAATTTTCAAGAGTCTCCCAAGCCTCCTTAGGTGTCTTGCATAATTCAAGGTGAAATTGCAAATCAAAAGAGACTAGTCGACATATGTAACCAAGAGCTCTCTCACGATTGATCTCCCATGCTTGAAGAGCATTAGCATTAGTAGGTGCAGGAATAGTTTCTTTGACATAGCCAGTGCAACCTTTTCCCGACCCTTAGATAATTCCATACTGATTTTTTTCATGTTTCATAGTTATACGAAGTTAGGAGTTCAATTTGAGTTTTCCCCATTGTACTAACACACAACACAAGAAATTAACACAACATAGACAAGATAACTCCCCCCCCCAAAAAAATCACTCAATCAATGATCCCCCTAGAAAAATATGATTTTGGCACTTTATAAATCAGCGCGTTTACAATTCTAGAGTTTTTCCAGTGTTTTACAATGTCCAAATGTGGACTCAAATATTGAAAATACAATATAATGTCATAATTAAAACCTCAAAATAGTACCAATGGATAGTGCTCAGAAATATATTAATTTTCAAAAAATGAATCACCTCGATCCGAGGTCGTATGTGAAAGTTATGTTCATTTGAAGTTGTAGAAATTGGGATTGTCCTTCAGATCTAAATGAAAAACTTGATTTTTTTGGAAAACATGGATCACTTGAGTAAAATTTGCTTTCACCATTGTGGAGAGAAAGAAATTATGCCCCAAATAAATAAATAAATGCTTAGAAGAATACCTTTGTATGACCAAGGTATTGCACTCTGAAGTTGAGGTGCAAAATGAAAACCTCCAATGGTGATGGGTAACCAAACTTGAAAATTCAACCTCCACCAAAATTAGCTGAGAGATACTAAATTTAGAATTCCTCCAAATCTGATTGAACTCCCATTAATTTAAGAAGGTCCTCCAAATTTAAAAATATCTCCAACTAAATTTAGTTGTAGTCAAATTTAGAAAAAAATGCCCAATATGACACAACTCTCCAAATCATTTGCATGTAGACTGAGACAAGTTACAACTGATTTAGAGTACATGTACACAAATATTTTCATAAAATTAATTGAAATGACACCAAGGCCAAAGAAAATAAAGCCCCTAAATAATTTATTAAGAAAAATCTAAAACTTTAATAGTTTTAAATTTAAAACCCTAGACACTAAAAAGAAGAGAAAGGGCTATGTATGAATAAAGGTTTTACCCTTCATAGAAAATGCACAAGGCTCAAGGTGGGGGCACAAGTGGACTACATGGGGGCCAAGCAAGTACCTTGTGCATTCTGTTATGTACTACTCAGGTACTTCAAAATAAATTTATGTTCCTTGAAACTTTAAAATTGACTTTTACAAACTGTATTTTTTAATCTTTTCTTCCCTTTTTTTGAATGCAATAAAAAAAAATCTGCTTAATTTTTTTGAAAATGTGTCATACCATACTACATGTAGGCGAAATTTTTGCCTCAAATTTGACTTTCACCAAAATATAGAGTATCTTATATCAAAATTTGTCTGTTCAGTTGAAAACGCATCCAACAAAAGCTCAATGTTGAATCCCTCCCAAATTTGAGAAGGGGCTAGCAAATCTGGAAGCTCTAATACCAGGTCAGAGTCACTAATTGACTCAATCTCCTAGGATCACTTACAAAACCAAGATCAACCTTCTACACAAGAGCAACTAAGAGGATAAAATGTTGGAATATGGTGCAATAAATGATGATATTCTTACACTCCAAAATATACATGGATCAACACTCCTTTGTACTAAATGAGTTGTTATGAACTCATCTAAGTTAGCTCTAAATTATCTCATAAGGGAGAGGTGAGTGTTGATTATATAGAAAAATGTGGGCACATAACTCCAAAAGGAATAATCACTCCCAAATAACCAAATTAGGTGGGAGTTGTGCCTACTTGGAAAATGCCAAACATGTGGCAAACCAACTCAGGTACAAACAAATAAATGATTATAGGGAGGTGAAAAATGAGTCCAAAAGAGGGTGTGACATTCAACCACCCAAATGTGGGTGTGAATTACACATGTAAATGTAGGACTATGCCACTTGCCCCCATATAAACTATGCCCCTTATTAACCTAATTATGTTTAATAATATGTAGGAAAAATAAATATAAAAAATATATGCTTGCAGAAGATAGTTAGATTCTTCTTAACCGAAACCATTTTGGTACTTGTAGATGCTATATATCAGTTCAATTATTGTTATTTCTTTTGTAAATTATTTGTGGGATAGTGAATCCTCTAGGGTTGTATCACTCTTTTGTATTTGAGCAATGAGCTCTAGGTAGTGTGCCTGAATGCAAGTGCATTCCCCTTTTGTAATCTTATCATACTTCTAATCAAAGTATAATAATTTTATGGATCTCAATCCCACCATGGTTTTCCCTTTCCGGGTTTCGACGTAAAAATTTTGGTGTTATGGTTTTGTGGTTGCTTGGTTCATGCTTCTACACTTTACTTTTATTCTTATGCATTTGGTGGTGTAAGAATCAGGTTAACAAATTTGTGAATTGTAGAACATTGATTCACCCCCTCCTCTCAATGTTCATTGATTCCAACAATTGGTATCAAAGATTAGTTCCTTGGAATAATCCTAACAACTTCAAGAAGATCCAAAAGATTGAATCAATGGGCTCTGGTTTGCAGAAACAATTTACTATGGCACTTGAAAATCTTGATGCAGTGATGAAGGAAAAAATAGTCTGAGGAGAAGTCTGGTTGCTGCTGAAAATTTCATTGAATCTCTGAAAGAACAAGTGAACTCGTCTAGAGAGAAGAGAAAGGAACTGATGGATATAATCAAGGAGAAATAAGAACAAATGATTAATAATCAATCCCTACATGACAAGACAGATGAATGCAAGAAGCTTGCTAGAGATAATGCAACCCTGAAGAATGAGATACAATCCATTGTGATGAAGTTGACAAAGGAGATTGAAGACAAGAAGAAGAATGAGGAAAAACTAACCTAGTCATTGAAGGATAGATCCGATGAATGTTGTAGATTGAACTATGAGAATGATCAATTTAGACTTGAATTGGTGCAATCCAATAATAATGGGCAAGAACTTGAAAGGAATATTATAATTTTGAGAGATGAAATTTCCATTGCTAATGAGTACAAAGAAAAATTCAAAGCTATCTCAATCAAGCTCGATGACTTGCTATAAATTCAGAGAAGTGGAAAAGACATGCAAGGACTTGGATATGAGAAAGGAGAATCCTCTAGTTCTGGACAAAGAAATCTTCAAAAGAACAAGATACCTCTTGTAAGACAACGTAATGCTTATAAATTGAATGGTAAATGTTTTGTTTGCAATAAATTTGGTCATATGGCAAGTCAATGGAGAAATATGATGATGAATAATGGTCCCACCTTTACTGGTCAATGTTTCAAATGCAACAACTTTGGTCATAAGTAAAATATGTGTAGAGAAGTGATGACTAATTTACAAACTAAGAGATGATATGCTTGTCGAATGTTTGGACACATTTCTAAGAAATGCAAGATGAGACCAGATCAAATGAACTTCAGGCCTAGGCAAGGAAATGTTATTTTCTATGCATGCAACAAATCCGGTCACATTGTAAATTGTTGTAGAAGAAAGAATGTGAGCAAGAATGCTCTGATAGACAAGAAAAAATATGATGAAAAGGGCAAAGTGAAGGTTGAAGAGGTCAAAGAGAAGCATAAGAAGATGTGTGTTAAGAAGGAATATTTAAATGCACAGAATAACTCCACACCCAATTTTGATGTTGGAATCTCATTCGATAACTAAGGCCAAATGCCTTAGGGGGAATCTTTTCATTTATATCCTTAAAACCCCCTCTTAAGATCTATAATCACCTGTGGAAGGTTGCAAAATATTTTGAGTGGAAGTGAAATTGATGTTGAATAACATCTGGAAGATTTCATGGAAATCTGAGAATTCGGTGATGAATTCTTAGGAAGCAGAGTATCTGAGAAAGCTTTAGGGTTGTGCATTTATTACAACTTAAAGTTAGGTTTTTTAGTGAATAAAAAGGCATTCTATCATTCATTCTTCACATTGCGAATGAAGCGAAAGAGTAGAGGAGTGAGGCAAAAGAGATTGAGCAACAAAAATAAAGCTTAAAGCGATTCGATAGAGATTCCTAGCATCTAGTTGAAGTTGAAAAGGTATTTATCCATGTTCGAGATATCTATTTATAGCTCTATTTTTGAAATGGAATCATCATCTAGTGTGGAAACTACATTGGTAGTAAAGATTACTGATAGGGCAAGGCCAATATTCAAAAAACACCCATTCAAATTGGTAGAAGATGATCCAAATGGATAATTTTCTTTTGTGTCATATGGAGTGTTGCATAATGCAGACATTAGGGAATACATTCACTATAATATCAAAGAGCTTGGCAATGCAGATATGTTATAATTATACACCAAGCATATGATGGATGATATGGGGAACCTGAAGCTCAATTTCAAATCACTATAAGACAAGGATTTTATCCAGTTTTTTCACCTTCCAGTTTTTGATGAACCCAAAAGGGTTAGGTATGTCTTGAGCTGAATTCATGATGAGTTTATATGGCTAGATAGACCACATAATATTACAAAGAAATCCATTCAAACAGTAACCTGTTTAAATGAAATCGGCCAGATCCTTGGTTTGAGGCATGTAAAGAACACAACTATGATTATGGTAACTGGATCTCAACATGACAATTGGCTGATGACAATCAGTGATATAGTCGAATATGATGTGAGATTTGCATTGATGATGAAAGGGTATAAGGTGTATCAATCAAGTAGACAAAATTCAGTATTTGGTTTATGACTTGTGTGGAGTACTTCTCAGTGATCTTATCAACAACCTAAAGAAGATTAAAAAAGATAAGAAACAAGTTTTCAAGTTTGGTTCTTTGATTGTCTATTTGGTATTCTACTTTATGAATGAGATCCCCGGTGTAGGAAAGGTATAGTGGGCATATGAAAAACTAGTGGAAGTTCAAATCAAAGAAGGTTTGCAGGGATTGGGAGATGTTCAAGCTCAAAAAGCTACTCTTTGGGGATATTCCAAATCATTCCAAGGTATGATGCAAATTAGAGAGAGAATTCCTAAAGAAATTATTGAAAAATATGAGGATACCATCTGTTTAATGGTAGATAAAGACCAATTCCTTATGGAGGCAATAGAACAAAGAACGGTATGGATCATGCCCATGGGGTATGAAGTGGATCTAAACACTCTTGATGCATATTCTCAACACCTTTTGATTAAACCGGTTGATGACAAAGAAAGGTTTGGCACTTACAAGGAGAAAATTCTAGACTTGCATATGAAATTCATTGAGCTTAGAAGAAAGAGGAAGGTCAGAAAAGAAGTAGAAGAGCTTGTAGAGAAAATGAGTACAACGAAGGAAGTGTTTCAAAGGGCTAGAGAGTAGAATATTCTGAAAGAGGAGGACATGGTAAAAACAAAGACAAAACCGGTCTCCACTCCTCGCAAGAAAACTAAGCCAAGGAAAACCAAGTCAACACCTACCTCTAGTACTCAAAAACTCATCCCTCCACCCAAGCCACAAACCAAGTCAATCGGTAAAGTTGAGAAGAGAAAGAAAGGGAAATAAAAAAGGGAATATGTAGTATTCATTATAGAGGAAGAGAAAGAGTTTGATGAAGTAGTAAGAGAGGTGAAGAAGATAGAGCTACCTATGCTAGGATAGTAAAGAAGCCTTCATCTAGTGAAGGAAAAACAAGCAAAAAGCCTAAAGTTGTAGTTGAACAATCTGGTAGACTCCAACCTGGAAGGAAGCCTAAGTCTAAGCTTGATGAAGCTTTGAATTTTGGTAAGATAGATGGTACTTATATTGTTGCTCCCCCAATGACATTAAGTGAAATAGTTGATGAAGTGGTAAAGGAAGGAAATCTAAAGAATATATATGTATATTATGAGAATTGTGATGAAAATGATCAAAGAGACATAGAGGAAGTTGTTGTACAATATATGAATGTTTATAAAAAAGTCTTAATAGAATTATCATCTATGATTCTGAAGGGTTTCTATGAAATTTTGGATGCTAGAAGGCATATGACTAGTTTGGAAGATGAAAGTATGTATTAGTTAATTTGTGTTCTATCATTTCTAAGGTGAAGTTGATAGATTTCTAAAGATTGTGAAGGATAGATTCAAAAGGAAAAAGAGAGTAAATAAGATCATGCTCGATAAAATAGATGAAGTTGCCAAAGAGACTAAAACAATTTTGAAACAATTTTTGGAAGAGCACAAATATGAGGTAAATCCAGCAAAAGCTGATACCCCTCTAGAAGTACATGTACATGATGATCCTTCCACTCTAGATGTGGAGACAATTGATCAAGATACAATTGAAGATGATACTACTGATACTACTAAGGTTGATGAATTTGGTGAAGCTAACAAGAATGCTCCTATGATAAATGTTGATTCAAAAAAGGCAATTGAGGATATCGGAGATGGTAAAGGAGAAGTTGATGCAGGAAAGGGAGTAGATGATGAAAAGGAAGAAGTTGTAGAGGAAGATGCAGATGTAGAAGTGGTAGAGAAGGGGAAGGGAGAAGAGAGAAGTGAATAGGTTTTGGTGGTAGTGACAAGAGACACTATAGCAGACAAGGGAAAACAAATTGTCAGTAACTCGGATGATTTCACTCAAGGACCAATAGATTTGAGTTCACTATCTCCCATGCAAAAATTGAAGCTCGAAAGTCTTTCTCAAGAAAAAGAAAGTGAGGAATTACTCGAGTCTCACACTAAAGAAAAAGAGTTGATAACTTTGGGCATGAATGTATTGGAGAAAATTTTGCCATCCTTTAAGCATGATTTAGGTGATACTCCCTTCGGTAAGCTTAGAAACATGCTCAATGTAGTAAACTCTCATTTTTTGTCTTTAGAGAGAGTGACAAATGCTAAAGTTTTGACTCAATTTAATCCTATGAGATTAAGGATAATTTTGAAGATGATTGAAGGAGTTAGGGTCAGTTTGATAACTACTATGAAGAGAATACAAGATGCATTATATGAAGGGGGTCAAATATATAAGTCATGTCTAATTTTGCCTAGGTTTACTATTGACATTGACAAGAAAATAAAAGAGTGTGAAGGGAAGTTAGCTAGCATATCTCAATCATATGCACCTCAATCAGTCTCTGCTTGCAATTTTGAAGCTCAAGTTATGGGTATACTTGATAAGATAAAGAGCTTAAATCAGGAGAAGGTCAAAATTTTAGGCAAAGTGGGAGAATTAAGAAGACTTATCACTCCCTAGATAGATACATTGATAAGTAGTAAGCAAGATGCAATAAATTCTCTATTGGCCATTTGGAGGAATTAATTATGTGTTGCATTGATGTTTTGTCATTGATGTCAACACTAGCTATTTTGGATGCTTTACCGACACTCTTCTGGTCCCAGTAGGTTGTGTGGTTTCTGGTTGGTCTGGATCCGACATGATTCAAGATGCTCCGATATGATTTGGTTATCGAATTGTCTTAATCATGTTCATATTCAGTTAGTTTATTTTGGTCTAGTGATCAAATGCTATCATGTTTGCTGGGAAGCTTGGTTTGTGGTTCCAGCAAGGATTTCACTGGCAAAGCTTTGTTGAAGATCTTTGATGATATGCATAAGTGGTGTTGGTGCAGCTTCTAGTGGAGTTTCATGATGTTGATAGTGATCATATTTGAGACTTGTCATATTGGGATCATTGCTTTAGCATGTGAACCTATATTGGGTTCCAGTTGATCTAGGTTATGAATCAACTTAATTTAACCTGTGGATTGGACCTGTCAATGTGTTTTCAGGATGTCTTATGAGTTGGATATTATTTGTTTGGTCTAAGGCCGATAATTTTTGTAATTATGTAATTGGTTTATTGTTTGGTGGCCGCCCTGATTATTTATGGTCGAGGGTTTGTATATATATCATGTAAGATCTCATTTTAGATCATGATATAGGAAAGGGATATTGATATGTAATGTGTGGATAATGTAATATCATTTAGGCAAAATATTTAGTCAATCATTGGAGATTGAGTTGGGTTTATGTAGGAGGATTTAGTCCTCAGGTATTGAGCTTAACTAAAACCATATTTAGGCATAGGAGATGTTATCTTTGTAGTTCTTTCATTCTTTGAGATTGTAGTCTGGATTTCTATTTAGTCGGCGAGACTCCTTTTGTGATGAGCAGTGTGCTCTACGATGTTGGCCTTCCTCCAAGTGTAGGACCCCCAATTGTAATTCGCATACTTACTATAGAAGTATTATCTGACTATGGGTAGGCTTCCCACCATGGTTTTTCCCTTTACCGGGTTTTCCACATATAAATCTTAGTGTCATGTGCATGATATTTATTCTCTGATTATTTTTTATGCTTAATTGGTTTAACTGCTATTCTGGTATTTGGTTTAAGCATTCTGGTATTAATTTTTTTGGTTCCGATACTAAAGTTTTAATTGCTAAATATTCTGGTAATCTATGACAACTGATTCATCCCCCCTCTAAGTTTTCTTCCGGTTATTTAAACTATCTAACAATTGGTATCAAAGCTCTGGTCCTCTCTTCAGAAAGCTTAACCACTTGAGGAAGATCCTATGGCAAATAACAGCTCAAGCTCATCTGGAGCTATCTTTTAGAGAGTAATTCCTAGGTTTGATGAAACAAATTACACAGTATGGAAGATTTAGATGGGGACTCATCTGAGATGTCTCAGCAAGGAGATTTGGGAGATCACACAAAATGGTGTTACACCTCATAATATGGCATTTGGAAATCCTCCTTCGACAAACTTGGATAAGGATCTTGAGAATGATTGTAGAGAAATAGAAGCCCTCTTTTGTGCATTTTTTGATCAACAAATAATGAGATTAACTGACAAATCATTTGGAAAGGCTATATGGGATAAGTTTGAGAATATTAATGAAGGTGACCCTACTATGAAGATTTCTAAACTTGATGGTTACCAGGTGAGATATGAAAACTTGAAGATGGAAGAAGATTAAAGGATTACTGCATTCATAGAAAGGGTAAATAAGAGTGTTATGTGAATTCAATGTTGTGGTGGAACTTTGAGTGAAGATGAACTTGTTTCTAAAGTTATGAGAGCCCTACCACTGTCTTACAAAATGAAGGCTACTACAATTAATGAATTAAGACCAATGGCTAATACTTCTGTCAACAGAGATACCTTGGATGGGAAATCATCTGCTTTTGAGCTTGAAGAATTTGGACCTTTTGGAGCTATGAAGTTTGAACCCGCTTTTCATGCATCTGCATCATCAACCAGTAAGAAAGATTGGAAAGATTTATATGCAAAGGATTTGGATGATATATAGAGAGAAGATGATGCATTTGAGAAACTTGAAGCACTATTTTCTAGAAGAGTACCTAAAGGACCGATGGGAAGGAAAGGGTGTTCCTGGTTGTCAAGGAAGATGTTCCAATACTGGAAGAGAATGTACCTAAAGAGAAGGCAATTGCTGCTAAAATTGAAGACAAGGATGAATGTGTAATTGGCAGTGGTTGTTCACATCATATGACTGGAGATAAAAGGAAGTTTCTATCTTTGCAAGAATTTGATGGTGGTCTAGTTAGACTTGGAGATGACAAAGCATGTATAATCAAAGGAAAATGAACTATATCATTGGATGGTAAGCACAATATTGATAATGTTTATTTTGTTGAAGGTTTAAGGCATAATCATTTAAGTGTAGGACAATTGGTGGATAAGGGATTTCAATTACAGTTCAAGCATGGAAAATGCAAAATCATTAATAGATTTGGTTTAGAGATTGCAATCAGTACACAGACAAAAGGTAATATATTTCATTTGAATTCCAGTGAGAAGACATGTTTGATTGCACAAATTGATGAGAGTTGGATATGGCATAAAAGGCTATGTCATGTGAATTTTGATTACATTGTAAAGAGTAGTTCAACTAAGGAAGTTAGAGATATACCTAATATTGTGAAGCCCTATAATCCGATATGTAAAGAATGTCAAATGGGTAAATAGGTCAGAACCTCTTTTAGGAGTATACAAGATAAATCTAATGATGTTATTTATCTTATTCATACTAATTTGTATTGCCCTTCTAGAGTTAAAAGTTTTCAAGGTGATAGATATTTTATGCTAATCATTGATGATTATGCTAGAATGATGTGGGTTACTTTTCTAAAGGAGAAATCTGAGGCTTTTGAAAAGTTTAAAATCTTTAAAGCTAAAGTTGAGACAAAGAAAAGATTGAAGATTGAATGTTTGAGGTCGGATCATGGTGGTGAATTCACATCCGGTGACTTTAATAACTTTTGTGAGAAGCATGGTATAAGGAGACAATTTTCTTCTCCCTAGACACCTCAGCAAAATGAAGTTGTGGAAAGGAAGAACAAAACTATCTTGGATACTGCTAGAACAATGATGATGAAAGCTAGTCTACCTCATATCTACTAGAGAGAAGTAGTGAGAACAATGGTTTATACATTCAACATAGTACATATCAAAGGAGAAACTAGTAAGACACCTTATGAATTATGGTTTGGCAATACACCTATAGTTAAGTATTTTAGAATATTTGGTAGTAAATGATATATTAGGAGAGATGACATCATTGGAAAATTTGATCCTAGATGTGATGAAGGCATATTTATTGGCTATTCTAATGAAAGAAAGGTATATAGATGTTATAACAAGAGATTGCAAATAATTGTGGAGAGTACTAATGTCAAGGTGGATGAGCTTAATAGAAGTCAAATCAGAGTTTATGAGCAATAACTGACAGTGGAAATGATTATATTTGAACCGATATCATTTTTGGAGGTGAAGACAAGTTGTGCATGGATTACTTAGACTGATAAAGGTATTTTCATCTATCAAACTAAGTATGCTAGGGAATTATTGAAGAAATTTCGTATGAGAGATTCTAAATTGGTAGGTACTCCTATGGTTAGAAGTGAGAAATTGACAAGGAATGACGTTTCTACATTGGTAAACCATACAAGATAAAAATCTATGATTGGAGGTCTTCTTTATTTGACTCAGACTGGGCCTGACATAATGAATGTTGTTTGTATTGCATCTAGATTTTAGAGCGATCCTAAAGAAAATCATGAGAGTGCAGTGAAAAGAATTTTTAGATACATGCAAGGTACATTTGAATATGGCTTGTGGTACCCTAAGGATGATGACTTTACTTTTTGTGCATATACAAATGTTGATTGGGTTGGAGATGTTGATGACCAAAAAAGTACTTTTGGTGGAGCTTTCTTTCTTGGAATGAAGTTGGTTTCATGGATCAACAAGAAACAATCATGTAATTCTTTATCTACTGCTAAAGCTAAGTATGTTACTATTGCTACTAACTATACACAAGTTCTATGGATGAAGTAAATGTTGAAGGATATCAAAGTGCATTGCACTTGACTGGTAGTCATTCACTGTGATAACTTTGTTGCTATTGACATATCAAAGATTCTAGTATTTCATTCTAAGACAAAGCACATATCTATCAAGGACAACTTTTTGAAGGAGAAGGTGGAAGAAAATGAAGTTAGATTGGTTTATGTGAACACTAAAGAGTGGATTGCAAATATTTTCACTAAATCTTTGCCTAAAGAATCATTTGAGTGCCTGATAGATAGGTTAGGGGTTTCTGCCCCTCTGGCAGAGAACTGATTGATTCTATTTGGCATCAATCTGATATGTATTATTAGAGATATTATTCATTCTGGCACTAATGTGGGAATGCTATTGCTCTTGGGGAGTAGTTAGCTTTGTGTCTCAATGGTTTATGTTTTTTTTTTGTTTTGATATTTTTGTCAGATATTTGGCATTGATATCAAAGGGGGAGAGATATTGATGTGATAAAAAACTTAAGGAGTTGTATACATTAGGGAGAGAGATATGTGTAATTCAAAGCTTTACAAAGATATCATTCATAGGGGGAGTTTGGTCTTTATTTTCAAAACTTCATTGCTATATCTTTGAGTGGGAGATTGTTGGTTGTCTTCCATAGGGGGAGACTTGTTTGGCATTTCATGGTACTTAGATGTTTTTCACATCTAGTGTTGCCATAAGGGGGAGATTATTGACCATTTGGAGGAATTGATTATGTGTTGCATTGATGTTTTCTCATTGATGTCAACACTGGCTATTTTGGATGCTTTATCGACACTCTTCTGGTCCTAGTAGGTTGTGTGGTTTCTGGTTGGTTTGGATCTGGTATGATCTGTTTGCTTCGGTATGATTTGGTTATGGAATTTCCTTACTCATGTTCATATTCAGTTAGTTGGTTTTGGTCTGGTGATCATATGCTATCTTGTTTGCTTGGAACCTTGGTTTGTGGTTCCGATGAGGGTTTCACCGGTAGGGCTTTGTTGAAGATATTTGATGATATACATAAGTGGTGTTGGTTCATCTTCTAGTGGAATTTGAGGATGCTAATGGTGATCATGTTTGAGACATGGCAGATTGGGACCATTTCTTTAGCGTGTGGACCTATATTGGGTCTCAGTTCATCCAGGTTATGAACCGACTTAATGTAACATGTGGATTGGACCTCTAGATGTGATTATGGGATGTCTCATGAGTTGGATATTATTAGTTTGGTCTGAGGCTTACATATTTTGTAATTATGTAATTGGTTTATTGTCTAGTGGCCGACCTAAATTTTTATGGTCAAGAGTTTGTATATATATGATGTAAGATCTCATTGTAGATCAGGATATAGGAAAGGGATATGAATATATAATATGTGAATATTGTAATATAATTTAGGCAGGGGATTTGCTTGATATTTGGAGATTGAGTTGGGTTTATGTAAGAGGATTTAGTCCTCCAGTATTGAGCTTAACCAAAACTATACTCAAGCATAGGAGATGCTATCTTTGTAGTTCATTCATTCTTCTGGATTATATTATGGATTTCTATGTATTCTGCGAGACTCCTTTTGTGATGAGTAGTGTGCTCTAGGATATTGGCCTTCCTACAAGTGTAGACCCCTCAATTGTAATTCACATACTGCATAAGTATTATCTGACTATGGGTAGGCTTCCCACCATGGTTTTTCTCTTTACCAGGTTTTCCACATATAAATCTTGGTGTCATGTGGATGGTATTTATTCTCTAATTATTGTTTATGCTTGATTGGTTTAACTTCTATTCTGGTATTAATGTTTTTGGTTATGGTATTAAAGTTTTAATTGCTAAATATGCTGGTAATCCGTGACAACTGATTCACCCCCCTCTCAGTTGTCTTCCAGTTATTTGAACTGTCTAACATGCTCTGCAAAATAGTGTTTTCGAAGACCACACAAGAATAGAGATGCATGCTTACTTGTTTAGTGCTCTGATCAATATTTTGGAGAATTTTGAAGAAAGGATGGGATGATCACCTAGAGTCCCTGAAGACCATTTTTGCAAATATTTTCATATTTTTATAAGTAATTGTGTATACCCTTGTATAATTTTTTTGGCTGATATCCACTTTGCCATTGATGTCAAAGAGGGAGAGAGTGAAGTGAAAAATGATGTATATTCTCACGAGAAAATGGTGTATATTCTCAAGGGGATTTTTCACAGTGTAGCCATCAATGCCAAATGGGGAGATTGTTGGCAAGAGACACTATTTTGGTGAACATTGATGCATGGGAGATGTTTAGGAGTTTTCATAGATGGCAACTCAGTTCAAAAATCATATACAGTATACGTAGATTTGATTTACTAGAAGTTGTATTAGCCATTAGGTATGAGTCTGGAAGGTGGAATATAGTATCTGGCAGAGTATGAGTACATTATGCAGATCTTGATTTTGGTTGTGGTAATAAAGGAAGATGATTTGAAGTTTGAGGAAAATTATTTTTTAATTATAGTATCTGGTGTTTATTCATGAGCGAGATTAAAGGCTTGGTATCCAGTAATGCAAGTAGAACAAAGTCATTTTGATGTTAAGTGATGTAATGTGTGATCCAAAATTTTGGGATGATTCCGATTATTGTTGTTGAGTTTGAGGTAATTGTTCCGACATGTGAGAAGTTTTTTATCATCGTGTTTAGGTCTACATATGGATTTGTGGAAAGATTGAGCCGACTTGTTGGTACATGTTTCAGATTTTGCAATATTATCAAACTGACATATTGGAGATCTATTTTGGCAATATGGATATATAAGATCAACTTGTATGACCATTTTAACATGATAGATGTGTGAATTTTAATGTGTTGTGAGTGATTAAGCATCGATATGCAAATTTGGTGCTATGGTATATGATTGTGCATTGAAAAAAGCAGACAAGCAGAATAGAGGAAGATAGTTTGATTGTGCTTAACCAGAACTGGTTTTTGGCATTTGTAGATGCTATATATCAGTTCAATTATTGTTATTTATTTTGTAACTCATTTGTAGGACAGTGAGTCCTTTGAGGTTGTAGCCCTCTTTTTTATTTGAGCAGTGAGCTCTAGGTAGTGTGCCTGAATGCAAGTGCGTTCCCCTTTTGTAATATTATCATACTCTTGATCAAAGTATAGTAATATTGTGGGTCTCAATACCATCATGGTTTTTCCCTTTCTGGGTTTCCACGTAAAAAATTTGGTGTTATTGTTTTGTGGTTGATTGGTTTATGTTTATGCACATTACTTTTATTCGTATGCATATGGTGGTTTAAGAATTAGTTTAATAAATTTGTGAATTGCAGAACACTTTTTCACACCTCCCCTCTCAGTGTTCATTAATACCAACAATACTATTAGGTGATGACTGAGGATTGTTAGATTTTACACCTTTTATAGGAGAGTATAAAATACCTTTAATAAAGTTTGAAACTAAAAAGTAGTATGATATGGTTGAACCTAAGAAGAAACCCACTTTGTCTAAACAACTTTGTGGCTTCTTCAAAATAAAAAAACTTCTTCTACTTCAACTACTTATGACATTGAGACATATGAGTCCTTCCCTTCCTTTATGGAAATGGCTACCCTTTATGGTCCTAGTTTTCACATCTTAGCCATTGAGAGTGGATATAATGGCAATGGTTGTGGTGCACATAAACAAGGGATAAAAGTTCCTTTAAAAAATCATTCCTGCAAGGCATCTTTTGGACTTGGTTATAATCCCTTTAATCCCACCAAAGCATGTAAGAGACCATCCCTTAATGTTAATGTCATATTTTCTTCAAATTCACTTTCTATAATACATCCTAAACTAATCGATTCTGAGTCATTTCCTTCCCTTGATATCTTTTCTATGGATGATTCTTTCATTGAGTTCTTAGGAGTTTATGATAATCTTCCTTGTTATCCCCATAATCATGGATTTCCTTATTATTTAAATGCTATGGCATACTTTAGGAAAGACACTACATTAGGGGAAATATTGAAGAGATGATTCATGACTTTCCTCAACCAATGGATGTACCTTAACAAAGAAACCTTCTTTTGAGTGATAAAATTGATGTAAATGGATCCTTATAATGAGGAAAAACTCATAAAGATTGGGAAATGTTTGAGCGATGATGAAAAAATTAGTACTCCTCTCTCTTACATGACTTCCTTGATATTTTTTCTTGGATTTATTCATATATGCTTTGTATTGATCTTAAAATTGTTACCGATAACATTGTGTTAATTCCTAATGCCAAACCTATGAAGCAGAAGATTAGGAAAATGAACCCTAAAATATCCTTGCTTGTTAAGGCTGAAATATAAAAACTTCTAGAAGTTGGCTTTATTCACTCTATTGATTATTCCCATGGGATTTTAAATAGTTATCATTGCCAATCCTAACAATAAGATCAGAATGTGCATAGAATTTTGTGATCTCAATAAGGCTTCTTTGAAGGATAATTTTCCTCTTTTGAACATTGATATGATAGTTGATTCTATGACTATTCATGCTTTGTTGTCTTTCATGGATGGTTTTGTGGATATAATCAAATCTTTATTACTCTTCAAGATTGATATAAAATTGATTTTACAACTCCTTGGGGCACATTTTGTTGGGTTGTGATGCTAATAGGTTGAAAAATGCCGGTGCCTCCTATCAACTCGCTATGACATTTATCTTTCATAATTACATGCATAAAATCTTGGAATATTATGTTTATGATATCCTTACTAAGTCTACCTCTCATCAAGACCATGTTAGGATTCTTTGCCAATTTTTTTTAACAAATTCGTAAATACAAGATGTGCTTGAATCCTTGAAAATGTATTTTTGGTGTGGTTAGTGGAACACTATTAGGATTCATAGTGCTGCATCATGGTTCTGAGGTGAATACAAAAAAAAAAAAGATGTCATTGTGAGCATTTCACCTCCTCAAAATATCGATCAATTGTAAAGTTTACAAGGAAAAATTAAAGCTATTCGTAGGCTTGTTTCACAACTTATGGATTATACTTTCCCTTTTAATCAATTGCTTAAGAAAGATACTAGTTTTTGATTGATTGATGGTGGGTAAAAGCACAAAACTGTGTCACATTTCAGGCTAACTTATCAGCAGAAGTGAATTTAAGTAATTCTAACTAAAAATAAATATTAGTCAAACATATGGTCTATATAGATTCATTATAGCTAAGTTATGTATGGGCCACAACTTTTCCAATTGAAAGTGTCTACTAAATGTATATTTTATACTCTTTTTGGTCTAATTACAAAAAAAATAAAATTGACGTTTCAACAACTCCTACTCTTATAAATAATATTTTTTTTGAAATGTAAAAATACCCTTTTATAGATCTATAAGTGAGTTTTCCAAAATATATATGTTTTAATATTTTAATTAGTTTTTATGTTTTATATTTTATTTTTATTGAAAGTAGGTTATCAACACTAAAATATAAGGCTGATTATCTTGTCAAGGAAAAGTACTAAAATTTATTAAAAAAAATTGAAAAAAATATGATGCAGTAGAGAAAAGAATCTATGTCAAGATGATATAATTCTTTTCAGATTTGGATAAATAATTAAGAAAAAAGGTGGTGGGAATTGGAAACAGTTATATTTCAGCACACACAACTTTTCAAATTTATTGAAAAATATATATTTATAAAAAATAGTAAACAATATATCCATGCACTAAATTTTCAAGTTATCAATATACAAAAAAAAATTCAAGAAAAATAAATAAATTTTACTAAATAAAGTGAGGTGGCTTGTGTAACTTCAATTTCAGCATTTTTTTAGCAACTAAATTATAGTGTTTACTTTATAAAAAACTATATTGAAATTTTTTTTGAATTTTTGTTAAAATTACAAACGTAAAATAGACATAAGACTATAAATTTGATTAGTTTACACCATTTCAAAATTCTAAACATATATTTCACTTTCTATTCATTTAATTTAAAAAGTTGAATCAACATTGGCCATTTCCTTTATAAAAGTGTGACACAACTTTGTACTTTTACTCTGTACCTTCTCAAATTGTACAAGTAAAAAAAATCAAGTTTGGATTTGCAAACTCGCTACTTGATACATTATTCCTTCAAATTTCCTTTATCTACGAGACTATAATGGCCTCCTTCTTTGTTGTCTCAACAAATCAGAGATCCCCATTGCTCTTGAGGAGGCACATTCAGGTGCTTGTAGGGGTATTTTAGAGGCAAATATTTATTTCAAATATTGCTCTAAATGGGATACTATTGGAAAACCATGGAAATAGACTCCTTTTCTTTTGTCAAAAAGCGTCATCGGTGTGAGCAACATAACTATTTGATCCATTCTCCCACCCATGAACTTAAGTGGATTCTTGGGCTTTTTCATTATGGGGTTTGGATCTTACTGGTAAAATTTCTCATCCTTCATCACAAGGAAATAATTTTATTCTCACAACCATATATTATTTTATGAAGTGGGTAGAGGTTGTTCCTCTTCACTCCACTACTGGTGATGTAATTTGTTAGTTCATTCTAGAAAATATCATTTCTTGGTTTGGTATACCTTCTCTAATTTTTGATAATGGTACTTTATTTAAAAATAAAGATGTGAAGAAATTCCTTGAGAAATACCATATCCAACATAAATTTTCTACCCCATATTATCCTCAATCAAATGGTCAAGCTAAAGCTTAGAATAGGATAGTTGAACAAATTCTTCATAAGACTGTAAATAAGCATATTGAGGATTGGCATACTTAGTTTTCCTATGATCTTTGGGTCTATCAGACAAGTGTTCACATAGCTACAAGTAAAACTCATTATAATATTGTTTATGGTGCTAATGCAATTATGCCTTTAGAATTAGGGATTCCTTCACCAATTATTTCTCTTAAGGGGATAATCGACGATGATTCTTATAACACCTTCAACAACTTGAAATGCTTGATGAATAGTGTATACACACTCTTGATCATATTAAAGCATATTAGAAGACCCTACAAAGAAGCTCTAATGACAAAGTTATTCAACATTCATTCTCAATGGGTGATTTGGTGCTCTATGTGAATCAACATTGTTTAACATAATGAAATATTGAGAGGGGGGTGAATTAGTATTCCTCAAATTAAACACAAAAAATTCTAAAACTAAATTTGATATCAATTAACCTTAGCATGAAATGATATAAGCAACTGAAATGAAATCCAAAACACACACAACCATAAGAGAGACACCAAATTTTTATATGTTGAAAACCCAAATGGGAAAATCTATGGAGAGGGTTAACTCTCAAGATAATATAACTAGTTATGTGGGATTACAAAATGAGGCTCACTTTTGGGAAGGCTCACTACCAAGAAGAATAAGAATGAACTGAGAAAATTGCATCTACATATGCATGGGATCAGTTCCTATTAAGCTCAACCAACACAACAATTTCTTGTAGTAGATCCAATTAAGAAACTCTGCAATGCATTCGCTGTCAGCCTGCTCACACTCAAAACACTGTCACACAAAAAACAATCCTTCTTCTTCACAAATATTTCTCTTTGGTGCTTATCACCTTCTTTTCTCATACTTCATTCTTCTCACTCTCTCATGTATATCCAAATATAATATGTATATGTGTGTGTGTACCAATAAGAATATACATTAAGTTGGCCTAGGACACACTTACCCAAAGGATATTTCAATGGTTAAATTACACAGTACAATCACCAGAGAAAAACAATAATAAAGACATTCAAGGTCATCTTGACCCGAAATGAACACAATCTTGAAATTTCTCAAGAACATGCTACCAAAGCATAAAGAACATGATCCACCTTGGCATAGGAATAGATAAAGACATGAATAATAGATCATCAACCAAAATTAATATTAGATATCAAAAGTCAAAGGAAAACTAGAGCTCATAGAACTATCAACATTTCATAGCCGCATATATCTTTGTAGCACAACATCTGGAGCATGACTTTTAGAGCACCAAAATTGAATATAAAAAACTTGAGCAATTATAACCAACATATCAAAAATGTGTTACATATCTACAATGCGATAATAATGTGGAGCACTACAATGTTGTCAACTGTCAACTGAATATCTGTGAGGCCCTACCCTGGCCCATCCTAGCTTTTCAATGATTTTAATGTTGGAATTATTATGGATGCTTTATTTT
The DNA here is from genome assembly GCF_030272615.1 of Cryptomeria japonica. NCBI lineage: Eukaryota > Viridiplantae > Streptophyta > Pinopsida > Cupressales > Cupressaceae > Cryptomeria > Cryptomeria japonica. The sequence continues at coordinate 500,176,544 of NC_081406.1, forward strand.
TATGTATTATGGATATAAAGCTTTATATGATCCCACAAATTTGATAACATTGATATATTGATGCTTCATTTCTATGCTTTGTGGATATAGAATTTTATATGATCCTAGAATAAGGTAACATTGAGATGATGTATGTCATTATTTGATATGCAAGACTTTATTATGATGCTAGAAATATGTTTGCATATCTTATGAATGGATTAAATTATGAGGGTTATGATGAATTGCTTATGTGAATTGCTTTGATATGTGGCAAATTGTATTGTATAATGTCAATTCTATGCAGAGTGATTGAATTGTATTCTTGATTACATGTTTAATATTATATGAGGATATTGGAAAGTACTAATGTTTAAATTGAGATGCTCAAGAAATTATCCATGTGACCATGGAAATATTATGGAGAATCAAGCCTAGGCTTATGTACGTTTGTAAAACCAGGGGTTGTCTATTTGGAGAGACAACACCCCGTATGTATTGTATTTTATTTGTAAACGTAAAATGTTTGCATGAGTGTAAATTGTATTTATTGAATTGTTTAAATCATTCAAGGGATAATTGCCATGCATGTATTTGTGATGTGGAATTATTTTGTAGTGTCACTTGACACCTATGTTGTATGTTGTGCTGGCCATTGTCATGTCACCTTTTTGGAAAGATTCATTTTTGTTTAATTGTTATATTTCCTAATAATCCTTGAAGGTACCAATAAATCTAGGTTAGTGAGCCACAAGGAGCAGGGATATCTTTAAGAACCCCCCCCGGGGAACTGTGTAAAATCCTGGTGAATCAGACATTATTTTCAGGGGGAAATTTTCATATTGATGGGGAATTTTTTTTTTTAAATGAGGAAAAAATTATTTTGTATTGGCGATTTTTTTTCTAGGGTACAAAAATGCCATAAATTTCTGGCAAATAATACCTTGTTCTATGGGGAAAATATTTATTGTGGGAGGTGAATAATAATTGTTAAAAGGAACAAATATATAATTGTATGAGCAAAAAATTTTACTCCGAAGGAAAAATCATTTAAATGTATTGGCGATTTTTATCCATTGCTCGAAAATTATTTAAATGTATTGGAGATTTTTATCCACTGCTTGAAAATTATTTAATTTGTTTTGGTGAATATTTTTTTATTTATGGTACAATATATAATTCATTGGCAATTTCATAAATTCATTGCCATTAATAAACAAGGCACATCACATAATACATTGAGTCTGAACTCTGCAGTTGCATGATGTATTAATAAGCGTGACCTCTTTGACACATAAAGGGTGACACATACCTAAAATATATCAATGATCTTAAACCGTTTGATGATCATAGATCAATGGCTGAAGTTTTATTTCAGCCCAATTTTCTGAAGAACATAGCTCACCAAAAAGTGCCCAGAATGGAATTGGATTCAATAGACACGTATCAAATGTCACAAATCACAATTGATAATTTTGTTCATTTAATATATATCTATTCACTTATGACAATCCACTCCATCCCCATGACTTCCAATGTGATACTTGCCAATTTGGTACTCGTTCATAGTTGTTTCTGATTTCGTACACTCATGCATTTATGGGAAAGATTTGTCGAGATGCGAAAGATTTAAATTTTTTTATAGTTGTTAATACTGTTAAACAAGTAATTATTACAATCAAGAGCTTCAAAAATTTATATACGATCTCTACTTCTTTCATCTCCAATTAGCCTTTGCCATTTGGTAGATAAATCATCAGAGCTCACAGTATTTTAGGTTTATAGGCTCACTACTAAGGTTGTTTAATTTGTTAATCTATTTTCTCAAAATGGACACTTCCATCCACTTGAGAAGCATTTCTATAGAGGACTAGAGGGCCTTTCTAGGCTTCGTTAGAGACCCAACCCTCCAATTAGTCTACAAGGAGGTTGGGTCATTCACTAATGAGGCTGTGCGGATGGTGCTGGGCAGAGAATTTTTGTGAAACAAAAATAGGTACCGTGTTAACATGGACCTTACTGTTGGTATTTTTGTATGGTTTTTTCATTGATGTCAACACCTACTAAAACACTAGCACTCTGGAGATCCAACAACATTCACCGGCAAGCAAGTAACTATTGCATAGTTACTGGTATATGGTTCACTGGTAGGATATAATGATCACCGACACTTGGAATGATATGAAAGACACTTGGTAATATTGAAGACATCATGTGGACACTTTGTTTTGAAGAGTTAATCGTTGGTATAATCATTTTTTCATATTTTCTTTTACTAGCAAATAGGGCCAGGGTTACCCAGGGTTACACTGACAAGTTTATCTCTTCTAGGTCAACATGGCACGCTATGGAGATGATTAATTATTGATGTAAATGTATTAAGCTAACATGTTTAATCAGTTATTGCATCAAATATTATATTGTTTGTAAAATGTTTTTATTTGTAATATCTTGTAGAGTCGACCTACTAAAATTGGTCTTAGGTTATGGTATAAATGTAAGATCTTATTTGTAAGATCAAATGTGGAATGCGAAAAAAGAATTGTGAGAAGGTATATGTGAGATTAAGCAGAGCTATACACGAAGACATTATTTGAAGGTGAAGCTAGGTTTTTATGTAAGCATATCAACATTACACCGGTACTGAATCCAGCATATGAAGATGCTATTTTGTGGAGTACATTCTTATTAGATTTAACCATCCAACTGTAGTCAGTGTGACTCCCCTTTTGTGATCAAGTAGTGAGCTCTAGGCTATTGGCCTTTCTACATGTGTAAACCCCATTTATGTACACTTACTATCTACAGTAGTATCATCTGATTATGGGTAAGATTTCCCACTGTGGTTTTTCCCCTTATAGGGTTTCCACATACAAATATTGGTGTTATGTGTTGTGGATGACTTTGTGTTTATGCATTAATATTTACTGGTATAGCAATTAACTATTAACACTGTCTACCGACATACTTAACTAGTTTACCGGTATTAAGCATTAAGTTGGTTAAGTTGTTTTTGGTTTGAATTTATTTGACAACTGATTTACCACCCCCCCCCCCCCCCCCCGCCTCTCAGTTGTCTCTGGGACCTAACAATTGGTATCGAAGCTTAGTCCTCTTTTGCAGAAGTTTAACAACTTGAGGAGATCCAATGACTACTAATTATTTTAGGAAGGACAGTCCTAAACTTGATGGAACCAACTATGGGATATGGAAAATCAGAATGGAGACACATCTGAATTGCATTGGTAAAGACATCTGGGAAGTTATAAAGAATGGTTATACTGCTGTTGTAGCTGGTAAGATCAGTCCAACTACCTTAGGTAAAGATGAGGAGAATGATTGCAAAGAAAGAGAAGCACTTTTGAGCACATTATCATATCAACAAATCATGGGATTATTAGATAGGTCTACTGTTAAAGCTATTTGGGATCATTTGGAAACACTGAATAAAGGAGATTCCATAGTCAAGATTGCAAAAATTAAGAGCTTCCGAGTTAGGTATGAACATCTGAAAATGGAAGAAGATGAAAGGATTTCTTCTTTTATGGAAAGAGTAAATGAAATTGTTTTGGGTATTAAATGTTGTGGAGGAACCTTAAGTGAGGATGAAATTGTTTCAAAAATCTTAAGAGGATTGCCACCAGCATATAAAATGAAGGTTACTACTATAAATGAGTTGAGAACAATGCCTAATACATCAGTAACTAGGGATACATTGATTGGAAAACTTTCAGCTTTTGAAATTGAGGATTCTGGTCCTGTCGCTACTATAAAGATAGATTTGGCCTTTAAAGCATCAACATCATCTACTCCATCATTTGACAAATCAGATTCGAAAGCCTTTTATGCAATAGAACTTGAAGAAACTAGGAAGGAGAATGAAGAGCTTGAAGAGCTTGAAGCACTATTTGCAAGGAAAATGCCTAAAGGTCCAGTTGGAAGTAAGTATGAAGGTAAAGCACCCTTTAAATGTTTTAACTGCAATAAGATTGGTCATATGGCTTCGAGATGCCCTGATAGACATGCTAGACTAAGAGAAGAAGCTAGAAGAACATACAAGCTTAATCCTGAATATCAGAGATACAGATTTAAGAAGAACAAAGACAAATCTTGTTACATTGTTGATGAAGGTGTGACTGATGATTCTAATGAGGTTCCAACAGACAATGGATGGGTTTTTGTTTCTATAACAAAAGATCAACTGGCACCTACTACTCAACCGGTAGAACAAGCCCTAGTAGCTAAAGTTGAAGTAAAGGATGAATGGATCATTGACTTAGGATGCTCACATCATATGACAAGAGACAAAGGTAAATTCTTTAACTTTCAAGAATACAATGGAGGTTTAGTAAGATTTGGAGATGACAAAGCCTGTTCAATCAAAGGTAAGGGTACAATATCTCTTGATGGTAATGTTGGCATTTTTAATGTCTATGTTGTGATTGTCATTGATGGACACACACTTACATTAAGATCATCTTTATATGTATGAGTTAGAGCACAACTGGTATTTGTTCCAACCGGTATATTGTAGGTATGTTGTATTATAGTCTTTAGACTATTGATATTTTGCAGAATGTGTTTACTGGTCTAAAGCGGCATGTTGACCCCAAGCAATTCATGGATACCAAGCGGTACGAGGGATTAATGTGGCATAACACATTTTTACCAGTCTTCATTTTTGATAAACCAGCAACTAGTATTTTATATGAACCAGTAATACTCTGTGATGAGTTACCAACCAACATTTTGTGATGAGTTGCCAATCCACCGATTGTTTGACGGTACCGACACACTAGCGGTACTTTTTGTGTTGTGTTACTGAGTATGTCTAGATTCATTGAACCTAGGAAATTGAAGTGTAATCCTATTAGACTAACATGAAATCAAATTCCTTTAAAAGGACATCATGTCTAGGGTTTTAGTTGGTTGTCGAAAGGGTTTATGTTGTTGCTAGGGTTTAAGGAGGTTGAGGAGTTGGAAATAATATGAATGTGTAGAAGACTGAAGTAATGTAGGAGTGCATTAAGAACGAGCTATCAAGGATCTAATCGAGCAGTTTGCGCTATTAGATAGATCAAACACTTGTTGATTACTCACATCTTTGACAAGTCTATAGCCCTTAACCGGGTAGGCCCAAAAGCCTTTTGTAAAATCCTCTAACAAGGTGGTTCACCTCTATGAATCTAAAATCCTTTAGCAAGGTAGTCCTTTATTGGACTTATCTCCTAATAGAGATTGAGAATCCTAACAGGATCTGTTCTGGTGAAGAACATTGTAAGACCTTAACCAGTCTGACCTTAACTGGTCTGGTTTCTATTTTGCAGATAGTGACTTGTGAGTTCCATCTCACTGTGGTTTTTCCCATTTGGGTTTCCATGTCAAATATCTTGTGTTATGGTTGTATTACTTTTGTGGGTGAATGCTTTATTTGCATTTTGGTTTGCATGTGTGATAACCGGTCTGTTTGTTAAACTATTTTACTGGTTTATCTTTAGACTATTTAAGTGTTTAAGTGTAGTGTTTTTTGGTATACTAATTCACCCCCCCCTTTAGTATTCATCAATTGGTATCAGAGCCTACCTTTCTATAAGTTTAACCACTTGGAAAGAGATATGGGGGAATACACCTTGAGGAAACTTACTCAATGGCTCACTTAGTCTGAGCAAGCCTATGATGATCTTATGGTCAAATACAAGGCATCTTAAGCAAAAATGAGAGAACATGCAGAAAAGTTGATGGATCTATCTGAAAATAGTTCTGCAGATGAAGCATATATGGAAGCCCTAATTGTAGAAGTAAATAAGCTGAATGAATCAAACTCCAACCTAAGAAAGGAGTTGGAAGGACTGACTATCCGGATGTGTCAAGAGCTTGAGAACTGGAGGAAAATTGAAGACCTAGTGAAAGAAAGAGATTTTAAGATCTCCAAGTTGAAACAAGAGATGAGTGCCCTAAATGCTTAACTCCATGCAAGCAAGGTGGAAAAGGAAGACATGCAAGGAGAACTGAACACTGCCATCTTTGAGAATGAAAACCTATTGGAAACAAATGCTACTATTTCCAAAGAACTCTCTAAGTCAAAGGAAATACTTGCTAAGTTTAGCAAAAGTACTGTCAAGATAGAGCAAAAGCTTGAATCTGCCAAACTAGTCAAGAATACCAATGGACTTGGTTATTCTGGTCATGAGGAAGGTGAAACCTCTAGAACAAATGTTGAAGCATCAAAGAAGCAACCGACATTCAAAGGAAAAGATAAGAAAAAATTCAAACCTGTTTTCTTTAATTGTCTTAAAGAAGGACATACTGCAAATGTGTGTAGGAGTAAGGCTTACAACAACTTTCCTTATTTTCTAAATGATAAGCCTAGATCCTATAGATTCAATGGTAACTGTTATGCATGCAAAAAGTATGGGCATAGAGCATCTAAATGCAGGATTGTCATGAACAACACTGGAAGATATCCTCAGAGGACCCAAGGAGCTAGTCCAGAATCTTTTGTGAACCGGAACCCCAATCGGTTTAATGCTTATAGCCATCAGTCAGGTAACAACGACTATCAACCAACAACCAGATGGAGAGAAAACTATTGGATTTGTTATGGTCATGGTCACACTATTCCTACATACAGAAGAAAGAATGGAAACATGAACAATGGACCTTGGAGAGCACGTGGATTGGTTTTCTATCACTGCAACAAACTGGGTCACACTGCAAGATTCTACAGAAGTAGAAAGAGTATATTTGATGATATACCAGTCACTCCAGAAGGAGGAATTGATGTTGAAATAGTTCAAGTAGACATGAACAAAACCTAGAAGAGGAAACTAGTAATGTTGGAAGAGGAACCGATTTCTGCACCTAGTGTGGAAATATCAGAACCAACAAACTAAGCTTCAAAAGGCTTAGGGGGAGAAAATGGCAAAATGTTTTCGAACCCCCGGTTTATACTGATAAAAGACCTTAACTGGTATGTGATACCTATCGCTTGGCAAAAGATTGGAAACGGTATAAAAGGCAAATTAGGGTTTACGCCCTAATAGAGGAGCATTAATGGCGATAGGTGAGGAATATGTTTAAAAGCATTTTTCAAATCATTTCTCACTATCAGTTTTCGAGTGAAGAAATTTTTTTCAAAGAGCAGAGCGATGAAAAGGCGATTTGAGTAGAGATTTTGAGAAATTGAAAAACCTCGAAGGAGATTCAAATTCAAATAGCAAACGGTCAAGTGGAGAACACAAAGCGGTGATTTGGCTACTGATGAAGTGAGGAGTGAAGGAGAATTGGAAAGCCCTAAATTCGCATGTTTTAAAAGGTATTTCTTGAGTTTTTAAAAATTTTTCAATGGATTTCATATCTCATACTAGTTCTAGTGCATCTATTGAGTCTGAAAGTTTTATTCAACAGAAGTCAAAGTATAATGCCCTATCACAAGTTCTAGCTGGAGCGATAGTAGAAGAGGGAATCTATGACTACATAGACTGCAAAATTGAAGACCTAGGGTCTCTAGCTATCCACTCCTAGTTAGGTTTGTTTTGTGGCAAGGATAAGAAAATCAAACCAAAGTATAATATCTTGGAGAAGAAGAAACTCCACAATGTTGTCTACTTCCTGGAAGATCTTACAAAAGATCACATAAGGATAATTTTGAGTAGGGTCCACAGTGAAAAGATGTACCTAGAGAGGATGCATGATATCATGCCTTAGGCAATTCATGCAATCACCAATTTTTGCAATACAGGGGAAGTGTCAGCCCTAAGAATGGTTAGCAAAACTGAAATGTCCAAGCTCACCAGTTCAGTGAGTGACTCACGTGGCATGATAGTCAATTCAATCAAGGATGATCTAGTGAAGTATGCATGTATGGTGATAGGCTACCGGACATTCTCTACCAGTAGAATCAACTCTGTATTTGTTGCAGCGGTAAATGCTACTTACAGGATGATAAAGGAGGATGCATCATTCAATCTGTGCACCAGCATGCAGAGGTAACTCCTATCAAATTTGAAGTCAATCAAACAAGATAATGCACTGAGGTTCAAGTTTGGACAACTATTGGTTGGGTTGTTCTTTTACTTTCACGAATACTTCCCAGGAGTGGGAGACATTTAGTTGTTTGCAGACCAACTAGTTACCAAATAGATAAAGGAAAGTTTGCAAGCAGTGGGAACCGATTATCTTGAAGTTTTGAACAAGTATTCTGATGAGTTCAGATGAAAAATGAGCCAAAGGATGAGGATCTTAGGTGATATCATCAAGAAATATGAAGATGACATATGTTTCACGATCAAGGTGGATCAATGCATAATGGAGGCTATTGAGCCCAGACAGGAAGAAGTTGAGCCAATGGGCTATGAGGTGATGTATGACATGTTGGAAGGGTATGCCTCTACCCTTATTGCCTTACCGCTTGATCCTAAGGTGAAGAAAACTGGCACTTACCTAGAGAGGATAGCACCGGCTGAGGAACCACCAGCAGTGAAAGAGAAAGAACCGACAGTGAAGAAGGAAAAAGTAGTGCCTGCAACATCAGCACTAGTTACTACTGTAACTCCAAAAGTGACCAAGCGGTCACCAGCTAAGAAGAAATCAGAAGCTGCACCAGATAAAGTGTTCCAGAGAAAGAGGAAGACAAGGATCACCTCTCCAAACTCAGAGGAAACCGTGTCTGAGGAAAAGGAAAAGAAAACACATCAAGCAAAGAAGAAGACCAAGAATGAACTGGCATCTTCAGCACTAGTAAATATAGATATATCTTCCTATAAACCTTTGACACATTGTCAAAGAGCAATAAAGAATATCAGGAGAAAAGTTCTAAATGACTTAATTGAGTGTTTTGATGACTTTAATGATGATGAAAAGGAAGTGGTTGAAAAGGAAATAATTTAGTATCTGTGTAGTAATGACCAGTCGCCCTCAGAGATTAAGTCTCAGGCATTGGATTCTTTATATATGTCATTAGATAATAGATGGCGCATTGCCATAGAGAAAGAACAGGAAATTAGGGAGAAATTTTTTGCATGGTACTTTCCCAACCTATCAAATTCTAAATTGTATGATGTTATTGACCAAAATAAAGGACTCTTCTTCACTAGAAAAAGAAGACTTTGGCTGTTAGAAGGTAGAGTTAATGATGTAGAAAAAGACACCCATCTGTTTATGCAAATCACTATCCAGACTCACAAAGCATGTCTCGCTAATCGACAAGCAGAAGAAGAACCGGTTATATCCAAACCGGATGAAGCATTTGATGATGAAGGAAATTTGGTTGATGAACCGGTCGACACTATTGATGTTGATGCCCTAGACAGAGAAGATGTTACCCAGGAGATACCATCTAAGGCAATAGGTCAAAAGCAACAGGCTGAATAGGAGAAGAAAGCTGAGGACAGACAGGAAGCAGCAAAGAAAGAGGCCGAGTAGAGGAAAAAGGAAGAAGAAGAGAAGAGGAAGAAGGATGAAGAAGAGAAGCAGAAAAAGGAGGAAGAAGAGAAAATGAAAAAAGATGAAGAGGAAAAGAAGAAGAAAGATGAAGAAGAAAAAAGAAGAGGAGAAAAAGAAGAAAGATGAAGAGGAAAAGAAGAAGAAAGATGAAGAAGAGAAGAAGAAGAAAGATGAAGAGGAAAAGAAGAAGAAAGAAGAGGAGGATAAGGAGAAAAGGAAGGAAGCAGAGAGGAAGAAGAAGGAAAAAGAAGATAAGGAATAGGAGAAGAAGAAGGAAGCAGAAAAGAAAAAGGCTAAGGAGGATGAGAAAGTAGAGAAGAGGAGAGAAGTGGAGAAGAATAAAGTAGAAGAGGACAAGGTAGGAGAAGCAGCAAAGAGCACCCAGATGGAGACTCCGAAGGCAACCGGGAGTGAAGCCAAACCAACTGACCTCTCCAGTCCTATAGATCTCTAGTCTGCAAGTGAAATGGAGCTAATGCAGAGTATCAAGGTAGCTCAAGAGCGCCTTGAAATCATTCGATGGAAGAAGGAGTAGGATGTAATCCAAGCAGCTATGGATATGCTTACTGGTTTGATACCCGGTACAAATCTTCCAAACACCAATTCGTCACTAGCTAGACTAAAGCTCCTATGCACAGTAGTAGATGATCAGGTGAGGAGCCTTAAAGAGGGTACAAAGGCTAATGTCAAGAAGGAGCATCAAAAGGCTCTTAATATAGCTTTGGTGAAAAAGTTGAATGAGCTCTAGACTAAACTTAAGAAAGAACAAAAGGATATAAGGGACGCTCTAGATGAGGGGAATATGCTACTTAGCAAAATCTATCAACCCTATCTGTTCTATGATGATGTGCTAGCTCAGAAGCAAAAGTTTCAAATAGACTTATAGTCTTACTTGAGCACATTGAAGCCACCTTATGAATCCTTCACAACTTATGGGCAAACCGTTCACCAGTTTCATATCCAGTTAGCCAAAATGGAGCAAGAGATCAACACACGGTCTAGAGATTTGTAGGAGCTACAATTGGTTTTACTTCCACATTTGCAAATTCTTCAAAAGTGTTATCTAAACCTAGATGCCTTAACAGTTACACAAGAGATGAGCACAGTTGATGCCATGGAAGAACAGGTCTCCCAAATACAAACAAAGAAAGAAGTGGCCACCTCCCTACTTGAGTCCTAGTCTCTATCAATGAAGCAATTCTTGTAGGACTATAAATCTATTTTTGACAAGTACTATTCCTTATTGTCATAAACTTTTATTATTTTTATATATCAAATGGAAACAGGGTTGTTTAGCGGTACTTTTTCATTGTTGGCAAAGGGGGAGAAGTATTCTATTTTGGAGAAGTATAGGGGAGAAGTATCTGGTACTTAAAATTTTGCTATATGCTTTGATATATGCTATATACTCTGATATCTCAATGTTTATGCTCTGTATGCAAAATTGCTATACATTGTATTGATTAAGGGAGAGTGTATATGCTTAGGGGGAGTAATTTTGCTAATGGCATGTTTTTGTTGTAAAACACTTAGATGTCAAAATTTTATTTTCCTAAGTGTTGCCATCAATGCCAAAGGGGGAGATTGTTGGCATTTTTGATGTTTATGTTGTGATTGTCATTGATGGACATACACTTGCATTAAGATCCTCTTTATATGTATGAGTTAGAGCACAACCGGTATTTGTTCCAATTAGTATATTGTAGGTATGTTGTATTATAGTCTTTAGACTGTTGATGTTTTGCAGAATGTGTTTACCGGTCTAAAGTGGCATGTTGATCCCAAGCGGTTCGTGGATACCAAGCGGTACGAGGGACTAAAGCATCATAACACATTTTTACCAGTCTTCATTTTTGATTAACTAGCAACTGGTATTTTGTATGAACCGGTAATACTCTGTGATGAGTTACCAACCAACATTTTGTGATGAGTTACCAATCCACCGATTGTTTGACGGTGCCGACACACTGGCGGTGCTTTTTGTGTCATGTTACTGAGTATGTCTAGATTCATTGAACCTAGGAAATTGAAATGTAATCCTATTGGATCGACATGAAATCAGATTCCTTTAAAAGGACATCATGTCTTGGGTTTTAGTTGGTTGTCGAAAGGGTTTATGTTGTTACTAGGGTTTAAGGTGGTTGAGGAGTGTGAAATAATATGAATGTGTAGAAGACTGAAGTAATGCATGAGTGCATTAAGAATGAGCTATCAAGGATCTAACCAAGCAGTCTATGCTATTAGATAGATCAAACACTTGTTGATTACTCACATCTTTGACAAGTTTGTAGCCCTTAACCGGGTAGGCCCAAAAGCCTTTGGTAAAATCCTCTAACAAGGTGGTTCACCTCTATGAATCTAAAATCCTCTAGCAAGGTAGTCCTTGATCGGACTTATCTCCTAATAGAGATTGAAATTCTTAATAGGATCTGTTCTGGTGAAGAGCATTATAAGACCTTAACCAATCTGACCTTAACTGGTCTGGTTTCTATTCTGTAGATAGTGACTTGTGAGTTCCATCTCACTATGGTTTTTCCCAATTGGATTTCCATGTCAAATATCTTGTGTTATGGTTGTATTGCTTTTGTGGGTGAATGCTTTATTTGTATTTTGGTTTGCATGTGTGATAATCGGTCTGTCTATTAAACTATTTTATCAGTTTATCTTTAGACTATTTAAGTGTTTAAGTGCAGTGTTTTTCGGTATACTAATTCACCCCCCCGCCCTCTTAGTATTCATGAGGTAAGTATAACACTGACAATGTCTACTATGTTGAAGGATTAAAGAATAATCTTTTAAGTGTTGGTCAATTAGTTGAGAAAGGATTTCAGTTACAATTTAAAAATGAAAAATACAAAATCATGAATAGAACTGGTTTGGAAATGGCAACCGGTAATCAAACTAGAGGTAATATATTTCATTTGAATAATAGTGAAAAGGCATGCTTGATTGCACATATAGATGAAATTTGGTTATGGCATAAGAGACTCTGTCATGTAAACTTTGATTGCATGGTAAAGATCTGGACTTCTAAGGCAGTTAGAGATCTACCTAAAATTGTCAAACCTTAGAATACAATATGTAAGGAATGTCAATTTGGAAAACAAATTAGAGCTAGTTTCAAAAGTATTCCAAAAAAATCCAATAATGCTCTTGATTTGATTCACATTGATTTATGTGGTCCAGCTAGAACTAAAAGCTTACAAGGTGATAGATATTTCATGCTAATTATTGATGATTATTTTAGAATGTGTTGGGTTACTTTTCTAAGAGAAAAATCAGAAGCACTTGGAAAGTTCAAACTATTCAAAGCAATGGTTGAAAATGAAACCGGTAAGAAAATAAAATGTTTAAGATCAGATCAAGGAGGAGAATTCACATCTAAGGACTTTAATACATTTTGTGAAGTGAATGGAATTAGAAGACAACTATCAACACCTCAGACACCACAGCAGAATGGAGTTATTGAAAGGAAAAACACAACTATCTTGGATGCAACAAGAAGTATGTTATTTGAAGAAAATTTACCACATGTATATTGGAGAGAAGCAGTCAACATAGCAGTCTATATATTCAACAAAGTTCACATCAAAGGTGAAACTGGTAAGACCCCTCATGAACTATGGTTTGGTAATACTCCTACTCTTAAGTATTTCAGAATTTTTGGAAGTAAATGTTATATTAGAAGAGATGAGTATATTGGAAAATTTGATCCTAGAAGTGATAAAGGAATATTTCTTGGTTATTCATCTAAGAGAAAGGCATATAGATGTTTTAACAAGAGATTGCAGAAAATTGTTGAGAGTACAAATGTAAAGATTGATGAACAATTCACAGGAACTTCAAAGTATATAAACTCTGAACTGGCAACATAAATTGTGACAAATGAACCTACTCTAAATCCATCGGTACAAAATGAAGATCCAATTACCTTGGTACCATCAGAGGATTCCATAGTAATTGAAGAACAATAGCAAACTAAGACACCCCGGTATGTAAAATTGAATCATTCTAAATATTAGATAATTGGAAACAAACTTAAAGGAGTAATGACAAGAGAAAGATTGGGAAATGAAGAGGTATGTCTTATTTCTCAAATTGAACCATCATCTGTTATTGAGGCATGTGAAGATAAATTTTGGATTAAAGCTATGGAAGAAGAATTAGAACAAATTGAGAAAAATAATACTTGGACATTAGTTCCCCGGCCTAAAGATAAAAATGTAATTGGAACCAAATGGGTATTTAGAAACAAACTTAATGAAGATGGTAAGGTTGTTAGAAATAAAGCAAGACTAGTGTGTAAGGGATACTCTCAGAAAGAAGGAGTTGATTACAATGAAACCTTTGCACCAGTAGCTAGAATTGAGGCAGTCAGATTATTCTTGGCTTTTGCAGCTCACAAGAACTACAAAGTTTGTCAAATGGATATTAAATGTTCATTCTTGAATGGAGATCTTGAAGAGGAAGTCTATATTGAACAACCTGATGGATTTTATTTGACAGATGACAATGATATGGTTTGCAGGTTAAGAAGAGCTCTGTATGGACTCAAACAAGCCCTAAGAGCTTGGTATGCAAGGTTGGATAAGTATCTTTTAAAGATTGGTTTTACTAAAGGAAATGCAGACAACAATTTATATTACAAAATAACTAGTGATGACATCTTGATTATAGAAGTATTTGTTGATGATATAATCTTTGGAGGAGAAGATGGATTATTTAAGGAATTTTCTATTAAAATGCAGCAAGAGTTTGGAATGTCTATGATTGGAGAAATACAATTCTTTTTAGGATTGTAGATTTCATAGACTGACAAAGGTATATTTTTGAGTCAATCCAAGTACTTGAAAGAGTTACTAAAGAAATTTGGGATGGAGAACTCTAAACCAGTAAGCACACCTATGACTACAAATGACAAATTATCTCAAAGGGATGAATCTACACCTATTAATCCAACTAGATACAAATCTATGATAGGAGGTTTACTGTATTTGACACAAACCAGACTTGATATTATGAATGCAGTATGTATTGTTTCTAGATTTCAAAGTAATCTTAGAGAAAATCATGAATCAGTAGTAAAAAGTATTTTTTGGTACTTACAAGGCACTGCAAATCTTGGATTATGGTATCCTAGAGATGAAAATTTTGATCTATGTACATACAAAGATGCAAATTGGGCAAGAGATGTGGATGATAGAAAAAATACCACCGACGGCGCATTCTTTCTTAAAAATAGATTAGTTTCTTGGTTGAGTAAGAAACATAGTTGTACATCTTTATCAACAACAGAATCAGAATATGTTGTAGCAGCAACTAACTATACACAGGTACTATGGCTTAAGCAAATGTTGAAAGACATAAAGGTAAAATGCAAGGAACCTATTACTATATATTGTGATAACACTGCAACAATTGATATATCTAAGAATCCCGTAATACATTCTAAAACAAAACATGTTTCTATCAAACTGAATTTTCTAAGGGAAAAAGTTAAGAAAAGGAGATAAAACTAGTTTATGTAAATACTAAAGAAAAACTTGCAATTATTTTCACAAAACCTTTGCCTAAGGAGACTTTTGAATATCTCAGAGATCAACTTGGAGTCATACCACCACTGGTAGAGACTTAGATAGTTGATGATCAATTGGCAGAATTAAAAGACAAATCTTTTACTCCGGTCTTGATGAGGAAGCTACTTCTCAGGGGGAGTAGTTGGCATATTGAATTGATTGGTATTTTGTATATGAACTTGGTATTATTATAACTTTGGCATTTGATGTCAAAGGGGGAGAGATATCTATGGAAAAACACATTATCTTTTAATGAGAGATTGGTATTGAAGAACTTTGGATAACACATGTTGCTCCCAGGGGGAGAGATTGTTGTTTAGGAGAGATTGTTGGTTTTTGGTATTTGGCATTTCTGTTTTGGCACTTTGATGGTTTTTCCATCTTGTGTTGCCATCAATGCCAAAGGGGGAGATTGTTGGTATTTTGGTATGGTTTTGTCATTAATGTTAACACCTACTAAAACACTAGCACTCTGGAGATCCAGCAGCATTCACCGGCAAGCAAGTAACTATTGCACAGTTACTGGTATATGGTTCACTGGCAGGATATAATGATCACTAACACTTGGAATGATATAGAAGACACTTGGTAATATCAAAGACATCATGTGGACACTTTGTTTTGAAGAATTAATCATTGATATAATCATATTTGCATATTTGCTTTTACTGGCAAATAGGTCCAGGGTTACCTAGGGTTACACCGGCAGGTTTATCTTTTCCAGATCAGCATGGCACGCTATGGAGATGATTAATTATTGATGTAAATGCATTAAGCCGACATGTTTAATCATTTATTGCATCGAATATTATATTGTTTGTAAAATGTTTTTATTTGTAATATCTTGTAGAGCCGACCTACTAAAATTGGTCTTAGGTTATGGTATAAATGTAAGATCTTATTTGTAAGATCGAATGTGGAATGCGAAAAAGAATTGTGAGAAGGTATATGTGAGATTAAGCAGAGCTATACATGAAGACATCATTTGAAGGTGAAGATAGGTTTTTATGGAAGCATATCAACATTACACTGGTACTGAATCCAGCATATGAAGATGCTATTTTGTGTAGTACATTCTTATTGGATTTAACCATCCAACTGTAGTCAGTGTGACTCCCCTTTTGTGATTGAGCAGTGAGCTCTAGGCTGTTGGCCGTTCTGCATGTGCAGACCCCATTTATGTACACTTACTATCTGTAGTAGTATCATCTGATTGTGGGTAAGGTTTCCCACCATGGTTTTTCCCCTTACAGGGTTTCCACATACAAATATTGGTGTTATGTGTTGTGGATGACTTTGTGTTTATGCATTAATCTTTACCAATATAGAAATTAACTATTAACACTGTCTACCTACATACTTAACTAGTTTACCAGTATATTAAGCATTAAGTTGGTTAAGTTGTTTTTGGTTTGAATTTATTTGACAATGAATTCACCCCCCCCCCCCCTCTCAGTTGTCTCCAGGACCTAACACTTACATCCTGCTTCTTAGCGTCTCTTCTGGACTTAGGAGGAGACAAGGTAGATATGCTGATGTTGTTGAGGAAGGTTTTTAAGGAAGACTTCCTTGGAGACGAAATTACTCTTGTCATTCTTGCAGAAGTAGGGGTGGGGATCCTTTGGGCGAGTGATTTATCCAAGCTTCTCCTCCCTGACCAAACATTGTCAGTGGCTAGGCAACCATTTCTCCTAAACCTGAATGCAAAGCAGCTGACGCATCATAGAAAATGGGTGCAGATTGGCAGGGACTTCCTCCAGAAATGGTTCCTCCTGGATGACTGTCCAAACTACATGTGGCTTTAAGAATTCTCCTAGCTTATGCTGTTTGAAGAATTCTACATGGAAGGAGGGCCAGATTCTTAGGGCAAAATTGTAAACAATTCCACTACCTATGCCCTAACCCCGCCCCCTTGTAGTTTTTTTTTCCTATGTCCTTGAACCCTAACAGGCTGAGTGTCAGTGGCTCATTCATTTTGGCTTTTAAGTTTTTGGGGGACTCAAATCTCTGATGAAAAAATTATAAATTTCAAAAGCATAAATATTAATGATAATTTTTCAAATTCCAGTTTGTTTCAGTTTGCCTCTTACAGTCTTATGGATATAAAAATGCTTTCTATAATTCTATTTCATTTTTATTAATTAATTTCTTTCAAATGCTTTTTGTATATGAGCTACGTTATTTCAATTATTTGTTAAAGAATGGAAATAAATTTAATACCACAATCTTTTTTATGTAATGCTATAAAAAAAAAATCATTTCGTTCCATTAATTATTTGTACATTGATTATGGTTGATTATAATTTTATAAATATATACTATATAGTCATTCAAAATACAAAATTTCAAAAGTATCAAGATACAAAAGTTTATCGGTAAAGGTTTTTTCATTCTATTAATTCAAAAGTTTCAAGATATAAAATTTGCCCACAACTTATAGCAAGTAGACAAAAAAGCTAGTTCATTTTCGATAGGCTGCTCTCTTAGTCTCACTATCCCCTTGGGTCACCTCCTCCCAGTCCCTTCCCTCCTTGGAGGTCAATTCTTTGGCTTTCATTTTTGGAATGCAGTTTAGGCACCCGAAGTCGGGGTCACCCTCCAAGCTTACCAGTAGCTGTATGGCCCTTCCTTCTTCAGCCCTATCTCTCAATGCCCTACCAACCTCCATCCTTGCCACCACATGCAAAGCCTTCAGGATTTCATCCACCCTCGTTAATTTCACAAAGAGTTTCATCACTTTCCACCCCACTCAGGCTCATTCACGACACTAGTATTTGATTTCATCCTCTGGGTGATGAATAAAAGGAAGCAATTCCTCCTGGTCATCCCCTTCCTTAATTTGAATGCCAACTCCTGGCACCACCCACTCCAAGATTGAATCCATGTTAATCAAAAACTCCCCATCAATTAATTTGACCAATGTGAGTTTTACTTTTTCCACCTTTGGTTTGAATTCACAGGCCCACGCCATAATCAGAGAGTAAACCTCCATGTTAGTTCCATACTAGTGACTGATATGTGCCACCTCCTCCGCAAGCATCAGTCGAGCTGTCGCCCACAACTTCTCCTCCTTAAACCTGAATAGTCCTTGCATTCATTTATCAGATACTTTGGCCAAAAATGGCACCAACTTCTTCTCTGTTCGAAGTGTGAAATTGGCCTCCATTGTCACCTGCAATTTCGAAATCACTTCCTACAAAAAATGTCTTATAGAAGGTATGATTCTATGAACTATAGATTTGTTCTGCAGTTGCTTCAAAGCAAAAAGTGGTACATAGATCAAAAGGTAAAAAAATCTGCCTCTGTCTTATAGGCTGAGTAATGAATGTGCATGATAAGACATTAATGCCATGAGATTAGGAAAAAAATTTCCTACCATCCTCCCCTTCCTCCATTCATGCGACATGCTGCAGGCAACTCCTTTTGTAACAATTAATCGCCACCTTGGCATTTGTACTTTCCAAATTTGCTTGCCTTAACAAGTTGAGAATTGCAGTTGCACATTTTTTTAAATTAATACACTAAATTTATGTTGAACTTTTATATATATTTTTAAACTATTTTTGAAAATTATATATCGTAAACATATTTTCAAATAATATTGGTAAACTTTAAATTAATATTTTAGATTTAATATTGAATGTTTTCTTTTTAATATTAAACTTTTACCTTTCAAATTGTATATCAAAATTTTTATTTTTATTTATTTATTTGTTTTATTCTAGAAACTAAGTTTCATGTTTTATACTATTTTTGAATTTCAAATTTTTACAAATAATATTAACATTATATTTAATTTAGTTATCTCAAACTATTGCTTGGAATTGAACATTTTAAATTTAATTAAATAGAATTAAGTCTGTAAACTATAAATCTATTTTTTAGGCAGAATTTTAAAATGATTAAATAGACTTTAAAAACAGACCCGAAAAGTAACACGAGTATGGTGACGTGCCAAAAAAATGGTAGAAGAGGTGGAACCCACTTCATCTTAAAACAGGTACCATCGACCGTTGGATGAACAAAGATCAACAACTAGGGTGGATTTCGGCTTGAATGTGGGAAGTGAGCACCTTTATGAGAACTTCACTCGGAATTGGACATTTTAAATGTAATTAAATATAATTAAGTCTATAGACTAAATTATATTTAATTATTTTTTGGACGGAGGTTTAAAATGATTAAATAGACTACAAATCAAACCCGATAAGTTACACGATTATGGTGACGTGCCAAAAAAATGGCAGAAGTCATGGGACCCACTACATCTTAAAATAGGTACCATCGACCATCAGATGAACAAAGATCAATGACTTAGGGTGGATTTCGGGGTGAATGTGGGAAGTGAACAGATTTTTGAGAACTTTGCCCGGAAAAGTGACACGAGTATGGTGACATGCCTAAAAACTGGTAGAAGTCATGGGACCCATGACAATTGACAACAGGTACCATCATCCGTTGGATGAGCAAAGATCAACGACTTAGGGTGGAATTCGGCCTGAATGTGGGAAGTGAACACATTTGGGAGAACTTCATCAAGAATTGAAACGTTTTAAATTTAATCAAATATAATTAAGTCATTAAAGCACTTTTTTGGGTGGAAGTTTAAAATTATTAAACAGACTTAAAAAATAGACCCGTAAAGTCACAATAGGTACCTTGGTCCCTCATTCATTGGATGAGCAAAGATCAATGACTTAGGGTGGATTTGAACCCGAATGTGGGAAGTGAACACATTTGGGAGAACTTTGCCCGGAATTGAAACCTTTTAAATTTAATTAAATATAAGTAACTCTATAAAGCACTTTTTCGGGCGGAAGTTTAAAATTATGAAACAGACTTAAAAAATAGACCCGTAAAGTCACAACAGGTACCTTGGTCCCTCGTCTGTTGGATGAGCAAAGATAAATGGCTTAGGGTGGATTTTGGCCTGAATGTGGGAAGTGAACACATTAGGGAGAACTTCGCCCGGAATTGAATGTATTACATTTAATGTCCTCATAATTTATATTGAAGTAGTGAATGTTTTGTCCTTTGACATCGAATAGTTATTAATAATAATTAATAAAATTACAACATGATTCTTAATGTCCTTGGAATTTATATTGAAGTAATGAATGTTTTTTCCTTCGGCATCGAATAGTTATTAATAGTAATTAATAAAATTACAACATGATTCTAGATTTTTTTCCGTTTAGGTTTTACTTTTCTACTTTTCAGAGTTTTCAAAATAAGAGACTCATAGATCATAATCATCTTTCATTTCTTGGAAAAACCTATAAATCAAGGGAGATTCAGAAACAACTACTAGATTGAGGAATGCAAGTTGCAACAGAGACTGTCTACGCCAATCTAGTGAACTAGAAATTCTAATTTCTGGGTAAAATCTAGAACACCTACATCCCGCCTTTTTTGCTTTTGGTAATCTTGTGGTCCAATTTGAGGGTTAGCATTTTCAGGTTTTTATCTAGCATTATTTTAAATTATTAACAATAATAGTAATGGGAAAAACAGGAAGCAATAGTTCAACAAGAAGCCAAGTGAAAAACAAAATGCACCTAACCGAACTCGTTAAAACACTAGGTTTCACTAATGAATACGATGATATTTATGACCCTGCTATCCATGGTGAAAAGCATATCATAGATATTAGATATACATTGTCTAGTAAGGTGGCAGATGCATCCAGTGCAAAATTTATTGTTTTCAACCCAATGTTAAAACAAAAAAAAAAAAATCGCATCGTGGGATGTTGGATTGGGAAGCATGGTGTTACTTGAAGTATTCCCTTGCCCTGATTTTGTCATGGTTTGGACCAAAAATTATGATGAAGATAAAAAAGCAATTGCCAATAAAAATACAAAAGAGGAAATTCTATCCATAAACGAGGGAGAATTTTCTCGTTTGTTGAACCTAGGATTTGAAGCCCAAAACTCAAACATCCAAATTGACCTTGAAAAGCTGGCAGGGAATTATGAGAGTCTTGATCCAAGTTGCAGAGATTCATTTATCAAAGCTCTAATAAAGATTGTTATTGGTATTGTGTTGGATCAGAATCATAAGCCTCCTTATGATTCTAACATTTTTGTTCCATGGGTTAGGGATACTATTTCCTTGTTGTCATTTTACCTGGGATTGGAAAATGATAGGGAAGTGGGTGCAAGCCTTCTTGAAATGATTTATAGTATCCATTACGTAGGTCAGCTAGTAAAATATAATTTTATTGAGCACATTGTAAAATCCATGCAAAAACAATTACTCATGATCAAAAAAGGTTCCTGCAAGACATTTAGGTTCTCATCCTACTTGTGCTATCTCCTCCTATCCAAGTATCATGCAATATTTGAAACCAACAAGCTTCAAATTGTGAGCTATAAGATTGATGAGAAGACTGGGAAGAGAACAGAGTGTCCAATATATGATTGGACCCCAAAGACAAGGATGCATGATAACATAAAGAACTACAACCATTTTGTAGACTTCTTTTTGGCACCAATGTATAATGAAATTATAAGCAATCAAATGCCTAGGTTTCCTGTGTCTTGTAGAGATTGCATTCAACTTGGAAGTCAAATAGAATTGGCTGACTGGTTCTTCATGGAAGAATTCACTGTGTTAAGGTTTTATGGATCGGCAGTAAAACCATACAGACTTCCAATACATGTGATAGATAGGGTATTTGCATTAGAGTATGTATGGAAATTGGAGAGCACAGATAGGCACTTCCATGGTCAGCAAAAGAAGAGCATATTTCCTTCCTTGCCTTTCTCATGTGGAGGGTTCACATTTGAGAGAACAACATTCAATGTGGCACATGATTTTTTGATAGTTTTTAACTTTGGTGATGAGGGTCTCTGGCAATATGATCCAATCAGCGTAGTTCAAGAAAGGCTTAAGAAAAATGGGAACTCTTCAGCGTTATGTCAACATGAAAGTAAACCATTGCTAGAAAAGCTTAGAAACTGTCATGCCCAAACTTTTGGGCAAAAACCTAAACAACAATTTCTTTTTTGAAGCACTTAACTATATGCAACCTATGCTTAATTATGTGTGACAACTTAACAGGTTGTTCCAAGCGGAATCTTAAATTATAATAAAATGTTTTTCTAACGTGAGTGATGAATAGTACAAATTTATCTAGAAGCCTTAGGTTTCTATAAAACTCCTAGACGACAAAGTTAGGATATTCCTAACATAACAAATTACAATAACTCCTATAATCAAATGGAACAAAATGATTTTATAAGGACAATAATAAATTCACATCGAATGTCCCTTTTATTATAGTTGTAAATTATAATTCTTCATTAGATCGACTTCTACTAAATAGGCATTAATATATTTACTTGATTCAATAATAATTATTTATCTCCTAACAAGTTTCCTCCATCCGTGATAATACATCCTTCCTTTATAACTTGATTAAATCATGCATCTATAAATTAATTATTAATATGATTTTAATGTAATAATACTAATAAATCGAGCAATTGAAAATTGAAGTGTCAAACGTTAAAATGTTAATTGCTTTATTTAGTATAAGATTTCATCTAGGCTAAATGAGTTCACAAGATCAAGGTCTTGGACTTATTTTCGAATATATATGATTCCACCACGATATCCTCTTCCAAAGAATTTATTATTAGCTCACCATTTAATAAATAAATAAATTCATTTACGCAAAAATCTCTAAATTAATTGACAAGAGATATTATTACTCTCAATTAATCTTTTTAATTATTGTAGAAATTAAATAAATTAACTCTAGAAATTGGATTTTTAAATCCCATAAATTATTTTAAGAATAATTATAATGTGTCTAAAATTTGACTCAAGGGCTAAATAAATCCATAATAAAATTTGCCCTATAAAGTTTTATTCTCGTCAAGCCTAAATCTAGGTGGACTACAATTAATCCCCTATCGCCAAAATAACTTACAAAGTCATTATAAAATTTCCTAAACATTTAAACTCCAAAATAATCTAAAATTTAAAACATCATAATTAAATATACCCATATGTTTATTAAAACATAAAAAATATATAAACACCTAATAAAATAATTAATCTACAAATTTTATTTTTTTTGATAAAAGTGGATGAACCACTGAAATTATATTAAATCTTTATATTAATCTACAATTAGACCTATACATATACATATATATATATATATATAAGAATTAGGGTTCTACAATAAAAACAAAACCAAAATAAATAAATAAAAATGGTAACTTATTTTTTTTTGATATAACTTAACCCTGCAATCTAATCCTTTTTTTTTAATTACTTTCAAGCTACCGTAACACGAACTGGGTTAGGGTTTTTATCTTTTTTTGTTGTGCAGTGAGGAGGCCGAATTTGCTAGGCAGAGGCACCTAAAGGTGGCCGCAAAGTTTTAATGGGGTGCGGGGTGGTGGAAGCCTTGGGGGCTCCCAGCAGGGACGACCGCAACCATGCCTGCGGGTCGGGGCTCACAGAGGTGGCCTTGGCCACTACTGTGAGATGCGACCCATAGCCTGGCTGCACCGCCACTGTGGGGCACCACCCATAGGAGGGGCCCGAAGCCTCCCTGACTGTGGGTTGCGGCCCACAGTGGTGGTTGCGGCCACCGCTAGGGGTTGCCGCCCACAGCGCGGGGGGTCGCCCTGCGGGGGTGCCGCAGGGGCTGAGGCTCCCCGAAAACCCTAAGCCATTTTAAAAAAAACTATATATATATATTTTTAAAGTATATATATATATATATATATATATATATATATCTATATATATATATATATATAGTTAACATGCAAGTATATATATATTATCTGCTATATATATATAAAAAACAAAGTCAGGGGTAGATTTAGTTTCAAATTTAACTAAATATGAGTCTATTTTCTTGCTTTCTAAAATTATGCAAAAATTAATCAAGTATTGACAACATGGAAATAGAGGCAAAAATTACTTTTGCCTACTCTAAATACACTATTTATACTTTTATTTTATATATATATTCTTTTTAAAATCTCTTAAAACTGGTTTTCAAAACTAACAGATTTGAATAAAGCATTTCTTTTTCTATTGACAGCCTAGTTGCTAACTTTAGAGATGAATTACTAATTTTAGATTTATTTACTGCAACTAGATAAAGTGACAGAATTTAATAAATTTTAACAGCAACTATATTAGACTAGAAATCATTTGGAATAATCCTTAGAAATAGACAAACTAATTCTTTTTATTTGTAATTTAAAAAAAGAATAGATATGCTTACTTTTCCATTATTTCAATATGCATCAGGAAATAAACTGAACTTTTATTTTCAGAAATAACATGCATACAACAAATATTATTTCAACAACTATAGGAACTTAATCCAAAAATAAACATTTCATTTTTGCAATAATAGCTTATTAGAATAATACATTTTTTTAAAGCATATTTTAGAATACAATGTAGTCAACATTACAAATGGGTGAGATACCCCCAACTAGTCTCTCATTTCTATTAAATGAGGACTTTAAACAAAATGAATACATTTTTTTTTCAAATAAATACAACATATAGTTTTCCCTTTTTACATTGCTACAACTAAAATATAATATCCCATTCCCTAATCTTTTTCTGCAAATCAAGTAAAACCAACAACTCCTAGCTTGCCTTTTTCTTTTCTTTCCAAGCAACCTGCAAATAAATCACAAGACTATGACCATGGAGAGCTCACCTCCCAGCCTAGGCTTACTAGAAGCCACCCCCGAGCTTGGAGAACCAAGCCCTAGACAGGTTACACACATGCAAGCACAACAAGCAAGGGAAAAACATACAAGAAACACTTTCCCAACCAAGGCTACACTTCATCACAAAATGTGATGTTTTTTTTACACGGGTGGCAGTGGACCAAATACCCTGAAGAGACTCCAAGAATGGTAGATCACAAAGCCACCTCATGGAAAACAAAGATATATCATAAGTTCATTAACCCCACATCCTTATGCCCCCAAGGCATTCATGCCATACTTTCTCCCCTTATGACCCCCAAATGCATAAACTAGGCCATGCAACAAGGGTCACATATACACCCGTTGAGTTCACTCTCATAATAAGAGCCTCTCACTTGAGGGCTGTCAAAATTCTACCACCCACAAGACCATCCTACTCTCCCAAGAGTAGAAGGCCTTGGTTACTCCCAAATCAAAAGAAAATGCATAAAAGAAGTAACAGATAGGTCACATAATAATTTTCACAAAAGAAAATACAAGAACCAACTTTTACATACAAGCAATCTTTCCAACATAAACATGCAATGTAAAAATAAACAAAAAAGAGAAGATGAACCAACCTTCAATCTGCCCAAAGGTTTGCTAGAACTAGTTTGAGGATGAGCAGCCCCATTCCACAATTCTTCCTTCTACACTTAGCCAAAATTCTATCCCAAAATCTATTCTTTTCAAAATTGCACGATTTCCAAAAATGGAGAGTGGGTGATTACCCACAAAGTCTCTCATTCTTGCCTAAAAAGACCTCAGTGAGAGTTCTCACGGGTTTCTAAAACTGAAAAAGGAAAAAGTAAGAGAAAGTGGGAAAAAGGATCTCACATCAAAAGGGAAGGTTATCTAACCTAGATGTCACCTTCTAAATTGAATTTTCGCTCACCTTAGGAAACCCACTTTTTGAGGTGACTAAACAGTCACAAGGGAGTAGTCGCATGCATAAAAATACTCCTAACCCATAGGTATACCTTATGGACTTTAGGAAACACCTCTAAACTACCCCTAGGAGTCCATTTGACCCCTTAGAAACCCATCTGAAGTTAACTTTCGGGTCAAACCTGAGTTGACCACTCCAAAGACTCTCTACCCAAGGAAGATTTAGAAACATATTCCAATGTTTGAAAAGGCTATGGTTGAAACAACTCCCTTCATGAGACAAGTCAAAATTCAAGACATAAATCAACACATGTGTCAAGTGACACAATAAAATACATTACAAAATTACACATGAAATTTGTCTCTTGTTGGATTTACACAAATTAATAATTCAATTTAACACACATGCAACATTTACTTTCACAAATAAAATACGATACATACGGGGTGTTGTCTCTCCAAATAGACAACCCCTAGTTTTACGAATGTACATAGGTCTAGGTTTGGTTCTCCATAGTATTTCCATGGTCACCTGGATAATTTTCCTATGCATCTCAATTACACATTAGTAATTCCAAATAACTTCATATAAAATTAAACACATGAATAAGAATACACATCAAACACTCTGCATACAATTGACATTAAACAAAATCAATATATCTTATATCAAAATAAATCCACATAAGTAATTATCATAATCCTCACAATTTTGATCCACACATAAGACATGCCTCCTATTTCTATCATCATAGTAAAGTTATGCAAATCCAATAATGACATACATCATCTCAAAGTTATCCTATTCTAGAATCATGTAAAGTTATGTATCCATAACACATCAAAATGTACACCTCAAGGTAAAATGATTTCGTAACCTGGTTCAATTACTTTTCTCACCAATTTATCTATCTAACATAGCCCATCCTATTGAATTATAGCATTTATTAGTAAGGTCAACCATGGTCAACTGAGTTAACCAGAGCTTGATCGGGGAGGGGCTCTATAGAAACATGGACTCCTGGGATAAGGTTAAAAAAGAGATGGAGAAAATTGTAGCTGACAAAAACATTTCAACAGAAGAAATTTCATCACAAATTATGGCATTGCAAATGCACACAGAGAGGGCAACAGAGGAGGGCCAGAGCATCCAAAATAGGAGGTCCTACAATTTCTACCTAAAATCTGCTAATCCATCTAACAAATCTATTCCCAAATCAATTTTGCATGAATGTAAAGAGAATTATTTTACTCAAACCAAAATAAATGATTTTTGGAATATGAGGAGGAATCTCGGTGAACCAAATACAAGTGCAAAATTTGAGAGCATCGATGAAGATATAGAGTTTAGCAAATTGTGGGATATGGAGCATGGCGGGACTAAAGGTGATGATGATGATCATGAGGTTGCCGTTGAGCCCCCTCCAACAACTACTATAGTTTCAAAAATATTAGGTGGAGTCAGTGAGTTCATGAAAGAAAAATATAGCAAAGG
Source organism: Cryptomeria japonica (assembly GCF_030272615.1). Classification (NCBI taxonomy): domain Eukaryota; kingdom Viridiplantae; phylum Streptophyta; class Pinopsida; order Cupressales; family Cupressaceae; genus Cryptomeria; species Cryptomeria japonica. The sequence goes on from NC_081406.1 coordinate 500,203,669, forward strand.
GGAAAACCTTGTGGAAAAAATGGGTTTTGAAGGTGGTGATCTAGGTCCCAGAGGAGAGGGCATTTGGTATCCACTTTAGGTACAACTTCCATCACAGTCAAAATCAAAAGGTCCTTATAAACTAGTCATTGGACTTGATTCTTTATATTCATCACGGATAGGTACTACTCATTACCCTCAGGGCCCACCTACATTTGTTTTAGGTTCAAATCCACAACCACCACCACATCATGGTATTCCCATTGGTAGTGAATCAAGTGCCACTGCCATTGGTGGGGAATCTAGGGATAGTATTCCTATTATTGTTCAGTCAAGTGCCACTATGATTGGTGGGGTTGGCATGGGTACTACTACTGATACTAGTTGTCTTGGTGTTGGACAAGGGCAACAACAAAATATCTCTCGCAAGAGGCCACTAGAGGTAGATACTCAATCTCATACTATTGATAATCCTATATCAAGTGCCACTGACACTACAAATCACACACCTCAAAAGACTATGAAAACTACACATGAAAGTGTCAATGGGAGTGGGACAACATCAGGAGCTGTTGTTGGTAATACTGGTCAAGCAATAGTTAAAACTATAGGAATAAGTGGAATTGGAGCCTATGGCATTCCTATGTCACCTTTCAAACATTCAATTTCTTCAGCAAGCCCAGATTTTCAATTTCATGATTACTATGAAAAATATGAACACACAACAAAAGCAAATAAAGAAAAAAAGAAAGCATTTCATAGGAATTCTATGTCTGAAGTTGTAAACGAATAGCCTACAAGGAACAAGGTATTTCCAACATATGACCCACAGAAAGATATGACGGAGTTCATGGTTGTTATGCCCCAGGGCCCATCTAAAGATAAAAATCCACCACACAGTCAGATAGATCCTTCTCAATTTCAAGTTAGCACCCTCCAAATGGATTTTTACAAAGTACATAATGTGGACAAAATTTGTGTGTCAAAAAGGACTAATGAAGTGGTCTACACTTCACTGCTAAAGGTGGAGAGAGAAAAAATAAACTGGAGAAACAAACAGAAAAGTTACAGGGAGACTTGGAAAATGAAAAAATCAAGGAGGAAAGCAGTAGATAGCAAGTGCAATGATTTATAGAAAAGGATAAAAAATTCAGGCTTTGCAGTAGAAATTGCAGAGCAGGAGAAGAAAGATGCAGAATTGAAGGACTTGACAGAAAAACTGGCTAAAAGTAGTAAAAAAATTGTTGAGGAAAAAGCCAGTTTTCAAAAATTATACAAAAGTTATGAGTCTGCTGCTGCCGAAATGAAAAAATTACAGGACCTATTGGATCATGGGAAGGAAAAAGAAAAACATTTGCAAGAGGAAGTAGAGGAAGAAAGAAAAAAATGTGCACAAATGAAAGAAGACCTGCACAATGCAAATGATAAAATAAAAACTTTGGAGGATAGATTGAAAGATAATATGAAAAATAAAATGAAGTATATACAAGAAAACATTTGGCAGAAAATAATGTAGAGGAGTGAGAAGTTGTGTGAATGGTTTCAATTGACTGAAAGTATGAGACTAATTTTTATAAAAATCAAAGGGCACTATGAGAAGAGCACACATATTTATTCAAAAGAGGAAATGGCAAAAAAGATTCTGAAAGTAGTCTACAGTTCTAGTGACAGCTACTTGGCATCCAACGGAATTAAGAGCCGCATTGATGCTACAGTTAAGACTTCATCTATCATTGAAAAATGCCAGAAGCTAAGGGAAACATCAGAAGTTATGGACAGTTGTGAAAAAAAGATAATGAAGCTATAAGAAAAGAAAAATAATTTGATTAAACTTGGTTTGCTTAAGCCTTTTGACACATCAAATAAATTCATTGGAGAAGAAGCTTACAAAAAAAGCATGGAGATAAAAATGAAGTCTGATTTAGACTTGCTTCCAAAGGACACAACTCCCAAAAGTTTTCTGGAATTCATCCAACCATTTACAACTCTAAATTTAGTATTGGATGAAACAGTGATGTCAAGTAAATCTTCTAAATATGGAATGTTGACGAAGTTGGAGTTGACTTTCCATAGTTTATAGAATATTGACCTTCCATCAGATGAAGAGTGGAGCACCCTACAAAAACTGACACAGAATTCTTAAGAATCATAGTATGTATTGCACAATTTTCTTCTTTTATTCTTAATTTCAAGGTTTTATGTTTTTTCTGTTTGCTATTTTACTAATCTAGCCTATGAATCTATGATGCACTTGCTATTGCTATTTTGCTAATCCAGCCTATGAATCTATGATGCATAGTGCAAAACTTCAGCCAGTAAATTTGTATTCTCAAATTCTCCCTTGCTTTAACATTTATGCATTTCTCTATTTTTGTTTAGTAGGTTTTAGACATTGCTATTATCTATGTTTAATTTGTCATGGCGTGAATTAATATTTAATTTTGATCTCTGTTTTTTGAATAGGAGACATCAAACATGTAGCAGATGTTAAATTGCTAATACGGCCTATGATGGCCATATAAATATGTGTTGAGTTTGTGATTTTGATGTTCAATGTTCACACGTTGCAAACTTGCAATTCAACGTAAAGCTGTTGTTGCTCCCTTGCTTCTATAAAAGGGAATTCAAGGTCATTTAAAATTTTGCAAAGGGTTCTGAAACTTTGTATTCACTTTTACAATTGGCATGGAGAATCACACAAATTGGTGTATTACTATTGAATGAATTGTATCATATGACTATATTTTGAAAGAATTAATGAAAATCTAAGTTCTCAACATGTGTATTACTATTGAATGAATTGTATCATATGGTTATGAAATGTATCACATAGATTTGAGACTTAAACATGTATAAATAAACAATAAACATCTCTATATCAATAAACACATTATGTTTTTTTTTTATTATGCTATTTTAAATCTGGAAATAGAAAGTTGAAAAATACAATTACAAATCAATATTAAATTCTAATTGCAAAAAGTAATATGCTTTTGTAATATGAATGATGAGATACAGTAATAAGATTAATAAATACCAATCTCTTATAGTTGCCATTCATCCTCATCAAATTCAGTGCTTTCTTGATTCTCGTCTGTGGTTTCTTCACTTTGAGTCTGAGTCTGCATATCTTCGTCGAACTGCATCTCAATGCTACTAGTACATCTAGTAGTCCCACTGGCACTTTGGTTTGAAGTGTTTCCCAAACCTCTTCTTTCACATTTGGACCTCCAGATTTGTAGTGCCCTATCATAAGGAAAAGTGTGGACATCATACCTAGATCTATAGAGTCTCAAGCAATTTTCCAAATTTTTGTCTAGTTTGTTTCTTAGCTTTGATTTTAGAAACCCCAAAGCACTGAAAACTCTCTCATCTTCCACCCAATCCAATATCATGGTAAGACATAAATCAACAAGCTTCACATATTCTGGCATTGAATCATGCAAGGATGCGTTCCCAACTATATATTTCCAAAGCCTTGTTACTGATCCCTCTTCATGGGGGTTCTCCATTTTGGCATATTGTTCTTTCATAGTGTATGCAAAAGAGATGATTGCTCTCAAAGATTAGTTTTGTCTAATATTCCATTTATAGTTACTCCATTAAATTCTTTGGATATGCAAAATTGTTTTAATAAAGTCAATAGCTTACTTCAAAAATCAGATGCACTGTTGAGGCTCCAATAATGAGGAAACACAATAGACATGGCTTCAAGTAGGTTGTCAGGATGGAATCTACTTCTAATTTGTGAGGAAAGATCATATGCAATTTTCTTCACAGAAGTAGTTGTAGTCTCAACAATCTTGTCGAAATATTCCTTTGTAACTCTTGCTAGTTTCTTCCTAGAGCGCTTTCCTGGTTCCTTAGGGTCGATCGTGGCATAGAAGTGCATTGGTATCTCAACTCCCCGTACATTGGCACATACCTCCCCGTCTACATCGATTTGTAAAAAGTTATCAGGATTGTTCAAATCTGTGAGTGTCCGCCACTTAAATTTTTTTTCATCAAATAGTGTTGGTTGATTTTGATAGAGATTGTCGAGGGTCATGCATGTCATCTTACGCAACGTAACATATTCTGGAATATACAGAGCTCTTTTTTGGGCAGCCTTCATAATATTCCTCATTTCCTCTAGCATGGGCAGAAGAGCTACTAAAGTTAAGAGTGTCTCTAAATTACTTAACCTGCCAAGAAGTTCAGGAAATTTTGGTTGATCTGATTCGTCGCGAGTTGTGTGAAATGGTCCAATCAAGGATGGATATTATGAAAACACTCGATGCGCTAGACCATCCAAAGAGATCCATCTGGTATCATTATCCTTGAGAAGCTTGTTCCCATCAGTTAATCTATCAGCAAAGTGTTGAAATTCCATAAATCGCTTGGGACTTCGACAGAAGTGTGAGTAGAGATCTCTGATTAAAATTTCAATTTTTTTAACCGAAGCAAACTTGCTCACAATTCCAAAAGCTAGATTCATTCTATGAGCCATGCAATGAATTGCTGTAATGTACAATGCAAATGAACTTTCAATCTTTGTACAAAGACCATTCCTGTGACCTTGCATTACTGAAGCTCCATCTACTGCAACACAAACCAATTTTTTAGCTACCATCATGTCATCTATACCTCCATATTTAATTAAACTTCTCTTTACTAGTTGAAATAAATTTTCCACTATCACACTCTCCTTCATTTTAGCAATAAATAGTAGATGAGGTTGGTGGGTATGATTTTCTATAGTATAAACATGCATGCATACCCATGAAGTATTGTCTACTGCCGTAACTTTGTCAAAAGAAAATGCAATGAAGTTTGACTCTCTTATTTTTTCTTGTACATCTTCTTTTTCAACCTCAACAAGACAACTTGCCCATTCCCATCCACTATTTACTGACCAATGTCTATTAGGATAGTTAGGAACTTTCAAAAAGTGTAATAAACCACTAATTGATGGGAAATCTATCATAGCACACCCTCTACTCAAAATATGAAAAACAATGCTTAACTGAACAAATTTTCCCAGATGTTCTATTTGCATTGCTTTTCCAAAAACAACTTCAATAGAACCTTTAACTTCAGCAGCTTTATCTACAATTTCTCATGAAAATAATACTCTTCGGCATTCCTCACATGCTTACATTCATCCTTTTTTTTCCATCCTATCATTGATTTTTCAACCCTGTCTATCATTTGTTTTTCATAAACTTTACCCATATGCTTTTCTATGGTGTCAAATTTTAGCTGCAACCTAATTTCCTTGTTATGTTTCCAAGAGAAAATCTTACACCTGCATTCTATTGGAGGCTCACCTTCAATTGGATCCTCCACTAGTTCAATGAATGGATACTTTGATGCCCAATTAATTTGAAAATTCCTCACTGACATATCCCACTCCCGATCCTTTTTTTATTGTGGTTTACCCTTTTTTGATATGGCTTTTATTTTCCCCTTCTGTGCATTATCATAAATGGCATTATCACCCAAGTCAATTATATCATTTTGGCTAACTTGGGTATCTACCAGATAATCTTCTTCAAGATCATCCTGATCTGAGATATCAGGTTTGCCACCGTTTTCAACATGCGGTGTAGGTGGCAAATTTTGTACTTGTACTTGTGATGATGTACCTTCCTAATTTTCACCAGTACCATAATATTTTCCAATGCCAAAGTATGAAGACAACATTCTACTTTTTGTTGGCCTCTCCTGGCCTTCCCCACATTCAGGTTTCCTACCCCTCTTCCTGTTTGACATCTCCAATGAAATAAAGGCTGCCAAAAAAATATCAATTTTCTGAAGAAGCAATAATAGACTATAATGTATAATATACCACTTCAAAAATATGATCGCTCACCTTTAGGCTTTAGGTCACTAGTAGTCGCCAATACACTCAACAAGAATGATTTTCCTTGTTCTAAAACTTTTCTATTGATTAGAATTCAGAGCCTAGAACCCACCAGATTATGTTGAGATAGATCTGATCTTTCCATGTATTTATACCAATCCTTATATGACAAATTTCATGAGAATTTTATATGGTATACAAATATTTGGCTAATCCTGCGTAACTATAACATGACTTATGTAATTTTTGAGGTGATTATAGGTCATCCAAATTCAACTTATGTAATTTTTGAGGCAATTATAGGTCGTCCAAATAATAGGTGAATACAATATAGTTGGCGAAAGTTGGGGTGAATGGAGACACACATCGGAGAGATGTTAGGCGAATTGGGTCCCCCTAGCTAACAAATCTTCACATGCCTATAGGAGAATTAAGGTCATCTATTAAGGCAACCTTGGAGAGTGTAGGCAAAACAATTAAATTTACCATGTGTCCACCATATATTGTATTGGTGAAATCATCACATAAAAACATTTAATTGCATAAAACATATGGTGATCGGGCCATGACTTTGATGGAAATTGATAATGTTCTGGTGACATGGCCACCCCTAGATGGTACAAAATATTTGCCATTTCCAACATGGACAACGTGAAAAATTCACCATTGGCGAATATTCACCACTAAAGTAATCTCTGACAAGGAGGGTCAACTCAGAGTTGACCCGTAGGTTCACTTTAGGTGGAATTTCTAAGGGTTAAATCAACTCCTAGAGTCAGTTTTAGAGCATTTTTATTAGGCCTCATGGGGTACCTATGGGTGAAGGCCAAATTTGACCATGTGTCCTTCCCCTAGGGCTTGTTTAACCACCCAAAAAGGTGGTTTTCCCAAGATGGACAAATTCCATCTATAGGAGTGCCATCCATGGTTAGATAACCTTCTTGATAGGTGTATTTCCTTTTCCCCATTTCATTCCTCTTTTTGAGGTGCCTTGGTTAGGGAGTGTGTAAGACCTAGGGAAGACCAACCAATGAGAGTCCCTCACTCTATCCAAGAGGTTGGAAGGAGTGAGAGAAGCCTTCTTAGGCTAGAGATTGAAGCTTAGTGAGCTAATCGCCCACTCTCCATTTTTGGAGATCTTACAAATTTGAAGGAAAAACCAGTTTAGAATAGGGATTTGGCTAAGTGTTGTAGAAAAGTTTTGTGGATTGGGCTGCTCTTCTCTAAGCTTTCCCTAGAATACCCTTAGCAGATTCATGGTAGGTGCATTATCTTTCTTATATGTTAAAATCCATTTTTAGCATGCTTGAATGAAAATATTGTAATTTTTCCTTGTATTGTAATTGTGAAAGTTTTTATGTGTTTTCTTCTTTTACTTTGTTATGCATTTTATTGTGGTTTGGGAGTATCCAAGGCCATCTTACCCTTGGGAGGGAAAAGTGGTCTTGGGGTTGGAAGGAGTTTGACAACCTTAGAGTGAGAGGCTTTCATCATGAGAGTGATCTCAAGGGTTTGTCCATGTGACCCTTGCTGCATAGTTCTGTTTATGCATTCGAGGGTCATAAGGGGAGCAATTATGGTATGTTACCTTTGGGGGTCATAAGGATATGGGGTTAAGATGAGTTTTGTTGTGTTTCTTGGATGCCATGAGTTGGCTATGAGTTACTATCTAGTAGATCTCCTCTAGGGAACTTGGTCCACTTCCACCCTAGTAAAACATCACATTATGTGATGAAGTTTCAGCTTGGGAATGGGAATGTGTTTGTTATGTTTTCCCCATTTCTTGTTTATGTTTGCTTGAGTGTAACCCATCTAGAACTTGGTTCTCCAAGCTTGAGGGTGGCTTCTAGTAAGCCTAGGCTGAGAGGTGAGCACCCCATGGTCAAAACCTTAAATTTTTTAAATGCAGGTTGCTTGGAAAGGAAAGCTAGGAGATGCAGATTTTACTTTAGTTGCAGAAAAGGAATAGGAAATGTAATATTATATTTTAGTTGCAGAAATGTAAATAAGGAGCTTTATGTTGTTTTTATTTCTGTATAAAGAAACGTATTATTTTATTTAAGTCCTCATCTATTAGGGATGAGAGACTAATTGGGTATCTTTCCCCATTTGTAAAAGTTGACAACTTGAGTCACACATTTTTTTATCAGAAAAGCATTTTATTTAAATTCTGTAATATATAATGCTACTGTTAATCTTATTTAATTATGTCTTAAAATGGGATTTGTTGTTATTTATCTCTGTATTTTTTGTAAAGAAATGAAAGATCCAAAAAAGAAATGCAGTGTGTATTTATGAATCTGTTGTTATTTATGTTTGCAATTTTTGTAAAGAAACGAAGGATGCAGAAAAGACATGCAGTATGTATTTATGTATTTTCCTGCAATATTTACATGCTGAATTGCTTACTGTCATATTATTTTACTTAGAACAAAAAAAAAGAAAGTAGAAAGCTTTTAGAACCATGTAAATCTACTTTAGCTATAAGATATCTAACTGAAGTTAAAAATGCCCTTACAGTCCTATTTTATTTCTGTCATTTTTACTTCTGTTTATACATAGTAGGAAATTAACCTATAAATAAAAGAAATAAAAATAAAACCTATTTATATTCTTTAGCTTGTTGTTAGTATAACTGTCAAAAAAATATATATTGCTGTAAAAAAAAAAAGAAGAACTACATGCTAATGTATAAATTTATTCAAAAAAAATCCTAACCCTAAGAACCTGATATGCATATATATATATATATATATATATATATTTAAAAATGCACATAAATAAAAACATTAGAATATGTTTAAACCTAATTATACTTATATAAATATATATATTTTAAATAAATAAAAAAATAAAATAAAATAATAAACAAAAGAAAGGCATTTCCTTAGGGTCGAACCACTATGTGTAAACATAGTGGATGGCTCATGGGCTGAGCCACTATGTTTACACACAGTGGGCGGCGCAGGAGGTGCAACCACTGTGTGTAGACATAGTAGATGACCTAACTACCAATGTGGTTACACATAGTGGACGAAACTGGCTGCCACTGTGTGTATACATAGTGGATGACACCGACCGCCACTGTGGGTGCACATAGTGGATGGTGTAGCCGCCACTGTGTGTATACACAGTGGCATCCGAGGGAGCCCCATGTTGTGCAACCAAACCTCCCTTCGGCCTCCTCCCAAACTCGACCGCCGCCCTGCCCTATCTCGGCCGCTGTCTTGCCCTAGTTTGGCCCTGCATAACACACACACACACAACACACACAAAAAAAATTGAACCCTAACCCAGTTTGGGTTAGGGTAAAGGAAGTACATTAAATAAAGGGATTTGTTTTTGGGTAAAATATGCAACCCTAATCTAGATCCGGATTAGGGTTTGCATACAAATAAAAGACAAAAAAATATTAGGGTTAGCTAATAATATAAAAATGAAAGAAAGGGATTATTAAGTGGATTTAAATAAAATATAAGAAAATTACTCAACCCTAGTTAGGGTTTGAGATTTAAAAAATTCATAATAATAATAATCAATTAAAATAAGAAGAGGGGTAAATACTTTCCAAATTTTGAAAATGATTCCCCCCCATATAATTCTAGCCACATGTGTTAATAGTTTAAAACTCCTTATCCGAATTGGGGGAAGATCAATTTTAATATAGTTACTTTATATAATTTAAAATGGAGAATTAATGTTATATGGATACATTAATCACATAGTTGATTTAAATTATTCAACTAAGGAAACTATATAGTTATTTGATATATTCGATCAAATATGGACGTTAAGTTATATTTTAAATTAGGAAAAAAATAAAATTATAATTGAAAATTATTAATTATTTTTACGAATTTTTAGCCTTTGAGACCAATGTTGGCCAGATTAATTATATCATCAAATTTGAAGGTTTAGGGGAAAATTAAAATTGACTATAGCATAAAATTGGATTTATTTTGACAAATGACATTGTGGAATTTGAACCCTTATCAGTTAGATTTAAATAATGAATTTGCATGCGCTTGATTAACTAAATCTTTAATTTAAGATATCCTCCTCATCATTCAATTAGCCCAGCTTAATTTTAAATGCTTTTGAGATATCTGAATATCCCTCGACTTTAATTAGCGACAACTTAATTAAGATATTTAAATTAACTAACTAAATTGCAACAACCCTCTTGGGATTAATTAATCTCCAATAATTAATGTCGCTTATTTGAGTTGGTTAATTAATCTAACTTTAGAAAACAATTCTATTTACATCCTAGTTAAGACAAGACTTATTTGATTCCATTTTAAATGTAGTTTGTTTTGAGAGTTTAGGTGTTTTAAATAAAAAAAAAATTTGTTCTATTTTTAGCCCAAAACTTTGGGTACGACATTTTGGTATTAGAGCAAGGTTTCCAGCACTAGGAACCTTTCTCCATTACGTTTCACTTTAATTATTTAATTTATTAAATTTTTCCCTGAAAATTATTTATTTATTTTATTTGATTTGATTTTTTCATAAGGATGCCTCTGACTACGCGACAAGCTCGCAAGCGCGGAAGGGGTCCTAAGCATACACATATGGCACACGAGGATGTTGATAGGGAGGAACTGTTCCATAAGGGAACCTGAAGGCCCCTTCTGAACCACCAGTTGACCCAGACCGAGACATCTTATTAGCTCTTCAAAACTTGATTGGGATAGTACAAGATAGGCTTCTAGCAGTAGGCCGTCATGCAGAAAACCAGAACTGAGGGAGCCTTAGATCAGCAGATAGGGAATGGAGTAGGAGTCCACCTCCTAATTCCTTAGAGGGTCAAGTTGAGCATGAGCTTGAGTCCGTTCATCTACCTGCACCACCTCCCGTAGCCACACTTGTTTATATTGAGAGGACACATCGAGAACTAGGGGATCTGATCAGAGAGGTTTTGCGCCTCCAGCCACCATCTTTTGGGGGATCTACTGATGGGGTAGAGGCTGAGGCTTGACTTTTGAGCCTAGATTGGTGCTTTGCATTGCGTTCTTATGAAAGCAATTTGAAGGCACGAGTTGTAGTCCACCTTTTGAGATTGACGACCTCCACATGGTGGAAACATGAGGAAGTCAAGTGTGGTCTAACTGCAGACACCCTCACATGGGAAATTTTCACAAAGAGGTTTAGGGAGAGATACCTATCAAAGCACTTCAAGCAATGTAGGATAGATGAGTTCCATGACCTCCAACAGAAGGGTCTCTCAGTGACCCAGTACGAGAGCAAGTTCATTGAGCTCCTACCTTATGTGGACTACCTAAAGGACGAGAAGCTTCTTGTCAATCGATTTATCAAGGGACTTAATGTCGAGATAGTAGGACCGGTGAGGATGGCCACTCTAGGGAGCCTTTGGGTTTCCATGGAGAAGGCCTTGATAGCTGAGGAGATTTAGGTCAGGCCACAGGACAAGAGGGATCGGTTTCAGAACCAAAACTTGGCACCCTAGTCTTTCAGGTTTTAGAAAACCCACTAAAAAGGAAACCACAAAAATGCATTAGTGTCCTATAAACCCCTTCCTCCATAGCAGTTGCAACAGAGTCAGAGGCAGAGGCCCCCTCAGGGACAATAGGGATTTAAGCCCAAGCAGTGGCAGTCACAAGGTCCTAGATGTGACCAAAGAGCACAGGGAACATACACACCTCCAGCACAGACTCAATAGTCCTCTAGGGGTGGGTACAAGGGTTCGAGTAGGACAGGTGGGAAACCTTACTCTAGGCCTTAGGGCACATAGTTTCAGGTACGCAATGCTTGTTTCACGTGTGGAGCCATGGGGCATATGGCGAGAGAGTGTCTGTAGGGTCAGATGGAAGGTAATTTGAGGATGGCAACATCAAAGCCTATAGTTGGAGATATGGGCAAGTCCCATAGGGTCTTCGCAGTGGTTGACAACCGCCAGGCAGAGCACCAGGCCACAGTCATTGAGGCTGCAGGTATGATCAAAGGTATCAATATTTCTATATTATTTGACTTAGGAGCGACTGACTCCTTTATATCTCCATTGGTTGTGGATCATTGCGGGCTAGTGGCAGTTAGGCAAGGTGTCAGCTGGGAAGTGGAGTTAGCTTTAGGGGCTAGAGTGTTAGTAGATTCAGAGGTTAGGGGATGTCCGCTCTAGATTGGTAATACCACCACTGTAGTAGACCTTAGAGTTACACCACTCGGATCCTATGGCATCATACTTGGCATGGATTGGATTTATGCCCATAGAGCCAAGATGAATTATCACCTGAAAAAGATCGAGTGTGAGGATGATCATGGTGCTCCCATAGTAATCGCTAGGATTCAGAGGCTCATGTCTCTTCGTATGTTTTATGCTATGCAGCTTAAGTGGAGCATGAGAAAGGAATGCCAGTTGTTTGCTATCACCATCAGTGATAGAGAGGAAGAAAATGAGAAGGAGCCTTCCAAAGATGATCATCCCATCCTTGGGGCATTTGCAGATGTGTTTCTAGCCGAGCTACCTGGTATGCCACCTAGCAGAGAGATTGACTTCCACATAGATTTGGTGCTAGAAGCTGAGCCAGTTTTGAGAGTGTGATATAGGATGACCACACATGAGCTTAATGAGCTCAAGATGCAGCTAGAGGAACTCTTAGAGAAGGGTCATATTTGTCCTAGCGTCTCCCCTTGGGGTACACCAGTCATCTTCATGAAAAAGAAGGACGGGTCCCTTCAGTTATGCATGGATTACAAGGAATTGAACAAAGTAACCATCAAGAACTATTATCCCTTGCCCAGGATCGATGATTTGTTTGATCAGTTTTAGGGTGCTAAAGTGTTCTCCAAAATAGATATGAAGTCAGGGTATCATCAGTTGAGGATTGTGGAGAGTGATATCCACAAGACCACATTTCATACCAGATATGGCCACTATAAGTTCACTATGGCCCCATTTGGTCTTATGAATGCTCCAGCTGTATTCATGAGTCTCATGAATGGGGTATTCCGCACCTTCCTCAACCAATTTGTGATTGTGTTCCTCGATGACATATTGATATATTCTTGGAACAAGAAGGAGCATGAGGAGCATTTGAGGTAGGTTTTGCAGTGTTTAAGGGACAACCAGTTGTTTGATAGTTTGTCGAAGTGTGCTTTATTTAGATCAGAGGTCAAGTACCTTGGGCATGTTATATCCAGTGATGGGATCTTAGTTGACCCATCAAAGATCAGAGCTATTATGGATTGACCAGTGCCAACCAATGTGATAGAGGTCAGAAGCTTCATGGGTTTAGTAGGATACTACAAATGCTTTGTTGAGGGATTTTCCAGAGTTGCACACCCCATCACATCCCTCCAGCAAAAGGGAAAGAAATTCGAGTGGATAGAGAAGTGTGAGAGGGATTTTTAGGATTTGAAAAGGGAACTCACTAGTCCACCTATTCTTATTGTGCCAGACCCCACGACCGATTTCATGGTATGTATAGATGCTTCCTTGGATGGATTAGGGGAAGTCCTTATGCAGGAGGGTAGAGTTATAGAGTACAAGTCTAAGAAACTTAAGACTCATGAGCTTAACTACCCTACACACGACCTAGAGCTTGCAGCAGTAGTACATGCACTTGTGAGGTGGAGACACTTCCTTTTGGGTCATCACTTCGAGCTTCATTCAGACCACTAGAGTTTGCAGTACATCTTCACCCAACCTAATCTTAATGCCTGTCAGAGGATATGGATGGAGTTCCTTTGTGAGTATGATTTTGATGTCCACTACATCAAGAGGAAGGAGAATGTAGTTGTAGATGCCTTGAGTAGGAGAAGAAATGAGGTATACACCATATCTATGAGCATAGATTTGAGAGACTGTATATTGCAGTGGTTGCCAGAGGATGGATGGTATCTAGAGGTTTGTCAGAGGATCCGATCTCAGGAGACCTTGGAGGGGAAGTATGTGGATTACTCTTTAGAGTCTGATGGACTATTATGCCATAGAGGGTGCATCTATGTACATTCTCTCGAGGGATTGCGAGAGTTCATTGTCATGGAGGCTCATAGAGCTCCTTATGCAATGCATCCCGAGGTTAAGAAGATGCATGTAGACTTGAGGCAGTTATATCATTGGTCGGGTATGCAGCAGCTTATCACTGAGTTAGTAGCCTGATGCCTTGAGTGTCAGAGAGTCAAGGTGGAGCACTGCCATCTAGGTGGGTTGCTCTATTCTCATGCTATACCAGAGTGGAATTGGGATACTATATCCATGGATTTCATCATTGGTCTTCCCATGTCATCTCACCGCCATGATGTTATCTTGGTGACAGTTGACAAGCTGACCAAAGTGGCCCACTTCTCACTAGTCTAGACTACCTTCATAGCACCAGTAGTGGCATAGGTATTCTTGCGAGACATTGTTAGGCTTCATGGTGTCCCACACAAGATTATTTCTGACAGGGATTCCCTCTTCACTTCTTCCTTTTGGAAGGCATTACAGGCAACAATGGGCACCAAGCTCAATTTCAGTACAACCTATCATCCAGAAATGGATGGATAGACAAAGCGGGTTAACCAGGTGTTAGAGGATATGCTCTGCATGTACATCATGGATCATCAGACCAAATAGGAGGAGTACCTTCATTTAGTAGAGTTTGCCTATAATAATAGGCATCACACTTCTTCAGGGATGCCACCTTTTCAGGCTTTGTAGGACAGACCTTGCAGGACACCTTTGAGTTGGGACCGTATTGAGGATAGAGTGGTCATAGGCCCTGAGATGGTTCGTGATTTGAAGCAGCAAGTAATTTTGATTAGACATCACCTTAGAGAGGCACATGATAGGCAGAAGAAGTATGCAAGTGCAAAGAGGATAGACTGGAGTTACATGGTTGGGGACAAAGTTTTTATGAGAGTGTGACCGCATAAGAGTCCAATCCATTATGGAAAGGGTTCTAAGTTCGCACCTCACTTTGTCAAACCTTTTGAGATCCTTGAGAGGATAGCACTAGTTGCTTATCGCCTAGCTTTGCCACCTAGCCTACCATGCATCCATGATGTGTTTCATGTATCAGTTTTGAGGAAATATATCTATGATGAATCTCATATTTTAGATTGGGATGCCTTGCAGGTGGAGTCAGACGGGCAACTAGCTTTGGAGCCCATTCGCATTTTGGCTTGCTGGACATTGGCCCTTCAAGGTTGAGAGTTGGACTAGGTTAGGGTCTAGTGGGATTGCTATGATGAGGTTACAACTTCATGGGAGGATGCAGCACGCATGAGATCTCAGTACCCTCATCTTTTTTATGAACTCTAGGAGGAAGTTCATGCGTAGAGGGGGAGGGTGTGAGGCCCTACCCTGACCCATCCTAGCTTTTTAGTGATTTTCATGTTGGAACTATTATGGATGCTTTATTTTTATGCATTATGGATATAGAACTTTATATGATCCCACGAATTTGATAACATTGATATATTGATACTTCATTTCTATGATTTGTGGATATAGAATTTTATATGATCCTAGAATAAGTTAACATTGAGATGATGTATGTCATTATTTGATTTGTAGGGCTTTATTATGATGCTAGAAATATGTTTGCATATCTTATGAATGGATTAAATTATGAGGGTTATGATGAATTGCTTATGTGAATTGCTTTGATATGTGGCAAATTGTATTGTATAATGTCAATTCTATGTAGAGTGATTGAATTGTACTCTTGATTACGTGTTTAATATTATATGAGGATATTGGAAAGTACTAATGTTTAAATTGAGATGCGTAGGAAATTATCCATGTGACCATGGAAATATTATGGAGAATCAAGCCTTGGCCTATGTACATTCATAAAACTAGGGGTTGTCTATTTGGAGAGACAACACCTCGTATGTATTGTATTTTATTCATAAATGTAAAATTTTTGCATGAGTGTAAATTGTATTTATTGAATTTTTTAAATCATTTAAGGGACAATTGCCATGTGTGTATTTTTGATGTGGAATTATTTTGTAGTGTCACTTGACACCTATGTTGTATGTTGTGTTG
This sequence comes from Cryptomeria japonica, assembly GCF_030272615.1. Classification (NCBI taxonomy): domain Eukaryota; kingdom Viridiplantae; phylum Streptophyta; class Pinopsida; order Cupressales; family Cupressaceae; genus Cryptomeria; species Cryptomeria japonica. Next base: position 500,219,490 of record NC_081406.1, read on the forward strand.
GCAATTGTCATGTCACCTTTTTGGAAAGATTCATTTTTGTTTAATTGTTATTTTTCCTAATTATCCTTGAAGGTACCCAAAAATCTAGGTTAGTGAGCCACAAGGAGGGTCAACTCAGAGTTGACCCGTAGGTTAACTCTAGGTGGAATTTCTAAGGGTTAAATCAACTCCTAGAGTCAGTTTTAGAGCATTTTTATTAGGCCTCATGGGGTACCTATGGGTGAAGGCAAAATTTGGCCATGTTTCCTTCCCCTAGGGCTTGTTTAACCACCCAAAAAAGTGGTTTTCCCAAGATGGACGAATTCCATCTATAAGAGTGCCATTCTTGGTTAAATAACCTTCTTGATAGGTGTAATTCCTTTTCCCCATTTCATTCCTCTACTTGAGCTTCCTTGGTTAGGGAGTGTGTAAGACCTAGGGAAGACCAACCAATGGGAGTCCCTCACTCTATCCAAGAGGTTGGAAGGAGTGAGATAAGCCTTCTTGGGCTAGAGATTAAAGCTTAGTGAGCTAATCACCCACTCTCCATTTTTGGAGATCTTGCAAAATTTGAAGGAAAAACTAGTTTGGAATAGGGATTTGGCTAAGTGTTGTAGAAAAGTTTTGTGGATTGGGTTGTTCTTCTCTAAGCTTCCCCTAGAATACCCTTAATAGATTCATGGTAGGTGCATTATCTTGCTTATATGTTAAAATCTGTTTGTAGTATGCTTCAATGAAAATATTGTAATTTTTCCTTGAATTATAATTGTGAAAGTTTTTATGTGTTTTCTTCCTTTACTTTGTTATGCATTTTATTGTGGTTTGGGAGTATCCAAGGCCATCTTACCCTTGGGAGGGAAAAGTGGTCTTGGGGGTGGAAGGAGTTTGATAGCCTTACAGTGAGAAGCTCTCATCATGAGAGTGATCTCAAGGGTTTGTCCATATGACCCTTGCTGCATAGTTTTGTTTATGCATTCAGGGTCATAAGGGGAGCAATTATGGCATGTTGCCTTTGGGGGTCATAAGGATATGGGGTTAAGATGAGTTTTGTTGTGTTTCTTGGATGTCATGAGTTGGCTATGAGTTACTATCCAGTAGATCTCCTCTAGGGCACTTAGTCCACTTCCACCCTAGTAAAACATCACATTATGTGATGAAGTTTCAGCTTGGGAATGGGAATGTGTTTGTTATGTTTTCCCCATTGCTTGTTTGTGTTTTCTTGAGTGTAACCCGTCTAGGACTTGGTTCTCCAAGCTCGAGGGTGGCTTCTAGTAAGCCTAGGCTAGGAGATGAGCACCCCATGGTCACAGTGTTAAGTTTTTTAAATGCAGGTTGCTTGGAAGGAAAGCTAGGAGATGCAGATTTTACTTTAGTTGTAGATTTTATTTAGTTGCAGAAAAGGAATAGGAAATGTAATATTATGTTTTAGTTGCAGAAATGTAAATAAGGAGCTCTATGTTGTTTTTATTTTTGTATAAAGAAATGTATTATTTTATTTAAGTCCTCATCTATTAGGGATGAGAGACTAATTGGGTATCTTTCCCCATTTGTAAAAGTTGACAGCTTGAGTCACACATTTTTTATCAGAAAAGCATTTTATTTAAATTTTCTAATATATAATGCTGCTATTAATCTTATTTAAATCTGTCTTAAAATGGAATCTGTTGTTATTTATCTCTATAATTTTTGTAAAGAAATGAAAGATGCAGAAAAGAAATGTACTGTGTATTTAAGAATCTATTGTTATTTATCTCTGTAATTTTTATAAAGAAACGAAGGATGCAGAAAAGACATGTAGTATGTATTTATGTATTTTCCTACAATATTTACATGTTGAATTGCTTACTATCATTTTATTTTACTTAGAACAAAAAAAAAAGAAAGCAGAAATCTTTTAAAACCATGTAAATCTACTTTTCCTATAAGATATCTAACTGAAGTTAAAAATGCGCTTATAGTCCTATTTTATTTCTATCATTTTTACTTCTGTTTATACATAGCAGAAAATTAACCTATATATAAAAGAAATAAAAATAAAACCTATTTATAGTCTTTGGCTTGCTATTAGTATAACTGTCAAAAAAATATATATTGCTGTAAAAAAAAAAAGAAGAACTGCATGCTAATGTATAAATTTATTAAAAAAAAGTCCTAACCCTAAGAACCTGATATGCATTTGTAGTTATATATATATAGATTTAAAAATGCACATAAATGAAAACATTAGAATATGTTTAAACCTAATTGTATATATATATATATATATTTTAAATAAATAATAATAATAATAATAATAATAATAAACAAAAAAAGGGCATTTCCTTAGGGCCGAACCACTATGTGTAAACACAGTGGATGGCTCGCAGGCTGAGCCACTGTGTTTACACATAGTGGGCAGCGCGGGAGGTGTCGCCATGTGTGTAGACACAGTGGATGGTCCGGCCGCCATTGTGCTTACACATAGTGGATGACACCAGCCACCACTATGTGTACGCACAATGGATGACACCAACCACCACTGTGGGTACACATTGTGGACGGCACCACCACCACTGTGTGTATGCACAATGGCGTCCAGAGGAGCCCCATGTTGTGCAACCAAACCTCCCTTTGGCCTCCACCCAAACTCGATCGCCGCCCTGCCCTATCTTGGCCGCTGCCTTGCCCTAGTTTGGCCCTGCATAACACACACACACACAACACAAAAAAAAGATAAACCCTAACCTAGTTTGGGTTAGGGTAAAGGAAGTACATTAAGTTTAGGATTTGTTTTTGGGGATAATATGCAACCCTAATCCAGATCTGGATTAGGGTTTGCATACAAATAAAAGACAAAAGAATATTAGGGTTAGCTAATAATATAAAAATAAAAGAAAGGGATTATTAAGTGGATTTAAATAAAATATAAGAAAATTACTCAACCCTAGTTAGGGTTTGAGATTTAAAATAATAATAATAATAATAATAATAATAAATTAAAATAAGAAGAGGGGGAAATACTTTCCAAATTTTGAAAATGATTCCCCCCCGTATAATTCTAGCCACATGTGTTAATAGTTTAAAACTCCTTATCTGAATTGGGGGAAGATTAATTTTAATATAGTTACTTTATAGAATTAATGTTATATGGATACATTAATCGCATAGTTGATTTAAATTATTCAACTAAGGAAACTATATAGTTATTTGATATATTCGATTAAATATGGATGTTGAGTTATATTTTAAATTAGGAAAAAATAAAATTATAATTGAAAATTATTATAATTTTACAAATTTTTAGCCTTTGAGACCAATGTTGGCCAGATTAATTATATCATCAAATTTGAAGGTTTAGGGGAAAATTAAAATTGACTATAGCATAAAATTGGATTTATTTGACAAATGACATTGTGGAATTTGAACCCTTATCGATTAGACTTAAATAATGAATTTGCGTGTGCTTGATTAATTAAATCTTTAATTTAAGATATCCTCCTCATCATTCAATTAGCCCGACATAATTTTAAATGCATTTGAGATATCTAAATATCCCTCGACTTTAATTAGTGACAACTTAATTAAGATAATTAAATTAACTAGTTAAATTGCGACAACCCTCTTGGGATTAATTAATCTCCAATAATTAATGTCGCTTATTTGAGTTGGTTAATTAATCCAACTTTAGAAAACAATTCTATTTACATCCTAGTTAAGACAAGACTTATTTGATTCCATTTTAAATGTAGTTTGTTTTGAGAGTTTAGGTGTTTTAAAAAAAAATAAAAATTTGTTCTATTTTTATCCCAAAAGTTTGGGCATGACAATATCACCTAATTGCATATACATCTAGAGCATGAAACTGATTGCCACAACCAACGTCAAAGCTCAAACACTATGAGAAGCATATCCATGAGCTGACACTATACAAATCTAGAGCAACAGTCTACCAAAAGAACTGACTGCCTTTCATACATACCTATCTTCCAATGTTTTGCACTACTAAAGTTTTGCATACTCATCATATACTGCAAACATTATATACTACAATATCTAGACCAATCTAGATCACCAGGATTGACAACAATGACAACCAATCAAACATTTGTAACAAGAATAGCATGAATGATTTTTTGGGTGAGAAAGGGAAGTTTAGTCCAAATTGACTTGGACCATATATCATCACTGACATTTACTGATTAGGTGCTTACAAGATAATAGATATAGAAGGTACACCTCTTAAGGAGCCCATAAGCACCATGTACCTTCATAGGTACTATTGCTTTCCAAATAGAATTTATGCTATCTGATGTAGAAACCACATTTCTCTTTCAATTATCTATGGAGGATCCAACTCCAATACTCAGTAATCTCTAGGACTTGGACCAACTGACAAGGATCCTGGCAAATCCTTTTGCGCTTTGGGCTCTGCAAAACCTAGGAGGGTGACCCCTTAGAAAATTTACAACCTCTACACCACAATTAAAAATAACACTACAACAAATAAGATCATATCATATAAAAGGCTCAACATAAAGGGAGAATGTTGTAGGAATGACTAATTCTACAATGATCCTCAACAAATTGGAGCATGAGATGACAACAAACATATATAAAAAATGAAAAGATATTCATTATTTATCAAGAAATATCGAGCCAAAGATGATGTAGACAAAATACTGATAACAAGAGCAGTATTTAGCCTAGATCAATTCCTTATCCCATTGGGAGATTGGATTCACAAAGTGCATATTGATATATGATAGAATGTTACCCTAGTATGTAGATATAAGATATTATTGCCTTACAATAAATCTCATTTGTAACCAAACCTAAAACTTCTAATCAGAATCCCTACACAAGTCCTATCAATCTGCAATTCTATCCAAGCATTTTAATTAATCTATTAGATTAAAGCATGAATTAGAAATTACACACACCACAACAGTGAGATGAATGAAAAGAAACCCTTGATTTATTTTATTTAAAATATGATAGAATTATACACTGGAGACAAATAGGTTTGAATTTTTTCCTTTTAAATTCAATTACCATCTTTGCCAAAAACAATATACATTCCAAGGATTCAACAACTTCACAGATTTTGACACTGAACTTTCTATCTATTTTCTCTGTATCAAACAAAAAATTCTTCTCAACTTCACCTATGACTCTTTACTAGGATTCATCTAGAACCAATCAATTCTAGAAACCAAAATAAAACCCTTATGCATGGCCCTGAATTCCATTTTATAAAACAAGGAAGCCAACAAGCTAATTGGAACACTTGTGATTCTTGTTACAACAATATTCCTTAGTGGAAAAATATCCTAACTATCTCTTGAAATATCCTTCATGCTTGGCCTTCTTAGAATTTTTTGAAGATGATGCTAGTGATGGCTCATGATGCTCCAGATTCACTTCCTGAGGTAATAACCGCTACAAGATGCCAAAATTGGAACCAAGTTGTTATTCCTAATAGTAAGTAGATAACTATCTATTTCTACCTTATTCTTTATTTAAATACATTCTCATGCAATTATTATACTCCTCTTCTGATGGCCATTCAAAATTCATAACCTCATTTGCCTTCATCTTATATGGAATATATTTAACAACTACTTGGTTGGCTTCCCTCTTAAAAGTTTGAAAAAATGTGTCTATATTGATGATCTTATACATACTATCCTCAAGCATATCTTTATCAAGGTTATAACATATTAATTCTACTTGAGAATTAATTACCTTATCTACCTACTCTTTCCCTGACTGCAATTGTTTAGCATCTCCATTCTCTTCCATAATCCCAGGAAACAAAGTGTCTTGCAGTTCATTGAAACCTTTCATCAATTCTCTTATTTTCTTCTCTAGATTCTCTAACAAAGTCTTAAATTCTTTTAATGACTTTACCAACAAATAAGTTGGTTGAAGTTCTTGAGGTACATCAACATGAAACTTGGAAGCCATGAACATCATTTTTAGTTCATTAGCTCTATGCACCCACTTGCCAAATAATGGCGTAGATACCTCTTGATTCCTGTCAAAATTCTTTATGGATTCAAACAACAACAAAAAATAAGGAATGAATACTATGTAACCTACTATCAATCTTCTCATTTAGATGGCTCAAAATTATATTCACTATCTCCTTCTTTTCAAAGACAACTTTCTCCTCTGTGTCTTTTATTTGGCACTCCAATTCCTTTATTTTCTCAAGCATCCAAGCCTTAGCTGGGTCAATTGAATATGTAAGCTCCTCAATAATTGGTTCCAACTAGAGACTTAGAAGCTGACTCAATGGGGGTGGTTGGAGGTGTTTTACATGTTGAGGGAAAATAAGGAGAGACTTCTAATTGTCTTTGCTGCAATAATTGAACTATAGTCTCCAATTCAATATTTTTTTGTTGAACCTTGTTATACTCTACAAATACATGTTCATATTTTCTTTGGTATTCCTTTCTATCTGCCTTTTCCCTCTTAGTTGTTTCTTGTGCCAACCTTGCAAAATTCATTGTTAAGTCGGTTGCTTCCACCACCAAAGTCTTTGAAGCTCTTTTTACAATTAGACTTCCCCTCAAATTTGGGTTTATGTCTGCTATGTTAGGCTTTCTAGCCCCTTTAGTTAACAACCATATTGCCAATGTGGCATATTCTTGGTTGTAGCAAGACCCTTGCAATCCCAATCTAACTTCTTCCTCTAAATTATACAAAGGTTGCTGAGACTTCCTTATTGCATCAATAGGTACAACATCTACAATATCCCATTCTGGAAGAATTAGTACCCTTGCTTGGTCAACAATTCTTCTTCCCTCTATAGGAGTGATGAATTTAAATTCTTTCATCATTTCACTTTTAACTTCTTCTTCAATTTCCTTACCACTTCTGTCAGGATTTTGGTCCTTCTTCTCAACATATCTACTTTTATACTCTTTAACTTTAGTTGTCCAAACCAACTGTAAAAATGTCTAGTTGTGAACAAATGTCTCATCTTCCAGGAATTTGTCACATGCCTCTTTCCTTGTATCCTAGATGTATTTTCCTTGTATGTTCAGTGGAGTAAGGTCCCAATCTAATGACCTTGGTGGAGATGGGATTCCAACCTAAAACTCTTCATTAGTAAGGATGATCACATTCCCCTCCTCTAGTTCTTGTGCAAGTTGTTCTTCAGGCTTGTCAGTTTTTTGTCTCTTAGATGGAGGAGATGAAGGAAGAGGTGAAAGGATTCTTTTAGGTAGAGATTCAACATCTATAATCACTACCCCCTTAAGAGGCATGTGCTGAGGTTCAAGGGGTTTTCTTATTTCATTATCCCCTTCCCCTTCCTCATTATATCTTCTTCCTCTTCACTATCACCTTCATATCTTACTCTTTTGTAAATAACTCTGCCTCTTGAAGGCATTTGAATAGGTCTCTCCTCCTCTAGTTCCCGTTCTTCTAGTGATGCCAATCTTTGTACTCGGTGCTTTTGTTGTGTAGGATTTGATAATGGCCTTTGTTGGGCTACTAATTTTGGAGGTTCTTTTCCTATTTCTTGGCCACTTTCTATCTCCAATTGCCCCAAATCATCCATTAGGTCATACATGACTTCATCAAAATTTTCTATCAAATAATCCATTTTCTTATAAAATGGTCTGAGTTGTATCAATGGATCATACTTTGGATCCAATCTATGGAATTTACCAAGCAACTTCTTATAATCCATCCATCTTTCTTTTTTTATCTCTTGTTTATCCAAATCAAATTCATTCTTGATCAAGTCTTCTAGAAAATCAAAATAATGAGGCAGCTGGGTTCCTTTGATTCTTTTTCTAAACATTGTATAAAAACCTTCTAGGTCACTGTGCCTCTTTGTGTTGACTCTCAAGCAATAAGGAGAAAGAACCTTTTCAAAATAGACCCAACCTTCTTTAAGAAACAAAATATGGGATTATAGTGTAATAAGGGAAAAATGTGCCTTTAACTCTCTTTATCAACTCATCTTCATGTATACAGCCCAATTGCCACATAACTTCTGCAAATCCTAGTCTAAGTGGAACATTGAAAGACAATATATCTGGTTGTCCATGAAAACCATACACTCTTATAACTATGCTCAAAGAATAAGGAATGATATCCCCCCAATTATGGTCAAGTTTAAATTATGGCCTTCTTTCCATTGGCCTCAAAAAATCATGCAACTCCATTGCAATCCTTGGTGGACTTACTATGAACCAAGCCCTAAGTTGGGATGCAAAGCAATTGTCAAATCTTATGTAGCTTGCATCTTTTTTGTCCCATGACATATCCATTCTCTAAACTTGTACTGGCATGTTTTCTCCATCCACCACCCTTCTCAAATCCATTTCTTTTGCAAAGACAATGTGTGTTTATGTACAAGATCATGTATATAAGCATGGAATACTAGTAGAATGAGGTACTAGTGTCACCCTTTTTAATCTGTAGCAACATCTCATGTATCTTGTCTACAAGGTATGGAGAAAATTCATAAATCACTACAAAATTGGAGTGTTGAATCTGAATTCCCATGTGCATATATGATTTTGGGATTACTGTGCTTGGGTGGAAACCTAAAATCTAACATAGTGTGAAAAAGGTGGCCTTGAAATAATGTGCAAAGGTATCAATTAGAAAAGGCTCTTCAGCACTTTGGCCAATATAATACTAAATATTTGTCTCCTTAGCCAAATGAGATGGGATCATTCTTTCTAAATACCTTGTCTTCTCATATTATTTCTTTAGTTCCTCCAAATCGATAGGTTCCAGGGATGCAAAAGGTTCATATAGGTCAGAAAATTCCTAAAATTCCTCCCTCTGGATGCTCAACAAAACTTCTCCTTTGCTTCCCCTCACAACCCTTCAGATTGGGTCATACTTATCTGCCACTACTTTCAATAAGTCCACATCCATGAATACAATAGGTACAACTAAATTCCCCAAATCATATTACCATGCTTGTGACAATGGGGCCAGTAGATTCCTCTGACCAAACCATATCTTGAACATGCTTAACCCTGACATAGACACCTTTGCATCTGATATCTTGTAAACGTTGTCGACTAAAACCTCACCCTCGGTCTATCCATGTGCAAACCTCTACCCTTGATATTTATCATTCGTTGATGGATTCAATTAGTCCAAGAAGTCATCATAGAGATTCCTCCTTTGATATTAAATATTACCAGAGTGTAGTCTTTGGGGTGCCATTATAAAAACCTAGAGTTCTTGATTTAAGTTCTACAAGAAACAGAGGCTTTTTCAAAAATATTGCAACTACTACAATATAACTAGGATTTGAAAATTCTACTTCAAATTCCCTACCTTAGTTTGTATCAAAACACTTTCCCTACAAACTGAAAGCAATCCTTATGCATGAAAATTTGAAATTCACCAAAGAACACTACAGCTTTGACTTAGAGTTTTTTCACACTACGAACCCTAATTCTACACTTTGAAAGCTTGCAACAATGTCCTTTAGCTCTTGAAACACTCTCCGCTCTTGTTTGTATATCTCTGGTAATTGGAAACACACAAAATTCTATCTTTTAATATCCCTATATTGGCAGACCTATGTCCCATCCACCATTACTACTCACATGAGTGATGAAACTACTCCAAATATTTTTGAAATGAGTTTGTGTCTTCATCGTAGATCTACCTCCATGTTGGCAAATCAAACAATCTTCATTAGTTAATCTGACATTGACATCTGTGCTAGCATATGACTCCATCTTCATGCAATAAGAAAAATCCACATCAATCTTCCTTACAACTCATCCCTGTGGCCCCACCTTCATCTCTGACCTTTTAGCATGGACACGTGGAATCATCCTGTGATGTCATGGTGGTTAACACCCTTGTACCTTCTAATCACGGGATTGTGAGGACTGTCTGATCAAGACAATCTTTAATATGCCCACCTTATTGACCATTTAGCTTAGGCTACTAATGCTTGAGCACCATTTGATCAGCTTTTAAAATATCTCCATCTATTTTCAGCATGTGCAAAAAGATACTCTTTAGTTGGCCAAGCTTTAACTCATTCCCGTTGACCTTTGAAAAAGTAAGATATTAAAAGACCTTTTTAACATTTTCTTCGCCCATCCATTTTGTGACACATGATAGCTTTGGGATAGATGGTAGCTCTCTACGATGCTGCAATGAATAGGATGGTCAACAAGAGTCTTCACGGTATTGCGGGGACACTTAACAAAGAATAAAAAACACTCAGTGGGAAAATGGAAAGGGAGCCAGCCTAGGAATGAAAACAACACCTTCAATTGTCCTTTTAAATAGGTTTCAACCATAGGAAACTAAGACATGAACCACGACTTAGAAAAAAATTAAAAACTAAATGGGACCAGGGTACATAATAAAGGACCTAGGGACATAACATGGCCCCGCCAGCGAGTCAATGAAATAGTCATTTTAAAAGCCCAAAAAGGTAATGACTAAATAGAACGTGCTTAGGGTTTACAAACAAAATCTTGACAAATGAAGGAGAACCCTAAATCCTAAGCCATAAAAGGTACATCAGAGACCCAATTTAGCCAGAGATAAACAAGTTTTACCAGGTGACCAAAAAAATTTGCAAGACATATTTTGAAGTCCTATCAAGTATTATGCTTAATTTTTCTATCTCTCCTCCTTTTCTTCTTTTATTATTTCATCATTATTGAATGTTATTCTAGCATGTCTTCATTAAATAAAAGTGGTGTTAAGTAGTTATTTAATATGTGTTGCTTCATTAAATTTTTTTGAATGCATTACGTATTTTCTTAAGAATTTACATTTCTTTATGTTATAATTCATTTCAATTTTCCCATGTGATGTTAGATTACACCATGTTGTGTTTAGTTAAGACATACTTTGATTAGATCATATTTGTCATGTAGTTTAACACAATTACATTACATCATCAATAGTAGTATTTAATTAAGCACTTTGTTTATTTACTTAAATCACACATGTACCAATTTAATCATGATGACATTGAAATATATAGATATAATCATAAATTTAATATAAAATATACAATCATCACCACTAATACAAAATATGGGTCTCATATCACCAACTCTATGGATGATGGTTACTTGAGTCCTCTAGCTCCTACTATGGCGATCCCATAGGTGTATGTCGATAGGTTGACATGGAACATGAGTGACTCCTATTGGCATTTTTGATGATTATGTTGTGATTGTCATTGATGGACACACACTTGCTATGAGATCACTTTTTGTATGTATAAGTTAAAGCTCAACCGGTATTTGTTCAAACCAGTATGATGTATTATAGTCTTTAGACTATCAGTGTTTTGCAAAAAGTGTTTACTGATCTCAAGCGGTATGAAGACCCCAAGCGGTTCGAGGATCTCAAGCGGTACGAAGGAACAAAGCAGCATAACTCATATTTCCCAGTCTTCATTTTTTCAAACAGGCAACCGGTATTTTTTTTAAACCAGTATTTTGTTTGAACCGGTAATACTCTATGATGAGTTACCAACTGACATTTTGCGATGAGTTACCATCCACCGATTGTTTTGTGGTGCCGACACTCTAGTGGTGCTTTTTGTGTCATGTTACCAAATATGGCTAGATGCATTGAACCTAGGAAATTGTGTTGAAATCCTATTGGACAAACATGAAATCAGATTCCTTTATAAGGACATCATGTCTAGGGTTTTACAGTTTCTAGGGTTTAAGGTGGTTGATGAGTTTTTGTAAGTGTGAATAAAGAAGAGAAGTTCAGGTTTGTGAGAAAAGGAGAGTGTGAATGTGTTGAAGAATGAAGTAATTCTAGAATGTATTAGGAATGAGCTATCAAGGATCTAATTGTAGCATCGTAAATTGTACGCACTTGCTAGGGTGGTACAATTTCACACCTAGTTTAGCTCCCGCCTTGGCGCATCTTGCACTTTGCATTGCATTTCCCCTTTAGCACTTAATTAATTAAATTAATTAGGTCTAAGGTTCTATTTCATCATCTTCCACATCATAAAGTTGGGCCCTTTCATTAAAGTGTGCCCATTTCATTTTATTCTTCTAATACATCATTTAATCTAAAACCCTAATTAGGTCCTATTTTGAACTTGGGGGCTTGATTTCGGGGGTCAAAACATCTCGAAATCACTTGTAACTTCAGGATTCTCTCTAAAATCATCATATCCGACTACCCTGAAAATTTGGTGAAAAGTTGCTAGGACCATGGCACTTGGAGTGCACACGGTCCTGGACATTTTTCTCAAAATTTTAGGAGTGTGATCCAATCATAAAATAAAGCTTAACCCCAAGAAATTGGCGGGAGATTCAATCTCTAGGTTGGCCAAAAGTTGAAATTAAGACCTAGGGTTTCATATATAAGAGCTTTCTTTCTTCATTTGAAAGGATCCATAATTTTGTTTTCAGGGACCTTCTATGCAGCGAAAGAGCAGATCTTTGAAGAACATTCAACATCCATCCATCAAGCATTCATCAATTTCATTCATCCGTTTAGGGCTTTGAAGGCATTGAAGAGCAATAAGGGATCACCGACTGAAGATTGGCTTGTACCCCTCCCTTGGGGTTGGGTATGATTTCATGTTGTTTTCATGTCTTTGCATAGGCCTCATTATATCATTTGGATTCATGCTTTAGATCACTTTGCATCTTGATTTTGAGCATTTACATTATCATTTACAAGCAATTAGGGTTTACTTTCTAGGTTGCTCTAGTTTGCTTACTTGCATTTTAGGATCTTGCACACACACAAGGTCTGCACACACATTACTTTTATAATACAACTTGGCTATTCATGGAGGTGGAAATCACCAAAGTGGGGGTTTGACTAAGGCAAAACCCTATATAGCCACCCACCACACCTTTTCAGATATAAGTGCAGGTTTCAGAATTCGGACGACGCCGCAAGTTGCAAATCCGACGGAAATGGACTGAGACAGAACTTCACACCAAATTCCAACCCAGAAAGCTAGGACAGGGGTGTGGGGTACCCTGGTCCTACCAGGACAAGGGTGCTGGGTGCCCTAGTCCCTCTGTCAGACAGCAAGTTTTAGCATTCCCGACAGCTTTTTTAGGTTGCAAAACAACAGTTTCAGGAGCAGTTTCAAGGGCAGAATCAGGACAGTGGCGCCTGCACCCCCGTCCTGAACATTTTCACTCAAATTTTAACTTCAGGTATGCATCTGCATTATTGTCTTGTCCTTGTGTTTACAGCTTTCCATTATTTAATCTCAATTCTGCAATCTTGTTATTAGTTCATACTTGTACTTTAGGGTCCGGAATCGAACTTGCATCATTTAATCTTTCGATTACAACAAAGGAATAGAAACCCTAATAGGTAGCCCGTGGCTCTCTCTTCCACAAAAAGAAGTAGCCAATTGTGTGATACCTATAGGCTCTTTCGTATTCCACAATGTGTGTCAAAAGGTAGGATTAGTGCATGTTAGCCTAGTCTCGCTTTTTCCCCTACACATTTTGGTGAACCTGACGTGAATCTATTATTGCTTTCTCTTGCATTGCATTTGTTAGATCTAGATCTATATTTAGTGTGTTTCATTTAAGTTTCATTTTCATTAAAAAAAAAGAGAAAAAAAAAAAAGGGAAAAGAAAGAGTGTGTTTCTTTGTTTCTTTGCATTGTGTGTTTAAGTTTTATGCAATTTTTTTTTGTTTCAAAATGTCAGATTTTTATTTGCAAGATGTTCATATTTATGATGATGTATGCAATTATCTTGATCATGAGTATAGCCAAGATGAATTAGATGAAGCTTTAGATGAGTTTTTCAACCCTAAAGATACCAAACCTTCATTTTACCAAAAACTCATAAACATTGTTACTATGCCATTTCAGTGTGATGAGAAAGATAAGTCAAATGATTCATCTCAAGGGTACATTCCTATTAACTCTTCCACTAAATATAGTAACATGGTTGTTTTTAATGATCCCCTCTATGAAGAGATGTCTCCTTTTGAATCAAAAGATAAACCTTTTAATCGATATGATCATTCTTTGTTGGATGATGCTCTTGATGACTTTGTGGCTTTATCGAAATCTTTAAACAAGAATAAAACTTCTAAATTAGTTAACATGATAAACCGAAGTGAGCATAATAAGCCTCTCTTTGAAGTCCAAGGTGCTTATCCTTCTCCCACCTTTCAAGTTCCTAAATCACCTCTCCTTACTGTCCAAGGAGGATTCCTTTCTTACTCCGAATAAACCTATCACCATTGTGCAAGGAAGAAAACCTATAAGTCCTTATAGTTATGCCAAGAAATTAACTAGAGAGAGTTATCATGCGGTTGCTCATACTTATAATACCAAAAATAATAGGCAGCCTAATCCTCCTCCATTTACTCTAGTTTCTCTTCCTAATCCTCAACCAATTCTTTCGCAAGCTCCACGTATTTCACAAGTTATGGGTAAGGAATCTAATCTCATAGAGCAACTTAAAGCCACCCCTGCTAAGATATCCCTTTGGGATTTGATCCAAACTTCTTCTGCTCATCATGGAATGTTACAAGATGCCTTGAAAGATTTGAATGTTCCTCCACCTAATACATCTAGTAATATAGTGTCTTTGATTAACTCTGTGATGAATCCCAAAGCTCAAATTGTGTTTACTCAAGATGAATTGCCTACTAGTGAAATTCAACATCAATATGATCCCTTGATGATTGTGGTTATCATAAATGACACTGTTATAAGATGAACACTGGTAGATAATGGCTCTGGCCTTAATGTGTGTAGCATTAATTTGTTGCATAAGATGAATGTGGATAGATCCCTTATTGAGCCTGACTCTCGTCCCATTCAAGGCTTTGATAATGTGGCTAAGTCTTCATTAGGCATTATCACCTTACCCATCATAGTGGGACCTGTTACTGTGCCTACCCCTATCCATGTTATGTCGAGAAATCTAACATACAACTTGTTATTAGGGAGACCTTGGATTCACAGTATGCAAGCTATCCCCTCTACATTGCATAGACAAGTTAAATTTATTTATAACAATAAGACATATACCTTGATAGGTGATACTAATTTTCAAGCTTGTTTGCAAACATCTACTTCTAAAGGGAGTTCTTCTAAACCTTCCTCTTCTAGTGATGACTCTTTAAACAAGATACCTATGGATGAATCATCACTCTCTGATGATCAAAACTCTTTGGATGAGTCTGAAGTTCTTGAAGAAGATTCTCCTCAACCTGAATCTACACATGAAAAGGCTTTTGATCCTAAGAAGGTTCTCATAGAAGATGATTGGGGATCTCTTGACTTTAATCCCACCTTTGTAGGTGAGTATAGGGTTCCTCCTAGGGAGCTTAAAGTTAAAAAGAAGGAAGAAACTAAAGATCAATCAACTTTACCTGAACCTATGAACAATAATTTTGTGGCCGCTTCTCAAACTTCTTCCCCTCACACCTCTAATTCTAAAGAATTTGATTCTTTGTCTTATGAAAAACCTCCTCCTCTTTCAGAAATGGCTGATCGTTATGGTCATGGTTTTCATATTTTAGCTAAGTATGGGTATAATGGAAATGGTTGTGGCACTCACGAACAAGGGATAAAGGTTCCTCTAGGGAATAATCTTTATGATGAGACCTTTGGACTTGGTTATAATCCCTACAAGCCCACTAAAGCTTCTAAGAGACCATGTATTAGTGTTAATGTTATTTCTATGTCTCTACCAATAAGACACCCTGAGTATATTGATGGGGATCCTTTGTGTGCCTATGCTTTGGATGTGTCTCCTATCGATGATGCTTTAGCTGAGTTCTTGGGAGCATATGACACTCTTCCTCATTATCATCACAATAGGGGATTTCCTTATTGTTTGAACACTGAAGCTTATTTTGGAAGAGAGATTGATAATGATGAGATTGTGGAAGAATTCCCTCAGTTAAAGGATATTCCTCAACAAAGTAATCTTCTCATAAGTGACAGCATTGATGTTAAGATGGATCCTTGCAATGAAGAAAAAATTATTAAAATTGGAAAGTGTTTGGATGAAGAAGAACAAAAACAATATGCAGATTTATTGCATGAATTCCTTGAGATCTTTGCTTGGACATACTCTGACATGCCTGGTATAGATCCTAAGATTGTTACTCATAATATTGTCTTAGTTCCCGATGCTGAGCCTGTGAAACAAAAGATTCAAAAAATGAATCCTAAGGTAGCTCTGCTTGTTAAGGCTGAGATTGAAAAATTATTGGAGGCTGGATTTATCCACCCTATTGATTATTCCCTGTGGATTTCAAATATTGTCGCTGTGGCTAAATCAGATAATAAAATAAGAATGTGTACCGACTTTCAAGATTTAAATAAGGCTTCTTTAAAAGATGATTTTCCTCTCCCAAACATTGACATGATAGTTGATTCTATAGAAGGACATGCTTTATTATCCTTCATGGATGGTTTTTCAGGATACAATCAAATTTTCATTAATCCTCAAGATCAATTCAAAACTGCTTTCACCACTCCTTGGGGTACGTTTTGTTGGGTAATGATGCCTTTCAGACTTAAAAACATTGGTGCAACTTATCAATGAGCGATGACCCTTATCTTTCATGATTATATGCATAAGATTTTAGAAGATTATGTTGATGATATTTTAGCCAAATCTATTCTTCATATAGATCATATTAAGATCCTTCGTCAAATCTTTGAAAGAATTCATAAATATCACATGCGCTTGAATCCCCAAAAATGTGTTTTTGGTGTGGATAGTAGAAAACTATTAGGATTCATAGTTTCGCACCATGGGATTGAGGTGGACACTAAGAAAATAGATGCTATTGTCAACATGCCACCTCTTAGAAATGTTTCTCAACTCAAAAGCTTACAAGGAAAGATTCAAGCAATTCGTAGGTTCGTATCTCAACTTGCGGATCGTACTTTTCCTTTTACTCAACTTCTCAAAAAGAACATCACTTTTCAATGGAACGAAGATTGTCAACAAGAATTTGAAGATTTGAAAGTATATTTGGCTAATCCTCCTATCCTTCAACCTGTCGAACCTTCTAAACCCTTTCTTCTTTATACAGCTGCTTCCTCTCATGCTCTCACAGCATTATTGGCACAACATGATAAAGATGGTAAGGAATGTCTGGTTTATTATATAAGTCGTACCTTACTTGATTATGAGACCCGACATTCTACGATAGAAAGACAATGCTTGGCTTTGGTGTTTATGACTTAGAAATTGAGACATTATCTTTTAAATTCAAAAGTCCATGTCATGGTAAAGTTTGATCCTTTGAAGCATCTTTTCTCTAAAATTGATTTATCAAGACGCCTAGCTAAGTGGGTTATGATGTTAACTGAATTTGACCTTAAATTTGTTTCACAAAGAGAAATTAAAGGGCAAGCATTGACCGATCACTTAGTTGAGGCCCCTTCACCTTTCTCCTTCCCTAACCCTGAGTCTTTTCCCGATGACTTCATTCTTTGTATAGAGAAAGATGAAACTTGGGAGTTATACTTTGATGGCTCTAAGTGTCGTACGAGATCGGGGGCAGGTGTTGTTCTAATTTCTCCTACAAAGAAATCCATTCCCTTATCTTATTGTCTCAATTTCCTATGTACCAATAACATTGCTGAGTATGAGGCTCTTATAGCTGGAATAAAGGCAGCCTTGGCTTTGAATGTAAAGCACATACATATTTATGGAGATTTGCAATTGATTATAAGACAAGTAACAAGACAGTATCAAGCAAAACAAGACAAATTATCACAATATAAAGACCTTGCTATCTCTTTGTTACAAAAATTTGATTCTTATACCATGGAACCTGTTCCTCGAAAAGATAATCAACATGCGGACACAATGGCATGTGTGGCTTCTCTTGTATCTTTAGAGGACCCTGTGGTTGATCTTAAATTTGTCATTCACAACCTTATTTCTCCAGCTATTGTAGATGATTCTAGCTTGGTGACATGTTGTGACTTTATAGACTCAGATGAATGGTATTCGCATATCGTAAGATACTTGACCGATGGTACCTTTCCTGATTCCGCTAGTAGGAACACTAGGGCTAGAATCCGCAAGCTATCTACTAGATATATCATTCTTTCTAATGTTCTTTATCGAAGGGGTTATAACGGTCTTCTCCTTCGTTGTCTTAACAAATCGAAAATCCCTATTGCTCTTGAAGAGGCACATTCCGGTACCTATGGGGGGAATTTTGGAGACAAATCCTTGGTTCAAAGATTGCTTCGTATGGGATACTATTGGCAAACTATGCGTAAGGATTCTTTCTCATTTGTTAAGAAATGTCATCAATGTCAACAACACAATAATCTGATTCATGCTCCTGCCCAAGAAATTCATTCTCATGTAGCTTCTTGGCCTTTCTCTGCATGGGGGTTGGATCTCATCGGTAAAATCTCTCCTCCTTCATCTCAAGGACACACTTTCATTATAACCACAACAGATTACTTTACAAAGTGGGTAGAAGCTGTTCCCCTTCGCTCTACTACTGCTGAAGTGATTTGTCAATTTCTTCTAGAAAACATTATTTCTCGATTCGGGATACCTTCCACTATAATCTCAGATAATGGGACATCATTTAAGAACAAGGACGTGAAGAAATTCCTTGAGAAATATCATATCAAACATTGATTTTCTACACCATACTATCCTCAATCAAATGGTCAAGCCGAATCATCCAATAAGATAATTGAACAAATTCTTCGCAAAACCATGAATAAGCATGGTAAGGATTGGAGTACTCAGTTAATCTATGCTCTTTGGGCCTATCGAATGAGTGTACGAATTGCTACAGGAAATACCCCTTATAATCTTGTTTATGGTGCTGATGCTATTATGCCTTTAGAGTTAGAGATTCCATCACTTAGATTTTCTCTTAAAGGTATAGTAGATGATGACTCTTATAGAGAACAAAGACTTCAATAGCTTGAGATGCTTGATGAATAGCGTATAAATTCTCTTGAGCATATTCAAGCATATCACAAAACTCTACAATCAAGCTATAATGATAAGGTTATTCAACATTCCTTCTCAGTAGGTGACTTAGTTCTCTATGAGAATCAGCGCAATGTGAATACCTTACTTGAAGAAAAGGGAAAATTTAGTCCTGATTGGCTTGGACCGTATATTGTTATTGAAGATTATGGATCAGGTGCTTACAAAATAGCGGATGTAGATGGTATGCATCTTAAGGAACCTATAAATGCTATGCACTTGCGTAGATATTATGCTTAATTCCTCATTCCTTATCTTTCATTTAATCTATCTTCTTTTCAGTTCTTGAAAATTGGGTAATATGTTAGCATATCTTGGTTAGAGCAAATAGAATTAAATGATATTGTGTTTAATCTATATTGCTTTGTTCTTGACAAGTGTGTTTCTTTACTTTATAGTTTGTCTTGAATTCATTTATGTAAATTGCGAAAGATTTACATTTCCATTATGCTGGCATATTATACAATATCTTTATGTGTTAAGTAGAATCGTATCATGTTGTGTTTAAGTTTAAAATTAAATCACATTAGTTATATGATTCTTAGGCTTAACACATATTTCTTCTCTATCATCAATGTAGTACTTGATTAAATATTTTATTTTAATTAAGTCACACATGTATCAATTTAATCATGGAGCATTGAGAAATCAATCACATGGAAATTAAATTCAGAACATACATGTACATCTACCAAATGTATTAACTTTAATCAAAATATACATTGTTTTAGACATTAAAGATAACACGTTTGAGACAAAGAGAAGCATGTATATATATGTGTGTGTGTGTGTGTGTGTGTGTGTGTGTGTGTGTGGATCATGTTTTTATATACAAAAGTAGGTCACTATACATCCAAAATGTGACCTATCCTACATCATGAGATCATCCCCCATCCCTAGGGCTAGTGGCTGGAGAGTGACGACTAGACGCTCCCTCCTGATCCGGCCATGAAGGTGGACCCATAGGTGTATAGTGTGATATAGACCGCGAATGACTCCGAGAGGAACTCCTACGATCCCTATCCATAAGGATCACATGATACGAGGTAGCCTCAACCTGAGTTGCCGCTAAGTCACGCTGTGCCCACTGAAGGTTCTTTGATAGAACTCTCTCTCTCTCCCTCCATATTTCCACCTATACTCAAAATGGGGAAAACAAGTCCTCATGCTGACCCGCATTCCCCTAAGGACTATAAGCAACCTGTGAGGAACTAGGGATCTGTGCCATCATGGAAATATCTGTCACTGCTTGCTGGATCAAGGAAAGCCACTCCTGCACATTAGCTATAGCAGTAGAATAGATTTTGTATTAGTACCATTCTATATCATCAAAAAATTAATCAATCAATATAAACCTACTATACCTGGATCTCCCTCGTGCCAGTAGGGATCATGATATGGTAGCATTTGTGATTGGGAACTACTAGGCTCCCCACGCTCAGATGATCTATGCACAATGGGTACAGGCCTTCGTATCATCTCATGTTCCCCCTTTGAGGGAATAAGAGGAGGATCCAAGGCTATGGTATCATCTCCTGAATGGTGGGGAGCTGCATCTGACTCCTCCTCATCATCTCTATCATCCTCACCCTCATCTACATCCTCACCTGCATCCTCCTCTCCCTCCTCCTCCTCCTCAGCACTAGGCTGATCTCCTATGGGTGGATTAGGATCTCCTTCCTCCTCCAATCTGGATTCTTGATCCTCATCTCGGTCTCCATGTCTCCATGGACTTGGATGGCCTGTCGGGTAATCTGGTGGAAAGATAGGCCCTGGGTATGTCCTCACAAACCATGAGAGATACCTGCGCTATGCTCTGGGATCTATAGAGTAATCAGTGACCACATCCTAATCAGACCCCTCTATATCTGTAATCTTGATATCATCTATCGTAGGTCTCGCTACTGCTCTGGGTCTAGGAAGGACTCGTGAGTGTCGAGTATAGATAGGTACGTCGGTTGGAACACACTACTCTAGCCCGAACTACCTCCGGACTCGGTCAAAGTAGAATGGGACTATGATATGTGAGTATCGTCCTCTCAATAGGTGGTTCCTCTGTAAGCATGCTAGCTGCCTCTCCATTCCATCCTGTAGCATGCGACACTTGCAATTTTGACTGCATTTGGGTCTTCACGATGGCGATGCAACACGGAACCTGAATGGAGACCCCAAAACTTGCTCACGACACTAAAAACTGCATTTTCTTGCACCCTGGCC
This sequence comes from Cryptomeria japonica, assembly GCF_030272615.1. Lineage (NCBI taxonomy): Eukaryota > Viridiplantae > Streptophyta > Pinopsida > Cupressales > Cupressaceae > Cryptomeria > Cryptomeria japonica. The sequence goes on from NC_081406.1 coordinate 500,240,645, forward strand.
TGAACCTCCTTTTCACCCTGCTGTCCCAGGAGGTGGGACCAGAGTGCCCAGCAGCCTGGTCCTTCAGGACTAGGGTGCCCAGCGCCCTGGTCCCTGGTCCTATTTTGGGCCCGGTCTCCTTTGGGACTTCGGGTCTTTTTGTTTGCAATTTGGAAAATAAACTTTCCTGGTCGGCCTAAGGTCGGGAAAATCAGTCTATTAACCCTAATTGACAAGTATATAAACTACATTTTCCTCTCTCATTCGATATGATGGAAAAGGCGTGGAAACTATACTCAAACATTCAAGCATTCAAGCATTCAAGCATTCCTTCAAGAAATTGATCATTCTAAGTCTCCATTCAAGGCTAAGTGTTGCATTTAAGACAAGGATTCAACCATTGAAGAGGAGATCACTTACTACATACTACAACATACAACAAACAACAACATCTATACCTTCGCACATAAGGATACAAACATCCTTACAACAAGGTATTAGTACTTGTTTTACATTACAAACATTTACATTTACAGCATTTCTCATTTCTTGGTTAATTCCAAAACCGGGGTTTGACCTAAAGGCAAACCCCTAATCCCTAACCCCCCAATCATCTTCGCTTTTCTATGTGTAGGTTGCAGGTACGCGGCTGAAATTGAAGATCTGGAATCCTTGTGCAGAGACGAACAGATCCCCCTTCATTTCGTGGATTTTTCGGAGGACCGTGTGCACTCCGGGCGCCATCGTCCCGTCAACTTTTGCTCAAATTTGCAGGACAGCGCCGTATCAACATTTTACTGCTAATTTCAGGTCCGCAGCTTCATCTTATATCCCTATCTTAGTTTATAAGCGAATCTTTCTCACTTTCTATGCATTCTTAGCTTAATTCTTCTATCAACATTCTTTACAAAAGAGGGTAGCCTTGCTGTCTTAACCCTTGAAACTCATTTAGAATCCAATCTTGCATTGTGTGGGATTGGATCTTGTGGGTTTCAACCCCTCTTTTGAATGTAAAGTCTCCCAAGTGAAAACCATCAACCCTAGCGACCTCCCTTCTCTCTCCTTGGAGTTCGAAGAGGAGAGAACAACTAGGGTTCGATTGCGATTTTCCGCTATACATTTTGGTGAACCCGACGTGAACATCCTTTCTGACTATTCATGGTTAGATCTGAAAATTGGATTCCTTGATTACATTTCCATGTTTGATCTTTTGCAAATTTTAGAGGTTGATTGCATAAAAACCCTAAATTTTCTTTTTAGTGATTGAGCTTGCGAAATGTTTAATTATTAATGCTTGTTTCAGATCTGCCCTTCTATTACAAATTATCAATTCATATTTGTGCTTTAATTCTGAAAATTAAGTGGTTAAGTGTCAAAACCCTAATTTTTGAAACCCTCTTGATTCAACCTTTGTCTAACAATTTCACTGATCAAAACATCTCCAAATCAGCTGTAACTTTGGATTCCGAAATAAAATCACAATATCTTTCATCCCTGAAAATTTGGAAAAAAGTTGCGAGGACCGTGTGCACTCCGAGCGCCATCGTCCCCGACATTTTTTTCGAAATTTCGGGAGCTAGATCTCACTGTATTTTTCTGCTAAAATCCAGAATTTTGGCTAATTTTATCAATTATAACACTTTCAAAATTACAGTCAAAGTTGGTCTTGTGATTGCTTGGATTAAGGCTCCTAATCATTCAAAAATTGTTGAAATTGAAATTTTGTGTCAAAATTGTGTTCTTACTGTCTTAAATTTGAAAAGTGTGTTTGCATTCATTCGAAATTTTCAGTGCTTCATTCAAATTCTTGCAATTTGTGACTTTTGAAATTAAGTGCTTAATTACAACAACTTTGATTTCGGCTTTCAAAATTGAATTTTGCGTGAAATTGAGTCAATTTTTAAATTTCAAAACTTGCATTGCTTTTGGTATTCCCTCTAAAATCATAAAATTCAAAATTTCAGTTTCCCTCTATTTTTCAAAATTAAAATTTTTGCATTTTTCGACAATCTTGGTAGGGTTCAATTTTGAGATTGCAACTTTAATTTGGCTTATCTACAGATCATAAAATCACTCAATTTTTTCAGGTTAGCTTTAAAATCATCATAACTTTCATCCCTGCAAATTTCGAAAAAAGTTGCGAGGATCGTGTGCACTCCGAGCGCCACGGTCCCTGACATTTTTTTCGAAATTTCAGGAGATTGCCGTGATTGCATTTAACAGCTTAAATCTAGAAGATTGGCTGATTTTACTGAAATTTGCTACCTCTAAAATCAAAATCTTCTCTCCCTCTCTAGTGCATGAGTTTTACAACAATAAGCCCTACTTACACTATTCTTGTTAGATGAAGCCTTAGAATTAAGTCTTTCCGAGGTTTAATTACCGAGGAGATGGAACCTAATTTGAATAGCCTTTTTAACGAGGACATGGGTAATTCCTCTAATCCTCCTAATGATGAAGAAGCTCTCCATGAGATTTCTGTAGAACAACTTGCGAAATTGGATAATCAATTTGACGATTTTCGACAATGGATGTCTCAAGAATACCCCGATAGTCAAGCTCTTCCTTTAATTGAGGGTCTAAAACGTATGATTCAAAGTGATAAGAATGGAATTGATATTTTGCGTGGTATTGCACACATTGTGGGTTTGAATGTGATGCCTATGAAGAGTTGTGCCGAAACTTTAGGTTATACACAACCTCCCACTCAAGTTAATCATTCTATTCCTTTGACAACTTCTATTGCTAGCATACCTACCTTTACATCAAACATAATGGCTACTTCTATACAAGATATTCTGCCTATGATCACCAGTCATGGGGGCAATCCCTCTTCTTCAATTAATCCTATTCCTTCATTCAATCCAACTTCTTCATTCATTCCTTCAATGAGTGTTCCTATTACCTCTCCGCAAATGAACATGACACAAGGGGGCAATTCATTTAACCATTCCATTCCTCCTTGTAGTATTCCTCTTGTCCAATCCTCTCCTATGACTAACTATCATAGTGTCCCACCACCTTACTCTTTACCTTCTTTCAATAACATAACACCTCCATCTCAATCTAACACATCTAATATGAACTCTTCGACTGAAGCGACCATTAACAATCTTGCACAAACTATCTCTTCTTTACAACAACAAATTGCCTCTATGAATCAATCTAAGTTTAGTGTGCCCACATTTGATGTTGCGAGCCCACTTTCTCTTGACATTTTTCGAGCTATCCCTCCTAAACATGTCGAAATCCCGCATTTGGAGCTTTATAATGGTAAAGGAGATCCTCTAACACATGTTAAGACTTTTCAAACCATATGTACTGATTTTGCTTATGACCAAAGGTTGCTTGCAAAACTGTTTACTAGAACATTAAGAGACAAAGCCCTACAATGGTATTGCTCGTTGCCTTCTTATTCTATTACTTCTTTTGAACAACTTGCAAATGCTTTCATTCAACAGTTTCAAAACAATATAAGTCCTAAAGTTACTTTGATTGATTTAATGCATTGTAAACAAGGTGTTAAAGAAAAAGTGACTGATTTCATTGGTAGATATAAGCATTTGTATGCTCAAATTTCTTTTCCAGTTCCTGACAATGATATTCAAAGAATCTTTATTTCTAATTTACAAAAAGATATTCGAGACAAACTTCTGTTTTCTGAGTTTACTTCTTTCCAACAGTTGTGTGCAACTCTTCACAATTATCAACTGACTGTGAGTCAAATGGAACAATCACATCCTATGGCTCCGAGTGATAAGGGTGATAGCAGTCAACAACCATTTGGAAAGTTTAAATTGAACAGAGATTCTATCAAATTCAATGAAAACATCATCAACAACCATGTGAATGCAGCATCAGGTGTGCCTCCTATTTCTAAGTTTTTCAAGAAAGAAAGAAAGTATACTCCTTTGAATGAATCATTGCATAGTATTATGAATAAGTTATTGGAACAAAATGTGCTTACTCTTCCTCCTATAAGGCAAATTGATCCTGCAAAGATTACTTCACCTTATTTTGATAACAAATCTTTTTGTCAATTTCATCGTCAGCCTGGGCATGATACTGAAAAATGTTTTTCTTTAAAGGGTAAAATTCAAGATTTGATTGATAATAATACTATCTCTGATTCCGGAGTGAATGATAAAGGCAACACATCTGTAGCTCCTCCTAACCAAAATATTCATATTTTTACTGATCCATTACCTTCTCATACTTCTCATACCTCTAATGTGATTGAGACTAATGATTCCTCTCTCTCATCTGATGGTCTTGTGTCTATGACTCCGAATGTGATTAACTTTGTAGAGCAGCAAGAAAACCCTAAAGAACCTTCCATCACATTTGACTCTAGTGAAACTATCAGGGCACCTGATGGTCCTTTATACATAGTTGCAAAATTCAAGAGTACACCTTGTCGTGGAGTGCTTATTGATCCTACTTGCATGGTTAATGCTATTACTGAAGAATTTCTCTTTACTTTGCAATTGAATCAAGTGATCTATGACAAAACAGATGTGGTTGTGAAATTATTTGATGCATTTTCTTCTCCTGCAATTGGTTCTATTACATTACCTATTGAGGTCCATAACAAATCTCTTGATGTGAACTTTGCTATTATTCCTTCGTCCGAACAATTTCGTGTGAAGCTTGGCTATCCTTGGCTATCTTCCATGAAAGCTATTGCTTCTCCTATACATAAATGTTTGAAATTTCCTCATAATGGTGAAGTTGTTACTGTCAATCATAGTCTCTTTAAACCAGCTGAAAGAACTTCTAGTGTTCCTATTGATTACTTTTGGCCTAAACACTTCCAATCTCTTCCTCCGCGAAGTGATCATCTTTTCAAATCTTATCAAAAGTGGAAAACAGATATGATCCTATCTCTAAGCGAACCTAGAATACCCAAACTTGATATTCCTATCGTTCTTGAGAAGGAAGTTCTTCCTTTGAAAGATAAAACTAATGTCTTTCCTCAAGAAGATTCCCAACCCATCCCCATGGATGTGACTATGTCTATGCCGAATAAACCTTCTAAAAGTAGACCTATACCTCCTCATCATGATGGACTTGGTCTCCTTCCTAAACCAAATATTCCTCCTTTATATGGAGCAGTTCCTCCTCCTTCCTTTTATAGAGAGAAGAGACCTTCCTCTCCTCCTATTATCCAACCTAAGAGACCACAACCTAAACACCCAAGTAATAAGGATGAGAACATTCCTCCTCCTCAATCTTCTCCACTTCCTACTAAGACTAGACGAAATCGTTCTGCACGTGAACGCCGATGAAAGCGTCATCTTAGAGCTCAAGCAGCTGCTTCTCAAACTTTGCAATCTCCAAAAACACCTTCAACAAGCATTATTCCATTTTCTCCAAAATCTCCTAAACATAAGATGCATGATGGTCTTGATCCTGTATGGGTTAAAGATCCTATTTTTATAAATCTTGATGATGCTATAGAAGAAAATGTTATTCATGATGAACATGTTACTCCTCTTGCTTCTAATAGTGAACATGAACTTGTTGATATTGATAACCATTTATCCAATGAATTTTCTAAAGCACTTATCCTAGCTCCTAGACAAGAACAATGTGGCTTGGAACATGAACATAGCCCTTGTTTGGATCTTGTGATAGCTCCATCTACTATGTTGGATGTTCCTCCTCTAGCGTGTTCCCTGCCTTCCTGAAACATTGATCAGCAAGATCGGGGGGTAGATGACGTGCTAGACTAGTTACATTAGCATAGCAGATTCTCTCCTCCTCTCTTCTGTTACTTCTTCTATGTGTTATTCTCATTCTTCTATTTGTTGTCCTTGGTGTTGTCTACTAGAGGACGATGCAAAGCATTGAGATCTCTTTTGGTCTCTCTCATGTTGACTCAAAAGACACATGTGTTCCCTTCTTCTAGGTGATCTTCCTTGATTGGGGAATGAAGAACAATTATGCATACATATATATGATATACATGAATTATCATATAGCATACTGACCCCGAGGAAAGCGAAGTCACCTCATGCTTTGTGTTTTGTGTCTATTATCCTTGGGTTTATCTCACACTTGGGGGCTAAATCTTTGTGATAACGTGCTCCTTTCCCTTCTCATTTCTTATGTGTATCACTACCTTAAAGCAATCACCCCCGTTGAGGTGTGTGTGATCACTTTAACGTAGGGGGGCATACACCCTGTCTATCCCTTCAGGATACTTGAAAATTTCTTGGCAAACTTAGCTTTGCCTTGAAAATTTTTGGTATTTCTTTTGCATGACTCATAGTGAGGGAACCTTACTACTGACAGTCATGGTTCTCCCTCATGATCTTCCCTTTTACTTTGTCAATCGAAGTCGTAAGATCCTTAGTCCACTGGGGGCTTGGTGTGTCTTGCCTCCTTGACGTGGTGAAAGTCTTTCAATGTTGTTTCCTTGTACTTTACTAGAAGTATGAGCATACATACTCCTGCTAAAGTGGGGGCTAAATGTAGCATCCTAAAATTGCAACACTTGCAATTTTGACTGTATTTGGGTCTTCACGATGGCGATGCAACACGGAACCTGAATGGAGACCCCGAAACTTGCTCACGACACTAAAAACTGCATTTTCTTGCACCCTGGCCTGAACCTCCTTTGCACCCTACTGTCTCGGGAGGTGGGACCAGAGTGCCCAGCGCCCTGGTCCCCCAGGACCATGGCGCCCAGTGCCCTAGTCCCTGGACCTATTTTGGGCCCGGTCTCCTTTGGGACTTCGGGTCTTTTTGTTTGCAATTTGGAAAATAAACTTTCCTGGTCGGCCTAAGGTCGGGAAAATCAGTCTATTAACCCTAATTGACAAGTATATAAACTACATTTTCCTCTCTCATTCGATATGATGGAAAAGGCATGGAAACTATACTCAAACATTCAAGCATTCAAGCATTCAAGCATTCAAGCATTCCTTCAAGCAATTGATCATTCTAAGTCTCCATTCAAGGCTAAGTGTTGCATTTAAGACAAGGATTCAACCATTGAAGAGGAGATCACTTACTACATACTACAACATACAAAAAACAACAACATCTATACCTTCGCACATAAGGATACAAACATCCTTACAACAAGGTATTAGTACTTGTTTTACATTACAGACATTTACATTTACAACATTTCTCATTTCTTGGTTAATTCCAAAACTGGGGTTTGACCTAAAGGCAAACCCCTAATCCCTAACCTCCCAATCATCTTCGCTTTTCTGTGTGTAGGTTGCAGGTATGCGGCTGAAATTGAAGATCTGGAATCCTTGTGCAGAGACGAACAGATCCCCCTTTGTTTTGCGGATTTTTCGGAGGACCATGTGCACTCCGGGCGCCATCGTCTCGTCAACTTTTGCTCAAATTTGCAGGACAGCACCATATCAACATTTTACTACTAATTCCAGGTCTGCAACTTCATCCTATATCCCTATCTCAGTTTATAAGTGAATCTTTCTCACTTTCTATGCATTCCTAGCTTAATTCTTCTATCAACATTCTTTACAAAAGAGGGTAGCCTTGCTGTCTTAACCTTTGAAACTCATTTAGAATCCAATCTTGCATTGTGTGGGATTGGATCTTGTGGGTTTCAACCCCTCTTTTGAATGTAAAGTCTCCTAAGTGAAAACCATCAACCCTAGCGACCTCCCTTCTCTCTCCTTGGAGTTCGAAGAGGGGAGAACAACTAGGGTTCGATTGTGATTTTTCGCTTTACACATCCCATCTGTGCATCCATAGATATGGTCTCCATACTGTCACCTCAGCTATCAATCTATCGAATGTCACTCTCCAATATAGTAGATCCCCAAATCTCCACTCGCCGGTAAGTGGATAGGCAAACACCCTAGGTTGCTCACTAGCCGCACTCATCGGATAGCCGACAAGCCTGGTGCATGTGAAATGCTCAAATACCCACACCTGCAGAAGTGTGCATGTCATCAAGCTACAACACTGTCCAAACACATACTCCTCGAGGTCGTGATAGAGATGTGCAAGCATACTCTGACCCCAAGCATATACTCTCCTATGTCTCTCCATAGCCTTGATGCACCATGTGAGACCACCATGCATGTGCGTACCTCACCTATTAGGGCAGACGGCTAGTGCAATGATGGTAATCATAAGATGTCTCACAAGGGACACCTCTCCTATAGGATGTAAGAGCCAATTGATCATGATGCGACCTCTAGTCTCACTCGGTATGACTCTCCCTATGCAGTATATTTGCTCCCTCTGATAGTCCTCCACTGACCGATCAGTCGCATATATCATGGTGGCTCCTCTGATAGGTAGGCAAAGTATGTGGTACACATCCTCAAGTGTAACCGTCATCTCTCCTATTGGGAGATGGAATGTACATGTGTCAGGATCCCATCGCTCCATAAGTGCCATCAACATCGCAGGATGGAATCGAATGGCCGGCATGAGGATCGCATACCATAAACCCACTATCGATAATGTATCCCTCTCTGCCTGAGTCAGCTGGGAAATCTGATCTCACAGACTGCGAAGAATCTACCCCGCAGTATGCTCTCTCATGTATGGAAGACCCTGCAATGCAAAAACATCAGTATAATCAGTACTCAATCATCAAAATCATCTACATGAAAAGCGAAAACTGACGAACATCAAAAGCTACCCCTTGCCAAGTCCTGATTGGGACCATGGCGCCCTGAGAGGACCATGGTGCCCTTCAGGGACCATGGTGCCCTGGGAGGACCATGGTGCCCTGAGAGGACCATGGTGCCCTTTAGGGACCATGGCATCCTGAGAGGACCATGGCACCCCACAGGGACCATGGCACCCTGATAGGACCATGGCGCCCTGGGTGGGACCCAGGGTTAGATTCTAAGGCCCACATTAGATCACAGAAACTCAAAGTCAACAGAAATGCAGAAGGTCAAACTCAAAGTTCAGTCAACTCACCTCGTCCAGTGGCTCATCACCGATCATGGCCTGTCGCATGATCTCCATCCTTGTAGGATGCTCTGGTCGTCGTGAAGGCATGATGATGGCTATGTGGGCTCCGCTGCAATGAACAATACTCAGAAATCAAAAAAGTGACAAATGCAATAGTCACTTTCAAGGTATATATTTTCATTCCTTTACCTTTAATTTCAAAACCCTCATTTTCCTCTATCACTCATTTCATAATAACTTGAGTTTGGGAGATGCGATTTTCAAACCGTTTGTTGTGTAGGAATCATATTTTTGTTCCCTTACTCCCGGGATGTTCCAAAATGTGCTTTGATGAAGCCTCTTCAGTGAACATCTCTCATCAATAATCTCTCACACAATTTGCCGTAAGTAAACATGCTATCCTATTTCACCTCCCTAATAAGCAAGCTGAAACAGGGGGGCATATAGCTACTCGCAAATTTCATCACTTTTCTTAGTAAGCATTAGGTGATTTTGTGATCTAATGTGTGTTTTGTAGGGTGTAGTTCCTAACTGTGTATTGCAGATACCACTAGGGGCTTCGTTCGATAGACTTATGGATATATCCTTTTTCAAATAATGTTTACTTTCCTATACTTTAGCTTGCATATGCACGTAGTACTCATATGACCGCTAAAGTGGGGGCTAAATGTAGCATCGTAAATTGTATGCACTTGCTAGGGTGGTACAATTTCACATCTAGTTTAGCTCTCGCCTTGGCGCATCTTGCACTTTGCATTGCATTTCCCCTTTAGCACTTAATTAATTGAATTAATTAGGTCTAAGGTTCTATTTCATCATCTTCCACATCATAAAGTTGGGCCCTTTCATTCAAGTGTGCCCTTTTCATTTTATTCTTCTAATACATCATTTAATCTAAAACCCTAATTAGGTCCTATTTTGAACTTGGGGGCTTGATTTCGGGGGTCAAAACATCTCGAAATCACTTGTAACTTCAGGATTCTCTCTAAAATCATCATATCCGATGGCCCTGAAAATTTGGTGAAAAGTTGTCGGGACCATGGTGCCCAGAGTGCACACGGTCCTAGACATTTTTCTCAAAATTTTAGGAGCGTGATCCAATCATAAAATAAAGCTTAACCCCAAGAATTTGGCGGGAGATTCAATCTCTAGGTCGGCCAAAAGTTGAAATTAAGACCTAGGGTTTCATATATAAGAGCTCTCTTTCTTCATTTGAAAGGATCTGGAATTTTGTTTTCAGGGACCTTCTATGCAGCGAAAGAGTAGATATTTGAAGAAAATTCAACATCCATCCATCAAGCATTCATCAATTTCATTCATCCATTTAGGGCTTTGAAGGCATTGAAGAGCAATAAGGGATCACCGATTGAAGATTGGTTTGTACCCCTCCCTTGGGGTTGGGTATGATTTCATGTTGTTTTCATGTCTTTGCATAGGCCTCATTATATCATTTGTATTCATGCTTTAGATCACTTTACATCTTGATTTGGAGCATTTACATTATCATTTACAAGCAATTAGGGTTTACTTTCTAGGTTTCTCTAGTTTGCTTACTTGCATTTTAGGATCTTGCACACACACAAGGTCTGCACACACATTACTTTTACAATACAATTTGGCTATTCATGGAGGTGGAAATCACCAAAGCAGAGGTTTGACTAAGGCAAAACCCTATATAGCCACCCACCACACCTTTTCAGATATAAGTGCAGGTTTTGGAATTCGGACGACGCTGCAAGTTGCAAATCCGACGGAAGCGGACTGAGACAGAACGTCACACCAAATTCCAACCCAAAAAGCTAGGACAGGGGCGTGGGGCACCCTGGTCCTGCCAGGACAGGGGCGTTGGGCGTCTTGGTCCCTGGGACAGTGGCGCTGGGCGCCCTGGTCCCTCTGTCAGACAACAAGTTTCAGCATTCCCGACAGCTTTTCAGGTTGCAAAATAGTAGTTTCAGGAGTAGTTTCAGGGGCAGAATCAGGACAGTGGCACCCGTGCCCCCGTCCTGAACATTTTCACTCAGATTTTAACTCTAGGTACGCATCTGCATTCTTGTCTTGTCCTTGTATTTACAGCTTTCCATTGTTTAATCTCAATTCTGCAATCTTGTTATTAGTTCATACTTGTACTTTAGGGTCCAGAATCGAACTTGCATCATTTTATCTTTCAATTACAACAAAGGAATAGAAACCCTAATAGGTAGCCCGTGGCTCTCTCTTCCACAAAAAGAAGTAGCCAATTGTGTGATACCTCTAGGCTCTTTCGTATTCCACAATGTGTGTCAAAAGGTAAGATTAGTGCATGTTAGCCTAGTCTCACTTTTTCCCCTACACACTAACCAAGCAATTTTTGCTATTTGCTAGATCACTCACTTGTCGATTCCTCACATCTTTGACAAGTTTGAAGCCCTTAACCGAGTAGGCCCAAAAATCCTTTTGTAAATCCTCTAACAAGGTGGTTCACATCTGTGGATCTAAAATCCTCTAGCAAGGTATTCTTTAATTAAACTTATCTCCTAACAGAGATTGAGATTCCTAACAGGATCTATTCTAGTAAAGAACATTGTATGACCTTAACCGGTCTAACCTTAACTAGTCTGGTTCGTATTCTGCAGATAGTTACTTGTGAGTTTCATCTCACTGTGGTTTTTCCCATTTGGGTTTCTACGTCAAAATATCTTGTCTTATAGTGTTTGTGCTTCTGTGGGTGAATGCATTATTTGCTATTTGGTTTGCATGTGTGCTAACCGGTTTGTTTGCTAAACTACTTTACCGGTTTACTATTAGAATAGTAAAGTGTTTAAGTACATTGATTTTTGGCATACTAATTCACCCCCCCTCTTAGTATTCACCAACTCCTTGATGAGATCCCCCTATCCCTATCCATCATGATCCCTCTATATATCATCAACTCCACTCGAGCCTTCATGAGCTCATGTTGTAGTCACTCCCTCTCCTCTCGTCCAAGCTCTAGCTCCACACTAACAACATCAAAGACATCCTCATGCCACCTGACACTCTATTAAGATTTGTGTGTGATCTACAAGGATTGTGGAATTTGCAATGATGTGAAGATATCACTAAGTATATGAAAAATAAAGTCACACCACCCCTGCAGTGCTAATTATAAAGAAGGAGAAATAATTTGTAATGCCCCTACCCTAGTCGGACTTGTAAAACCTATTTGACCTTGGTTGACTTCCTATGTGGCATTCTTGAATGGTAGGTTAACCATGATGCAATGTGTAGTTTAGATAATATAAATAATCGTGCATACCTATTATTGTGCTCTTGCATCGATTCTTGTGTAAATGTAATTGTTTCCTAACTCTTGTGATAAATTTCGAGCAAACGCCTTCATTGAATATGTATATGTATATGTATGCTTGTGTAATTCATGGGTGCAGGAGATTGCAGGTACAACACCGCCTAGGGTGAGGTTCATCTCCTTCGGGATTCGCAGGTTTGAGTAAACCTCCTCCATCCTCAGAATTCGGATTTGGGGGTCATAAAACTCTCATCTTGCCTTAGCCATGGTTAGGTGAGCATCATGTGTGTGGTTCATGGGGCTTTCTTTTCATTGGGTTGCGTGTCATTTGATTTGGTGGACTTCCTCAGTTTGCGTGCTTTGTGCAAGGTAAGTGGAGTTTGTTACCCTAAGTATTTAATTAAATTTAATGAGTAGGTGTATGCATTAGTAATTTAGAAATTTAAAATAGGTAGTTTCTTTTATATGATTAATCGTTAATTTAAAGAGATCGCTTTATTTATATTTATAGCAAGCTTAAGCATTTAAATTGAAATAATGTGTTCATTTACGCATTAGTAGTTGAGAAAATTAGAATAAATAGATTTCTTTCATGAGATTAGTCATTTATTAAAAAGGTCGCTTTATTATGTTATAGCGAGTTAATTTAATAGTTAATTTTAAAAAATAACAAATTCAATGAGTTATGCGTTTTAGAAAGGAAGGATTTAAAGTCATTTGGGGAATAGAAATAAATTTATCATTTTTGTATTTTGGAATAGAAAGGGTAAATTTTATTATTTAAAAGAAATTATTATTTTCTTTACTTGTAAAGTTGATATAGTATAAAAGATTGATTTTTGGACATTTAAATTAATTTAAATACCCTACCCTTGTTAAATAGTTCAAAATATAAATGTTGGCTAAAGTAATATGGAGAAATTAAAATTAGAATTAAATAAGAAATCGAGGCATTTTAATTTTAATTAGAAAAGAGATAAGATGTATTGAATAGTGGGAAAGGAATGATTTTCCATTCTCATTCTCTTTTATTTTAAAAATAAAAATGCCTAAATTCAAAATTGAAAATTAGGGCAAAAAGGGGGTTTCTCATTTTAACCTAGTTTTTGGAAATATTTTTGGGGGTTCTTTCCTTGGGTCATCTTTTTTGGGGGAAAAAAAAAAAAAAAATGGTTTTGGAAGGGAGATTGGAGATTTTGGAGAAAGATGGAGTTTTACAGTAGCAGATTTGGGGGCTCATCATCAACAATCCTTCCAGAAAAGCTTGTTGAGGTAGGAATCTCTTTTGTATGTTGTTCTTGCAATTTTGGTTTTCAGATTTTCCATTGTTTGCCCATGAGTAAGTTTCATTGTAGAAAATTGTTAAAGATTAGCTTTGGTTGGATCTTTGTGTGAGAAGAGAGCTTCCTTGTCCCAAAGATTTGCTTAATGGGAGGGTTATTCAACAATTTCCTCTATTGTTTTGAAACCCTTGACATTTTGGAAAAAAAAATAAATGGGTATGTGACTGTGATTTTCTTTCAAAAAAATGGGGGATTGCTGGAAAATGTTTTTAAGTTTGTGTTTCAGACTGTGTGGACTATTTTGGTGAGTTATTTACCTTTTTATCAATACTTGCATATACTATTTAAAAATATATATATATTCAATGAGTAAAAATAATTTTTATGAAAGTATTTCATGACTGGGAAGATTTTTTTTTGACTGCACATTTGGGCAGTTTTGTTTGGATATGTTATTGTTCTTTTTAAAAGAATTTTTTTTTTAAAAAAAATTAAGAAAATAAAATTTGGTTTTAACCCATGGCTGGGAGGCAGTCGGTGGCCACTGCTACCAGTGGGTAGCAGTGCTACCAGAGGTAGCGAACTGCTACCAAATGGTAGCAGCACTACCAGGGGTAGCGGCCTGCTACCATTTGGTAGCAGCGCTACCAATGGTAGCTTGGGCTGCCAAGGGGGGGGCCACGTGGGTGCCCACATGGGTACCTTCCCTTTTCTTTTCTTGAACATTAAAAAAAAGTTTTTTATTTATATTTTTTTTATTATTATATATAAATTGTTAGAAAAAAAAAAGAATATATATATAAAGAAAAGAAAAAAAAATAAAAGAAAGAAAAAAAAAAAAATCAAATTAATAAGTGAAGTTAAATTTAGTTTAAGAGATTTTAAATTTAGTTCTTTTATATTATTTAATTTTAAATTCAGTTTCTTTTATATTATTTAATTCCAGTTTATTAAATAATATTTGGATTTAGATAACCAACACTTAGTAAATCCATACTTCATTACAAGTTATTAATTTCATATTGATTATGTCATGCTCGGGTTAATACACATTATTAACATGGGCAGAGTATTAATGGTGGATTAATGTGAATTTTTAAATAAAAGTTAATCTACCAAACCATAAACTTGATCGACATTAAAGGTTTAAAACGATATGGTAAACGAATACCTCTACCAGATAATGCCTATGCAGATTTAAATTTCTATAATAAAATTTGGTTATGTAATGGTAAGACTTGATATGCTAGTGTTTGGTCATAAGTCGGTCAAGCCCCTAGTTAGGGTACTGTCAGACAAGGGAATCTAAGTTTGTGTTTTTTCTTTATGGTTCAATTTGATCTGCTTCTAAAAGGGATCACTATGTAATAATCAATCGAGGTAGATGTTGTATAGTGGATGTGTTCGCCTAAAGGGCAGAGTTGTAAAGGACATGTAAATTATGTATTCCTAACGATATCAATACCAAAGGGGTCTTGCAGATTGAGCAGACCCGGAGATGTAGCCCTTTAGTGGTGAACTCTGAGATCATATCTGTGTTATGCGATGCCTTGTCTCTTTTATTTCATACTTTAAGTTATCATGTATGGTTGTTATCTTGTATAAGTGTATGGTGGGAATTTAATGAATTTAAATCAAAGTGCATAAAAATTCATCTTGATAAATGCGGTAATCAGGTTCATAAAACATGGTAAGTAAGATTATGGAAAAGTGTTTGGTTTATGTAATTAAGGGAAGTAATGGTGGAAAGAATCTCATTAGGATACCATTATTGTTTTAGCTTGATAAAAGTTGGTAAATTGAACGAATGTGAATGGGTAGCAAAGTTGGAACTAATGTCATAATTTTCAAATTGAAATCTAAAGGATGAACATCATATAGATATCTACCTTTATATGTTAGTAAATGAGTAACACCATGTTAATCATGTTTTCACTATATTGGATGAATTTGTTTAGTTATTTCATGTTTTAATCTCAACAAATAATCTTTACCAAAACTAACTTGATAATTGGGTGGAATCAACTATTTATCCATAATTATAACCCTATTAAAAGAATCCCTTATGATTGCTAAAATTGAACTAAAATGGGAAGTATTGGTATAGTTATTTATATCTTAATCTTAGTAAATGTATTCTTTCATATTAACTTCATTTAACTAAAAAGAGTGACATGCAATAAGATAGTTATATTCAAATCCTAAAGGGAGAACGTCACTATGAACTTATATTTTAATCCTGTAACAATGGATAACATCTTGCTAACTATATTTTAAATTAAAGGATGAACTCAATTGTTCCTAATACCTTTTCACCTTAATGAATTTAGTCCATTTATTAGCATTATTAAAACTTCAATGAATGAACCCTATGGCTAATTACATTTTATCCTCCATAAGAGAACTACGACTCTTTAGTTTGGTTATGCTTAAACCTTAATGAGGGAACCACACTCTATTAATGGCAGTTTAATCCTTAGTGAATGAATCACACCTTATTAACCATACTTTTAATTATAAAGAATGATATCAATTGTGGGTGGTTACCTTAAAACCAAATGATTGAACTTCGTATATTAATCGCATTGAACCTTAAGGGAGGCCTCTTAAATTAATTAGGTGTTAATGTGCATTGAGTAAATAACCTCACGATGGCCTCCTATCCACCCAAAATAAATGAACGCTTCCTAAAATTCTAAGACATCAATTCATTGAACATACATATGATCATGTCTCATGCATTATCCTGTAATTAAGTTATCCATCTTATTGGATCAATTGACGCAAGTTGAGATAGGTATAAGGTACGTAATCACGTTGGGAAACTCCTTAGGTTCGTTTAGCCTTCCACTGTATTATCTAAGTTTCAGATAACTCTAAATTATATTAATGTTGTAACTTATCAGTAATACTCTTAACTATTATTATAAAAAATAATAATATTTACACTCTATTTGAGTGTTTTTAACTTAAACCCTTTAGGGTTTCCTAGCAGGGCATTACATAATTTAATATTAGCCATACATATATGCATATATCTCATCAATAATCAAACAACTTAAAAAACAATTTTTTTTCACCTGGATCCAATTCCTGCCATGTAGGATCTTATGAGGTAGGAGTCTGAGAAATTGTGGTTGGGGGCATGGCCTTACTACTCTATCCATGCTTGTATTACCTCAGTACCTTGCCATGTGTCCTATGCGGTGATGACATACAAATCCTTGAGGTAGGCCTCTATATGGATCGACCATCCTCCTCTCTCACTACCTCCTATCCTATATCCTCTACTGATGAAGGGATGACATCTCATATCCCACATGATCAAGATTAGGATCATCCCCATCATCCTACTCTTGCTCATGATCCTCTACCTCCCCATCTACCTCACTAGGCTCCTCAGATGCCTTGTCTCCTCCCTCCTGACTATGTGACTCTACTAATCTAGCCCATGGATCAAAGTTATCTCTTAGGTAGTCTAGAGAAAATATGGCTCCTAGATAGGAAGCCTCCCAACATCTGATGTAGTTGCATTATACACCTATACCATCCTCTATTGGGGGGATGTATCTATCATGCCTCTTCTACCCCTCATAATCTATAATCTCCACATCCTACTATGTAGGCCTAGGCCTAGCTCTTGGTCTCACAGTAGTGTGAGAGTGTCATATGTAGATAGGTACTACCAAGGGTTAACCCTTCTATAGGACAAATTACCTCATGACTCTGTCAAAGTAAAATGGGACAATCATATAACTGTGGTGACCCTCTAATAGTTGGTCCTATTGCATAGATGTAGTTAAAAAATATTGTCCCAACCAATCAAGAATCCATCTCTAGGGTCTCCATATGATATCATCAAGATGTATATGGTCTATCATAACTCTCCAATATAATAAGTCTCCTCTCTACTAAGATCTCATGCACAGGTACACATGTGCTCTATGGTCATCTAGAACCACATCAACAAGAAATATTGTGGGTTGTGTACATGAAACATGCTTGAACACCCAGACCTGGAGATGAGTGCATGTCATAAAACTCTTTGCCTCATAGTAGACATAATCTCCCAAGTCATTTATATATGCACTAACATAATGTGTGTCCATGAACACAGTACAATTCTCCTCCATCTTCCACATGACATAGGTTAGTCCTCCATGCATGTGACTACCTTGACCATCCAAACATATGGTAAATGTCACTTTGTATATCATCAATCTCCTCAATAATGGGATGATACCTATCAGATGAAGTAGCCATTGGATAAATATATAACCTCTTGTCTCTTTGGGTATAACTCTCCTGAAATAGTATATCTAATCCCTCCTCCTCTCTACTTGTGATCGAAGTGACTCATATGTCATAGTCCTTCCTCTCAATGGTAACCATAGGATGTGGTATACATCCTCTAATGTCATTGGCAGCTCCTCAACAAGAAGGACAAATATGGATATATCAGGATCTAATCTCTCCATCAAGGCCATAAGCATTAGCCCATGATATTTTATTGTTGGCATGCAACACACCCACCATAGGTTAACTACTCAATGAAGTCTTTGATCCTCTAATGACATGTGAGGGATCTAACTCTACAAATGACTATATATATGGCTTGAGGTATTCTCTCATAAATATGGCAGCTCCTGCAAAAATCAAACATCATGTATCAGCACACTCATCATCATAAACATCAAATTTTGTCCTAACCCCATGACTACCACCTGGTACCCCCTTTTTGGCACAATGGCACCTTGATGGGATCATGGTGTCTTGATGGGACCATGGTGGCCCTAGGGGACCTGGGCACCCAAATGGAACCATGGTGCTGATTTTGGGTAGCCTATAACAAATTAGGGTTTTGATAATTAAATTTATCAATAAAAACACAACTTAATAAGGAATAGCTTGGTGGGCCTACCTAGTCTAGTGGGTTGTCCTCCAAGACCGACCACCTCAAATTCTCCATCTGGGTAGGTACTTTGGGTCATTGACATGGAATTTTATACTTTGTGGGATTCTCATCTACACTACAAGACAACAAGGTGAATAGGATAGATGAATAGTGTTCTTTTCATTATTTAAAAGGTAATTCTTTTAAAAACTCCAATTCTACATTTTACTTAATCTTTCACATCTTGAGCTAGAAAGCTCTAATTCTCACCCTGTCAATTCTCTTGGAATCATGTTTAAGTTTTATTTCTTACAAAATTATTCTCTATCAATTTTGATCTTGTATCAAAACTTGTGTGATAATTTGTCAATAATTTTCCTTCACAATTCAAAGTAGCAAACATGATACCCTGTTTCAACATACTAAATAGCAAGATGAAACCGGGGGGCATATAGCTACCCTCAAATTTCATCATTCTTAGTAACTATTTTAGGTCAATTTATGATTTGAACAAATAATTTGGTTTTGTAGAATGTGATTCCTAACATTGTACTACAAATAACGTTGGCATCTTTGTTTGACATATTATGGAAATATCCCTTTTTCAGATGAATGTTTACTTTTATATACTTACGCTTGCATATGAATGTAGTGTCATATGGCCACTAAAGTGGGGGGTAAGTGTATTGTCGTAAATTGTACATGCTTAATTAGCTTATCCAATTCCATCCTTAGGTTAGCACCCACCTTAGTGTGTCCCATTGCATTTTCCATTATAGGATTTTTAGGCATTTAGTTATTAATTTAATTAAACCTAAGTCATCTCTCATTAATTTACATATCATAAAATGGGGCACCTAATTCTAGGTGTGACCCTTTTTATTTAATTATGATTTAATCCCAGTCTTAGCAAAATTTCAATATTCAAGATATATTTTACACATCTACACATCTTAATTTGTGTCACCGTGTTTTATTTAGCATTAGAATCATGATAGCTCACATCCCTAGAAAATCAAGAAAAAGTTGGTTGAACCACGTAGTATACTACCTATTCTCAAATTTTTTTCCTTGAATTTAAAGAGCTTAATAAGGTGGTCTTACCATATTTAGATCGTGCTTGGTGTCAAATTTCATCAATCCTAAGTCAACCTTTTATCCAATTTGAATTTAGGGTTCCATATATATGGCATTTATTTCCCTCATTTGACAACTAAAAAAATCTAATAGTTTGAAAGGAGATCCTTGTGAAGGGAAAGTGTTGCTATTTTGTGAAGTCCTAGATCTACAACTCATCCATCAATAAAGTCTTCATTAACATCTTCATCAAATATGGAAGCTTAAAGAGATACTGAAGAATGATAAGGAAATCACTGACTATTAATTGGCTTGTACCTCTTCCTTAGGATTTGGTATGATTTCATGTTGTTTTGATGTCTCTATGTTGAGCTTCTTCTCTACATAATATTTGTTTTCAGATTTGTATAACTACTGTAGATTTGCATTACAATTGTGATTTAAAGGATTCTCATTAAAAGCATTTAGGGTTTGTTAAAAAACATAGGGTATAACTCTAGTTTGCATTTAGCTTGTAGTAATCTTACAAACACATAAAACTCAAGGGCACACACACACTTTCAATTACATTATCGATTATTTTTGGAGGTGGAAATCACCAAAACAAGGGGTTTGACTAAGGCAAAAACCTATATAGCCACAAAAACACCTTTTATTAGATTGCAAATTATAGGTTGTTGTCAGAGTATACAATTTTTGGTAAGTCTCAGTCAATAGGCACAGGTTCTTTGTTAGAAATTGGCCCTAGATTTTAAGAAAAGGGTGCCCCATTCCCTAGTCCTCTAGGATTAGGAAGCTCAATGCCCTAGTTATCCTGGTTTGTCTTCAATACACTACTCCAATAAGCTCAAGATTTTAGTTCCCAGTTTGTATCTCTTTATTGTCTCTAAGACCATAGTGTACAACTCCCTAGTCATGTTATATCACGTTCGTTGTTTCATCACAGATTCACATTAGAATTCTAGTCTTAGATAGTAGTTATTGCTATAATTTTGTTACTATTTAGTTGACTGATATTACTATTTAATCACTTTTATTTACTCTTTCATCATATCTTTGCATCACCTTAACATTTTACACATTCCCTTTCACATCAACAAAGGAATAGAAACTCTAGAAGTATCCCTTGACTCTCTTTCACAAGAGTTAGTCAAGGACTCCTCTAAGATCTTTCATATTCCAATGTTTGATGAAAGTGAGGTTAAGTCCTAAAACTACTTGATTCCATTTTCACCATAAACAGAGCCATATTGGAAAGAGAGAAAGAGGCATGATTTACTCACCTAGTAAGGATCTACTTACTATGAGTCATGTTGGCACAAAAAAATATTACAAAGTAAAACCCTGGTTTGCTAGATAATTTGAAAACTCTGCTACAAAATGGATGCTACAATGACAAACATAAAGATTGCCAAACAAAGCTCTTCATTTCCAAGGAAATAAAAATTAATAATAACCAAATCCTATAGAGGGGTGGGTACTAATGACAATGATCAACACCTACATAGGCATAAACAATGATAATGCTCGTATTATAAATATATGCTATACTAGGCAACCTAATAAAGTTTTAAAGATTGATAACCATGCCTCAAGGGACACTATGTAACACAACACCATCAATTTAGGTCCACATCAAATGAATTATTTGAAAAAAAAAGGATTCCTCACATACCCCCCACTCCTTAAGACCTCAACATGCCTCCTTGTTGATATCATAAGGTAGGTAGAAACCAAGGATAAACACCTTCAACACCAAGGAGATAATCTTTAAGACAAAAAGCATGCATTACAAGATAAGAAGAAATATACTTGTATAAGATGTGTTTCTTTAAGCAAGGAAGAGATAATTTTAAAGGAGATATCTTTAACTAAGTGTAAAGGGATCCTTTTGAAGGATGCATGATTATCAAATGAGAAAGAGATATTTACCTTCCCTAGGAGAACAAGAATACACACCTTCCCTATTGTTATAAAAAGGTGTATTCTTAGTGAAAGATTGCACACTTTCTATCACTAAGGAGAGATCATTCATAAAAGACACACAATTTCAAGCAAGGAAGAGTTCCAAATCAAGGAACACACATCGAAGAAAAGAGACAATTCACATGAAGGAAAATAATATTATACAAGAGAGGATATCAAGTTATAAAAGATGTAACTAAAAAAATATAAAGTGAGTCCTAAGGAATAAGGAAATGATTGAAAACTATTATTCCCCCCCAAGTGTGGGTAGAAGAATAACTAAGCTATTATGTTCCTACCCAAGTATGATTTCACCTAAGATTGTACTACCATGAATGATAATGATCCCCCAATAGGTAAGCTAACAATATCACATAGTGAGGAACAATATAATAAGAACTTAAATGTCATTTATAAGGGATAAGATGAGGGCACAACTCATTGTCACCCACTATTTGAATGATACCAGTTACAATAATTTGTTTAATTTTAGTCTTTAAATCATGACATTCATTGGTGTAATGGCCATGAAATTGATGATACTTGCAAAAAGTATTGTCTTTATTTTTTTTATGATTTGTTCTTAAATTTTCCAAAGGAAAGTAATGAAGTTTTCTTTAAGAAGCTCATATAAAATACTCTCTTTTTGTGATGAAAATTTGTAAGAAGACATAGATGTATTAGATTATGGGGGAGGGGATGTTGATAAAGGAGGATATTGGAAACCTAAACCTTCTTTGGAAAAATGTGAGGTAGAATTCTCATGAACCACAATAATTTATTGTGCACATCCTAAACTATGTCTATTGCATCCATGTTTAGAATCAAATATAGGTGTTGAATTGTCTAGAGGAGGGGGTTCAGTTTTAAAGTCTAAAGAGCACCAATCAACATCAAGACATGTGTTGGAATAAAATTATAATAATATTGAACAAATAATACATAAGGATCCTTAAAGGCTTAATACTTGGTTTGAGGGACCTTATATCCATTAAAGGAAGGTATAAAGTCTAATTGACCCCAATTTTTCTTTAACAAAGCATCATTGATAGGATAATATGTTGTATAAGTGTTAAAGGGATATGTGAATCCTACTTCATCTTGAACAAAATCATAAGGATTAAGTTCAAACTTAATTTTGTGAAGTTGATTGTTATGTATTAATTTGATCGTGTAGTTAAGGGTAGAAGGGACTACTATCATAGAATGAATCTACGGTCTACCTAGAAGAATGATATAATTGAGAGTGTTGGGCATGACATGGATAGGAGTGAGTAAATTCATAGATCATACTATGATATATAATATGGCTATACCAAGTGACTCTCCACTAACATTATCAAAGCCACAAAGAGAGAGATAATTAGGTTGAATAAGAAAATAATCCCATTTGCTCTTATCTAGTAAGTCAGTGCTACAAACATTAAGGCCTAACCCACTATTAATTAAGGTACACCTTATCTTATGTTTATAAATCAAAAGCGTGATCATGAGGGGATCATTTTTATTTTCAACCTCCATCAAAGACATTTAATCTTTTGAAAATGTTATATTATCTAATCTAGCACAAGGAGGGGAAACTAGCTTTTGGAAGGATTCTTGAATCAACCAATGATATTAAGGTGAAGTTTGAATTAAATATCAAAGGGATATATTAGCTAAAGTAGCATGATTTTTTTCAACAATATTAGGCTCCCTAGCAACATGTTGCAAAAAAGGAAAGGAAGAAGTAAGAAGTGTTAGACACAATGCACTACTGAGAGGGGGATGAATTAGTGGTTCTCAAAATTTTCTCTTTTTCTATCCTAGGTGAGCATACCGGCTAATAGATCTAACTCTATGCAGACTTACCAGTTAGTAGGGAGACCTACACAAGAGCAATATATATGAGGAAAACCCAAGATGGGAAAAACCTCAGTGAGCAATGTTGCTAGAGACTACTACTCCAATCAAGCCTCACAATGAAAAATTGTTACAATGTTTAGGGAACCAACCCAAGGAGCACCAACCCCTAATTTTAGGGCACCAACCCCTGATTTTATGGGCTACAACCCAAAGAAGCACTGACCCCTAATTTTATGGGCTACAACCTAAATGAGCTACAACCCCTGCACCGAGCTACAACTCAGTGTTCTTAATGAAAACATCAATTAAAAAAGTAGTTGTCTTGTTACAAGTGAATCTTGCAACTATTTAAAATATCTTACTCTATCAATGAGATACCTTTTCTGCTACACCAACTCACTCCTCTACTGCTCTCAACTGCAACCTTACTATCAGTAAAATCTACTGGTACACCTCTCCTCTTCTTCTCCTCTACTAGATCTCCTCCTCACCCTCTGCACTTCACTGATACTATACTCTAGCGGTTCTCTATTTGCCTTCTCTGCAACTCTCTTTACTTCTTCTCTGCCAGTATAGCCACTACCAGTCCTGCTCTACTTCTGATTGAACACTTCACCCTATTTCACCCTCACTATCACTCTCTTCTCAGATGCTCATTGAGAACTTGTCTAATTTTATCTCACATGTAGAAGTAATACACTTCATAGTAGCACAATATGCTTCTCTTCAGTAGCAACATCAACAACAAAACAATGTCTTATGCTTGCATATTTATAGCCTAGGTTTCTCACCAAAAGATAATTCAAATTCCAAGCGGTTAGGGTTTCCTCACCATCCTCAAGGAAAAAAATCCAATCAGAGCCTATTTGATCTAATCTTCTAGAGTACCAGCTGCACAACTTTGCCATTAATGTGCCTTCTTGATCACGCCTTCCATCTATGGTGATATGCTTTTTACCCTATCGACTGGTCTCTTGGTCAAATGCCAATATTGGTCCTATTATTTCCTTCATTCACCTCGATCTCCTCAAATACTCTTAGCTAGATTGTAGTTGTCCTCCAAACCTTAAGCCTCAAACCCCTGCAACAACTTGCAGCATGTCCTGTGAATATTGTGATTTGTCATTAATGTTGACCAACTCAACAACTACCTTGTCAATGTACATTCCTCCTATCACTACGTGCAAGTTCAACACCTTAACTCCATGTGGCATCCATGTCAACCAACTACCAGCTTGGATCATCATGTCGGTTCAGATAGGTTCTCCAACCAAACACTTTACTGGTTCCTCTTCTCTGTTAGTTTACTAACCCTACCGGTTAAACCCTCAAAGTTGGTTTGTTATCCATTTTGTACTCTGCTTTTCTTCTAGTGGACTGCTCAATTAGTTAGCACACTTGCTAACCTGCATTATGTACAACATCATTAGATGGGGTCATCTTCCTCTGCACCATGTCCATATTTCTAGTGAACATCCATATAGGTAAAACCCTCTTGATGACACCATCTCATCAACCTTCAACTAATCCCATCTTCACTCAACCCATTCTTTTCTGACTATATCAGTTCAGCCTTGCCTTCTCCCTGATTAGCTCTGACCATATCACAACTAGTTTGTCAAAGTGACAAACACATCACTCTTCATCTATATCAGCATCTCAACATACCTTATCTATTGATCAGTGTGTAACCTTTCTTGCATGCACTTAAGGCATTCCTTTGTTTCATCAAAGGATCTAGTGTGGGCACACTCACTATCAGTCATTGGTTCTCATGATGACTGTATCTTCATCAGGTGGGAGTCCTACTATCCTACAAATTTGTAGCATGCTTGTGATCTGTTCACTCTTCTCCTCTAGTATTGATGTCATTTAGATAACATTCTGCCTCTTCATCACAAGCAACATCCAAGCACCTTGCTCATCTTGCTTGTATACTGGTCATGACCTTTGCAGGCTGACAACCATTCTCTTGGTTGATCTCACTTCCCCATGTCAACTCACCACTTATCAATTGACATCCTTTCCTTACTAGTGATACACTACACCAGTAACCTTCTCTCCTCATTCACACAAGCTAGACACTAGCTTGTGTTCTAGTAACCTCTATCTTACCTTACCAGTGTTCTACAACACACCGAGATATCAAAGATATCTCATTCTTCCCTATACTCCTCCTTGATAGTATTGTACATACATCACTCATACCAGTAGATATCTCATACCAGTTGACATTAATGACTACACAATGCCAACAATCTCCCCCTTTGGCATTGATGTCAACTCATGTAGTATCTAGCATACTACATAGTCTTTCTCCCCCTTTCTCTAATCCATGGATTCTTAGGAAATGTAGTATGTTGTATACTACTGAATCCTTCTCCCCCTTTGACAATAATGACAAAGAGTATTGTTAGGGTATCATTCCTCCTTGTGTATATACCGATGACTATCAAAACCTTTCTACCCTTTTTCTTCATTGGATGTATCCCATTAGATACCAATTTGATACAAATTTTTGTATTTTCTCAAGTCAAAGAATTTTGAGATAGAGGATTCAACCATCAATTGATATCTTTCAAGTTCAGGCATGTTGACCTGCAACAAAACCAATTGAACACCTCTTGAGTCATACATCTCAGGTTCTTATCTCCGGTTAGATATGTTGGCATTTTTTATGTTTATGTTGTGATTGTCATTGATGGACACACACTTGCATTAAGATCCTCTTTATGTGTATGAGTTTGAGCACAACCGGTATTTGTTCCAACCGGTATGTTGTAGGTATGTTGTATTATAGTTTTTAGACTATTGATGTTTTGCAGAATGTGTGTCCCAGTCTAAAGCAGCATGTTGACCCCAAGTGGTACAAGGGAGAAAAGCGGCATAACACATTCTTACCAATCTTCATTTTTGATAAACCAGCAACTGGTATTTTGTATGAACCGGTAATACTCTGTGATGAGTTACCAACTGACATTTTGTGATGAGTTACCAATCCATCGATTGTTTGATGGTGCCAACACACTAGTGGTGCTTCTTGTGTCATCTTACTGAGTATGTCTAGATTCATTGAACCTAAGAAATTAAAATGTAATCCTATTGGACCGACATGAAATTGGATTCCTTTAAAAGGACATCATGTCTAGGGTTTTAGGTTGTTGCAATAAAAAGGGTTTATGTTGTTGCTAGGATTTAAGGTGGTTGAGAAGTTGAAAAGAATATGAATGTGTAGAAGACTGAAGTAATGCAGGAGTGCATTAAGAATGAGCTATCAAGGATATAATCAAGCAGCCTGTGCTATTAGATAGATCAAACACTTGTTGATTACTCACATCTTTGACAAGTCTGTAGCCCTTAACCGAGTAGGCCCAAAAGCCTTTTGTAAAATCTTCTAACAAGGTGGTTCACCTCTATGAATCTAAAATCCTCTAGCAAGATAGTCCTTGATCGGACTTATCTCCTAACAGAGATTGAGATTCCTAACGAGATCTATTCTGGTAAAGAACATTGTAAGACCTTAACCAGTCTGACCTTAACCGGTTTGGTTTCTATTCTGCAGATAGTGGCTTGTGAGTTCCATCTCACCGTGGTTTTTCCCATTTGGATTTCCACGTCAAATATCTTGTGCTATGGTTGTATTGCTTTTGTGGGTGAATGCTTTATTTGCATTTTGGTTTGCATGTGTGATAACCGGTCTATCTATTAAACTATTTTATCGGTTTATCTTTAGACTGTTTAAGTGTTTAAGTGCAGTGTTTTTCGGTATACTAATTCACCCCCACCTCTTAGTATTCATCAAGATACAATACTGGGACTCCTATATCCTCTATATACTGGTTAAGCTGTGTATAGGTGATCATCTGATGATCTTTAGCTCCAGTGTATCCAACACAACTTATGACATGATTTTGGATCTACACAATGCTAGTTAATATTATTATCATGCCAAGAATCAAACTCGTTAGCTCCAAAACATGCAAACCTACATGACCAAGAACTGGGCCAATCATATGTCATTCAAATCTTTTCCAATACCACCTGAGACCTAGACACCTCATTACATGTTACCAGGGCTAATGCAATGAACTTCCAACTTAATTGTCTTAAGCAACCTACAAGTTCCTGCTAGCACACATATTGGTTAACATCTGATACGAATTATTAACCTCCACTTATTAACACATGCAATAGTGATCCATCACTGATCTATAGGCGTGTAGTTAAGATGACTTCTACACACACTTTATCTTCTCTTCTTCTATCTTCACACCAACAACAATATGTTCTTCCATGTTGCCATCTTTACTAAGGAGATGAATGATAAGTTCAATGTGCTACTCCCCTTGAGATCCTACACCTCCTTTAGGCCTTAGGAGATATCACCTATACATTGGATGTACAATGTCGGTCCATGGTCTTCTTCCTCCATACCTGCTTGGTCTCACTTTTCTTCCCTTTTTTAGACTTGGGAGCAGGTCTTTCCTTCTTCTACAGATGGGCCCTTTCATTTCTTGATTCTCCATCACAACCAGAAGTAGTGCTATAATAGCACACAACATCCATCCCAACTTCATGTTTGGGGAATCTCTTGACATACCGGTTTGACCATCTTCTTCTGGTCATGTTGTTGTGAGTGGCAATTGAAACCGGTGGACCTCTTGCTCTTGCATGGAGATTTCTCCTTGTGTTCCATGCAGGTCTCTGCCTTACATATGTTCTATTTTCCCCTTTCTGTAGAGCATAGCTATTGTACTGGTTTCCATGTGACTGCAGGTTCCCTTTCCTGCACTTAAACTCTCTGTGACCAGATCTATTGTAGTTATGATAAATAATATTTGCATAAATGAGAGAGGGGAAATGCATGTATCTACTCTTGGATACATTTTTCTTATTTGCATGATGTCTATGAGATCCTAGATCATTCCTTTTAGATTTATTTCTACATTCTTCTTCCCTATGACCATAGCCATTACATGCAAAGCAATAATCGGTAAATGATGGTATATGACTTACAAATTTATTTTGCCATGCATGAGGAGATCTTACCGGTTCAACATCCCCATTTCTTCTTCTTTGAGAATGGATCCTTGGTTGTCCATTCTATGCAGCTCTTCCATCTAATCTCTTCTTCTCCCACACTTTCTTTACCCTGTGGGTGGTAGCATTTCTTTGTCCTTTTTCGATAGAGGGTCTTCTTTGCAGGTCTTTACTCTTGTTTGCAAGTCCTCACCAGTTGTGGTCAAGTCAACCTTTTTTCGAGGAGCATTTCTAACTGGGAAGATTTAGCCTTTGTTTTATCCATTTGAGGAGATAAACAAAATGTCACTATGGGAGACATTCTTGCTGGTGGAGTATTCACTGGCACCACTTTGTGGTCCTTCAGTATCCTTGGTATGCTTTTTCTTCTTCAGTATTTTGTCCAAGGCATCACTGCTTCCATCAACCCTGATTCTCACCTTGAGCTCATCTTTACATTTCTCAAGGTAATTTTTGAGGATCTTCATTTCTCCTAGCAACTTCTGATGTTCTTTATCTTTTATCTATAACTGAGAGGCTAGATCTTCACACCAGAACTCCTTGGTGTTCTCTGCCTAAGACTTCAACTCTAAGAAGGATTTCTCAGTTTCTTCAAGGCATTTTGTTAGCTGGTTCTACTCTACTATAGAAAAATTCTTGAATATCTTCTATTCCCTTCTAACTCTATTGAGTTGTTCAAGTGCATTTACAATCTCTCCTTCAAGATCAAATTCTACTTCATCCTCTTCTTCCCCCTCCTTGTCACTACCAAACACATCTTGCCAGTGGGAACTATTTTCCCTAGCACTTTTAGATGTGTCCTCCTCTTCTTCATATTATTGATCCATGAAGAGGTGGGTTCCTTTTTCATCTCTGCTATAGTTGCAAGCAGATCTATCTTCATCATTCTCACAAACATGAGATATATTTCTCATTTTTCCTTCACATGCTGGTTCTGAAGTAGTGGGCTCATTTCCATAGAGCCTCTTCAATCTTTCCCATAATCTCTTTGCTGACTTGCATCCATCCACCTATGTGGAGACATCACTAGTGAGTCTACTGAATATAGCCTTCATGGCTTCTTCATTACACTGGTTTCTTCTTTCTTCTATAGATCTAGTAGGAAGACTGACATTTCTAGGGAGACCATCAACTATTGACATCCATACATCAAATCCTAAAGAGGATAGGAAGACTTCCATTGTACTACTCCAAATGGAAAAGTTTGAACCATCAAATATAGGAGCATGGACTGACACTAGGCAAACCATTGTGTCCTTAGGCCTGAATCTACCCAAGTTGGACAATGCTCTTCTAATTGGGAACCTAGGCTCTGATACCAATTGTTAGACACAATGCACCACTCAGAGGGGGGTGAATCAGTGGTTCTCAAACTTTTCTCTTTTGCTAACCTAGGTGAGCATACCGGTTAATAGATCTAACTCTATGCAGACTTACTGATCAGTAGGGAGACCTACACAAGAGCAATCACACAAGTAACATCACATAACATCAATATATATGAGGAAAACCTAAGATGGGAAAAACCTTGGAGAGCAATGCTGCTGGAGACTATTGCTCCAATCTAGCCTCACAATAAAAAAATTTACAATATTTAGGGCACCAACCCAAGGAGCACCAACCCTTAATTTTATGGGCTACAAACCAAAGGAGCACCAACCCCTGATTTTATGGGCTACAACCTAAAGGAGCTACAACCCCTGCACTGAGCTACAACTCAATGTTCTTAATGAAAAGATCAATTACAAAAGTAGTTGTCTTGTTACAAGTGAATCTTGCAACCATTTCAAATATCTTACTCTATCGGTGAGATACCTTTTTTGCTACACTGACTCACTCCTCTACTGCTCTCAACAACAACCTTGCTACCTGGTAAAGTCTACCGATACACCTCTCCTCTTCTTCTTATCTGCTAGATCTCCTCCCCATTCTCTAGACTTCACTAATACTATACTCTACTGGTTCTCTATTTTCCTTCTCTATAACTCTCTTTACTTCTTCTCTTTTGGTATAGCCACTACTGGTCCTGCTCTGCTGCCGATTAAACAGTTTACCCTGGTTCACTCTCATTGTTACTCTCTTATCAGATGCTCATTGAACACTTGGCTGATTTTCTCTCACATGTATAAGTAATACACTTCGCAACAACACAATATGCTTCTCATCAGTAGAAACATCAACAACAAAACATTGTCTTTTGCTTGCATATTTATAGCCTAGGTTTCCCACCAAAAGACAATTCAAATTCCAAGTGGTTAGGGTTTCCTCACCATCTTTGAGGAAAACCAAATCCAATCAGATCCTATCTAGTCTGATCTTCCAGATTGCCAGCTACACAACTCCACCATTAATGCACCTTCTTGATCACGCCTTCCATCTCTAGTGATCTTCTTTTTACCCTATTGATTGGTCTCTTGGTCAAACACCAAGATTGGTCCTCATGTTTCCTTCATCCACCTCGATCTCCTCAATCACTCTTAGCTAGCTTGTAGTTATCCTCTAGAACTCTAGACCTCAAGCCTCAAAGCCCTACAACAACTTTGCAACATGTCTTATGACTTTTGGGATCTGTGATTAATGTTGACCAACTCAGCAGCTACCTTGTCGGTGTACATTCCTCCAATCATTGCATGTATGTTTACCACCTTGACTCCATGTGGCATCCATGTTGAGCAACTTCTAGCTTGGATCATCATGTCAGTTTAGATAGGTTCCCTGATCAAACACTTTATCGGTTCCTCTTCTCTACCAATTTACTAACCCTATCGGTTAAACCCTCAAGTTGGTCTATTATCCATTTTGCACTCTGCTTCTCTTCTAGTGGATTTCTCAATCAGTTAGCACACTTGATAACCTACATTATGTACAACATCATCAGATGAGGAGTCATATGCCTCTGCACCATGTCCATATTTCCATTAAACATCCATACTGGTAAAACCTTCTTGATGATACCATGTCATCAAAATTCAACGAACCCCATCTTCAGTCATCTCATTCTTTTCTAACTATTTTAGTTTAGCCTTTCCTTCTCCCTGATCATCTTTGACCATATCACAACCGGTTTGTCAAAGTGACAAACACATCACTCTTCATCTATACCAGCATCTCAACATGCCTTCTCTGTTGATCAGTGTGTAACCCTGATTGCATGCACTTAAGGCATTCCTTTGTTTCATCAAAGGATCCAGTCTGGGCACACTCATTGTCAGTCATTACTTCTCATGATGATTGCATCTTCATTAGGTGGGAGTCTTTCTATCCCATGACCTTGTAGTGTGCCTATGATCTATTCATTCTTCTCCTCCAGTGTTGATGTGATTTAGATAACATTCTGCCTCTTCATCATAAGCAACATCCAAGCACCTTTCTCATCTTGCTTGTATATTGGTCATGACCTTTGCAAGATGACAACCACTCTCTTGGTTGATCTGACTTCCCCATGTCAACTCACCACTTACTAGTTGGCATCCTTTCCTTACCAGTGATACACTATACTAGTAACCTTCTCTCCTCATTCATACAAGCTAGACATTAACTTTTGTTCTGGTAACCTCTATCTTACCTTATCAGTGTTCTGCAACACACCGAGATATCAAAGATATCTCATTCTGCCCTATATTCCTCCTTGACAATGTTGCACATACATCACTCATACCGGTAGACATCCCATACTGGTTGACATCAATGGCAACACAATGCCAACAAGAAGAACATTGTTTGAATAGTTATACATGTAAGGCACTGTAGGGTAACTATGTTGTGAAATATTTTGTTTCATATTTCTGTACCATCTCATGAAGTTTAATATATAGCTAGAAGATCTACTTAGTTTCTTAGCACCAATCATAGGTTGGTTTTTAGGTTGAGCGGCATGTTGAACAATTTTAGGCTTCACATGACTAGAAACATTAATATCATTGCATTCATTAGGCTCTTTGTTCTCCAAGGATTCATCTTTAAAAGGGATAATATCAAGAAAGGTGCTAATGAATTCATTCTTTTTCTCCAAGATATATTTATTATTAGGACAAAATTTGGGAGGAGGATTAGCAATATCCATCAATGATTCAACTTTTTGAGAGATATCATCTACGGAAAATAAAGTGACATTAAGGAAGGTGTTTACGATACTATCATATTGGTCTAATGTATCCTTATGGGAGAGGTATATTATAGGTGAAGAATCAACAACATGCTTCAAAAATTCATCCATAGGAGGGATATTTTTAAGGGAAGTGTTAATAACCTCATATTGCACCAAAATTGCCACATGGATAGGGGGATCTTTAGGAGAGGGATAAAGTAATTCAATTGAGGCTAAGACACTATCACATCCATGAAATACATGCATCATGTAACCAATTAATATTAAAAAACACAATGAAAATAATTTACTTTTTCAAATGATAACATATGCAAAATGTATGATAAAAGAGATAAAAATGTGCAGTTTGTATAGATTTCTCACTAATCAAAGTAAACAAACAATAAAAATGTATCTAAATATATTAATTTTATGTAAACATCATAATTGAAACTAAAAATTAGAAGTAATGCAAATTTAATAAGAGAGCTCACCAAAATGTAATGTAGGGAAAATGAGACTCATTAGTCTAACATGCAAGCTAGCAATCAAATCTGATCCTATCAATAACATTGGAGGACAACCAATAGGCCCAACTACAAACCATTGGGATAGATGGTAATTTGTGGGTTTGATTGTTCTCCTTTTATTTATTGATTGGAAGTGATAGATGCAAAGAACTAGGCTAAAAGGTGCAAAATTGACAATGAACAACATAAACTAGAAAATGTAGATCTAAAAATGAAATATGTATAAAATTGGAAAGGGGATGTAGAAAGGAACATATCACCAAAAAACTAAGCTGAAAATGGATGGAAATTATTGCTAGGTGACATAGTTTTGACTATTGTCTAGATACATAACAAGTATCAAACTCAACTTAGGAGATTCCTATAAGGCCCTCCCCAACCAAGCTTTGATTAACTTAGTTGACCATGTTTGACCCTACTAATAAATGCTATAATTCAATACGATGGGCTATGTTAGACAAATAGATTGGTGAGAAAAGTAATTGAACCAGGTTACAAAATCATTTCACCTTGGGGTGTACACTTTTATGCATTATGGATTTAGAACTTATAAGATTCCATGATTTGGATAATATTGATGTATGTTGATGCTTCATTTATATGCGTTATGATATAGAACGCTATATGATTCCAAAATAGGATAAATTTGAGATGATATATGTCATTATTGGAATTGCAGGACATCACTATGATGATAGAAATATGATGTATGTTTTATGTATGGATTAAAATTATGAGGATTATGATAATTGCTTATGTGGATTTATTTGGATGTAAGATGTATTGATTTGTTTAAATGTATATTGTATGCAGAGTGTTTGATGTGTATTCTTATTTATGTGTTTTATATTATCTAAGGTTATTTGGAATTACTAATGTGTAATTGAGATGTGTAGGAAAATTATCCATGTGACCATGGAAACATTATGGAGAACCAAACCTAGACCTATGTACGTTCGTAAAACCAGGGTTTGTCTATTTGGAGAGACAACACCCCATTTGTATTGTATTTTATTTGTGAAAGTGAATGTGGTATGTGTGTTAAATTAAATGTACTAAATTGTGTAAATCCAACAAGAGACAAAATTTCATGTGTAATTTTGTAAAAGTATTTTTATTGTGTCACTTGACACGTATTGATTTATGTCTTGATTTTTGAATTGCCTCTTGGAGGGAGTTGTTTTAACCATAGCTTTTTCAAATAATTTAATTTGGTTCTATATTTTCCTTGGGTAGAGAATCTTTGAGGTGGTCAACTTAGGTTTGACCCGAAAGTTAACTTCACATGGGTTTAAAAGGGGTTAAATGGACTCTTAGGGGTAGTTTAAAGGTGTTTCCTAAAGCCCATAAGGTATACCTAAGGGTTAGGAGTAATTTTAGGCATGTGACAACTCCCATGTGACTGTTTAATCATCCCAAAAAGTGAGTTTTCTAAGATGTGCGAAAATTGAATTTAGAAGTCATCATCTAGGTTAGTTAACTTTCCTTTTTGATGAGAGATCCCTTTTGATCTTTTTCGGACTTTTTCCTTTTTCAATTTTAGAAACCTATAAGAACTCTCACTGAGGTCTTCTTAGGAAAGAATGAGACATTTATAAACTAAGTGCTAGAACTAAATTAATTAGTTCCTAAAAACAATTAATGGTTATTGAGATTAATTTTTATCTACGCCATTTAATTGATTAAATTAATTTATTGATTAAAGATTGATGAGATAATGAATAATCATTTTAGTATTCCACATTTAAGTTAAATATTATTTTTGCTTACTTCAGTTAGAGATTAAATTTACCTCAAACATAGTTAAAGACAAAACTTGATAGAGCGTCTCGCATTACATGTTAGCGATTTAATGTTTTAAGTTGTGATTTAAAAAAAAAAAATTATCCCATTCGTGCCCAAAAGTTTGGGCATGATATTTTGGTATCAGAGTCCTAGGTTCAAACAATGGTGAACATGGGCTACATTCATAACTTAGTTGAAACCAAATTATGGCTTGAAGTATAACACATAGGTGAAAACTTGTGAAATGACAAAGTGAAACATAAGTGAAAATTCTTTTAAATCAACAGACCAACATATATCAATTCAAGGGGATTCCAAGGATCACTGTAAGCCCTGGAATTGAAACTTTTTAGTCATAATATTTATGGCTTAAATAAAACCCCAAAGGCTACAAAATTTTCAATTATTTATTTATATGAAGTATTTTCGGTGTTTAATCCCAAAATTTAGCTCTTTAGTACTTATGGGGTACCATTCAATTGGAACCTAAATGCAATAATTGTCCTAATCAAATCAAGTATGAGGAGTTAATTCTTCAATAAAATACTCTTGATGATAACTAAGAGAATGCCTTCCATCGAGATATGTTCTTGACATGGCAAGTCAAGCAAGATAGTTAGACCTAAGATAAAGGCACAATAAACAAGATAAATAAGATCGAGACAGTTCAAGTTAAGTTTTTAAGCTATGTGAAATTATGATGGTTAAAAAGATCAGGGCCGCCATTGGAGACATAAATGAAGAAGAGTTAAAAGGAACTCTTGCGAATCTTAGATAGAAGCATTAACCTATCCTAATGACTAGGTACCTTAAGAATGTGGTCATGCTAGATTTCTTATTAAGAGCATTTGTTAGACAATTTTTGTAGTAATGCAGTGAAGCTAGAGTTGGATAACCCTGAAGATTAGGACTAAAATGATGAATGGCAAACTCCGTGATCAGAAAACCCTAGTAATAATATAGATGATTTAAATAAGGAGAAATGAGGCATGAACATCTTGGGTTAAAACATGTAATTACAATAAACCCTAAGTTCATCCATGGTTATATAATTGGGGAAACAAGCAAGTAAAACCTCAACTAGTTCCTTTACGCGAAGATAATCTTGGAGAAATTAAATAATGGAAGAGAGAGTAGAGTTGATTTGGGAATCATACAAAAATCCCCATTGAAGTGCAAGGAGTGTAAAAGTATTAGGATCTTATAATCTAGGAATAAGTAACTAATACTCATTCAGAAAACTAGGGAGAAAAGTGCAACCCAATCATGGTTAGTCGCTAGGTACAAGATAGTATGTAACACAATTTAACTTCTAGGCACAATCCAAGAAGTTTTGCAAATTATGGCACTCAAATGTAGAAGTATGCGAAAACATTAAGTATGGATGAAACAACATGCAGATGGAAATGGCTTATGGAAAGATAGTATAACAGCAATATAATACCAAAGTTTTAATGGGAATTAGTTGGCAGTATAAAAGATTTTATGAGAACATTGATAAGGAGTCAAATTTTGTGGTTAGCCAAGGGAGAACTTGGAAAATTATGGGAGTCTTAAGACATTGGTAATTATTGAACACCTTTAAGTTATACCATAATTAGGTAACAAAATATTATGATGATAAGGTGTTTATTTTTAATTTTTTCAGATTGAAGAGATCAAAGGTTGTGATATGCCGGAAATGGGCTAGTAAGTAAATATAAATAAGTAATATGGAATGAGATAACTTCCCTTTTACTAAATTTTAATTAAAAGGATGGTTGTTGGTCACTTTTTGAGTGTGCACCCCTTTGATTTCATAGTTGCATAAGTGAAGTAGGAGAGAATAAGTCCACTCTCTGAGTTGTTTGAAATATGTCATGAAATGTGTGGGTAGGAATTGTTGCCAACCATTATTGATCTTACTTGACAATAATTCCACCCCAAATGAGTTAGTAATTTGACAAAAAGCTCCTACCTAATGAAGGCAAGTGAATGTTAGAGGTGAAAATATAAGGAGCCAGCATAAGGTGCTAAGAAAACAAATGATGTCCCTAGTAAAATTATATTATTACATTATATAAATCCTAAGTGGTTCTAAGTAAACAAGTGTCAATTTCATACCGAACTATCAACTATGTGTGTAAGACATGGAAGTGTCAATACTTGAGCTAACACATAACATTCAATCAAGGTTTAGCATATTAAGATAATTAATAGAAGCCATATTAAATTAAGTTATTAAGGAAGGATGTATTAATAGGACAGAGGAAACTAGATATTTATTAAATAATTGATATTGAACTAAGTAACTATATAAATGTCTATTTAGTAGAAGATGATCTAATTAAGTACTATTAAATGCAGCTGAAATGAAAGGGACTTTTAAGTGAAATTATTATTGCCCTTATAAAATTTATTCGATCCGCTTGATAATAGGAGTTATCATAATTGTCATGTTAGTAATTTTCTTAATCCTATCGCCTAGGAGTTTTATCGAAACCTAAGGTTTCGTTGGATTAGCTTGTTAAGCTTTAACCTCTAATTAAGCATAGATTGCGTATAATTAAGTGTTCAAAAAAAATTAGTGCAAGAGGAATGGACGGAGAATGGTAGAGTTAGTGCAACCACTTGTTAGAATATAATTAAGGATGTTAATAACCCTATATAGATAGTGGATTATATCGGAAAGTGTTGCTTGAAATAGTAAGCACGTGAAGGTTAAAATGGAACACAATTTATAAAAATGAATGTGATCTCTTGTGTATAAGAATTTATTTCATAAATCAATAAAGGATTATAAAGAATCTAAGAACCTTAAGAGTCTAACAATCACTTCCTAACACACTCAGGACATGTGATCTTGGGTGAGGTGTTGCGGTTACTCCCTAGGGTATGACCAGTATGGTCATCTTGTTTCGAGTTTTGATTCGTCAGTATTTTCAATTTTCTTTGAAAAGTATATTGTGACCTAGGGGCTAGTACTTTCCTTTATTTATTTTATTTTATTTTTATGAAGGACCACTAAATTTATGTTTCTTTTTATTGGAACTATGGCACTTGCCATGTTTCTAGTTTTAATATCTTTCAATTGCTGGCATTTTTCTTCTTTTGAAGGGACTTGGTAAAAGTAATTTTTTTTTTTGACCTTTTAAAGTGTCAAGTGGTCATTTTGATGGTTGATGTAGCTAGCCCTAGTGATGTGATTTGTGTAAATGGCTATCATGTTCGTTGAAACACTAATAGTGTGTCAAGGGAGAATACCACAAGGAGTGAAATTAGGCACAAATAATTAACAAAGAGTATATTTTATCAAATTAAGAAAAAGGAAGGAATATCCTCCTAAGTAAAATTAATTGCGAGTAATTTGGAAGAGAAAGATTTATAACAATAGTGTGACCTAGACCTAATGAATTGTGAAAGTGATGATTGTCGACTGGTAAATTTGGCATGTGTATGGAGATGATTGCGTGGATGATGTCTAAAATAAGTATTAATAATTTCCATCACTCCCTTAGAATGGGATTGTTATGTACCTTAATGTTTGGAAATTGCAAATAATGTACCCTATGAAACTTAAACCTTGGTGCCTAGAAATATAAACATTGTAATCCTTAGTGGTAGAAAACTACCCTATATAGGGGTGGATTTGAAGAACCTAAATTTGATTAGACCTTGTTACCTAAGGAAGTTGGAAGAAATTGTGCACCTAGGATGGTTTAACAAATATTTTATTATCACCCTAATGAGGTGCCTTGATGTAAAATAAGTAGATTCATTAAGAATAAAATGTGATGTCAATTCTCTTTAGTGGCAAGCATGGATGAAAATTGTGGTGGGATAAACATGTTTTACATGAACCCTTAATAAGTATGACTCCTAGAAAGTAATAAGTAAACTAACACGTGTAACCTTGATTGTGGGAGTTGATGTGTGTTATTGATATGATTTGGATGGTGCATTAACGAAAGTTGTTGAAAGATAGAACTTGTAAACACCTACCTGAGATTGAAGGGAAATGTAATAAAAAATACTAAGAATTTAACCTTGTGAAGATAGTAAGTTAATTACAATAATAAGTGGATTTTGGTATTTCACCTTTCTGGTAGGCAAGATAAGATTTTGAGTAACTTATCAAAATTGTGGGAAATGTTATGTCCCTACTTCGTAATTCTACTCATGCGACTTCGAGGAGTAAGTTGAACTCTAGGGGAAGAGGATGTAAGGCCCTCCCCAACCAAGCTTTGATTAACTTAGTTGACCATGTTTGACCCTACTAATAAATTCTTTAATTCAATAGGATGGGCTATGTTAGACAGATAGATTGGTGAGAAAAGTAATTGAACCAAGTTATAGAATCATTTCACCTTGGGGTGTACATTTTTATGCATTATGGATTTAGAACTTATAAGATTCCATGATTTGGATAACATTGATGTATGTTGATGCTTCATTTATATGCGTTATGATATAGAATGCTATATGATTCCAGAATAGGATAATTGAGATGATATATGTCATTTTTGGAATTGCAGGACTTCACTATGATGATAGAAATAGGATGTATGTTTTATGTATGGATTAAAATTATGAGGATTATGATAATTGCTTATGTGGATTTATTTGGATGTAAGATGTATTGATTTGTTTAAATGTATATTGTATGCAGAGTGTTTGATGTGTATTCTTATTCATGTGTTTTATATTATATGAGGTTATTTGGAATTACTAATGTGTAATTGAGATGCACAGGAAAATTATCCATGTGACCATGGAAACATTATGGAGAACCAAACCTAGACCTATGTACATTCGTAAAACTAGGGTTTGTCTATTTGGAGAGACAACACCCCATTTGTATCGTATTTTATCTATGAAAGTGAATGTGGCATGTGTGTTAAATTGAATGTATTAAATTGTGTAAATCCAACAAGAGACAAAATTTCATGTGTAATTTTGTAAAAGTATTTTTATTGTGTCACTTGACACGTGTGTTGATTTATGTCTTGATTTTTGAATTGCCTCTTGGAGGGAGTTGTTTTAACCATAGCTTTTTCAAATAATTTTGTACATTAGGAAATAGGAAATCATCACAAACAAGTCAAAATATTAGTCATTAGCTTAATCACAAAAACATATCATGCAATGATCTATCCTAAGCAACACTCAATAGAGACACGAAATAAAAACATTCAAAAATGAAAGTTTATGCAAACCAAAGGTATAATTTGAATGCTCCTTCATGCGGCTCCATTGTTCTTCTTTCTTCTCCAAATAGATTTGTTGTGGATCTCACCTTCAAGTGCATACACCTAATTGTGAAAGCAAGATTGACATTGACACAAGAATACTCGAAGCGTAAATTTGATAGTCTGATTACCAATTAGCTTTGATTGATGAAGATCATCCAATTTATAGAAGAATTGGAGAGATGACAAGATTAGCATGATCCAATTCAAATGGAAATTGCAAATCAATTATGTCAATTATGACAAATTATGACAAATTATGCACTTTCTATGCACAATTTGTTGATTGATAATTTATGACAAATTATGACAACTTCTATGTCAAAATTGATTGATTGTCAATTATGACAAATTTATGACAAATTGACATGTCATTTCCATGAATTTAGGAGAGAAATAGGAGGAAATTGAAATTGGATAAATTAAGAAATTAGGAAATTAGAGAATTAAGAATTTAGGAATTAGGTAAATTAGGTAAATTAATTAATAATTTGTCATTTATTAATTAATTCACAAAGAGGAATAATTAGCCAATTAAATGAAGATTTAATTGTAATGAGAAGACTTAGGATAAATAAGTGATTTATTAATCCTAAAGGAAGAAAATGATAAGCAAGGTTAAATGACTAAATCATGAAACCCTAGAAGGTGTATTAGCAACGCGAGGATGACAATTAGGTCCTGATTGAAGATAATTAATGTCGATCATGATTTTGATTTAACAAAGGACCAATATGATAAATGATTTGATTGATAAATGTGCCAATTGACGAGGAACAATGACAAATTGATCCAAATTGACATAATTGAGACAGACAATGATCGATAGCGAAATGATCGCAAAATGACAAAATTGACAAGAGGACGAGGATCGATGATAAAATAGATTGCAAGATGACAAGATTGGAAATGACCACGATCAATGACAAATCGATCGCAAAATGACAAGATCGAACATGACAACGACTGATGACAAATTGATCTTAAAACGACAAGATTGATAAACCGATCACCAGATGATAAGATTGAAAAGAGGACAAAACCCTAGTTAGGATTGACGATGTCCAAAATGATAAGACTGATAAGAGAGCAACGATTGATGAAAAATCGATCGCAAGATTGACAGGAGGACAAAACCCTAATTAGGATTGATGATGTCCAAAATGATGACAAATTAGCATGCACATTGATGCAACAAGATAAAATCGATCAAAATCATGACTGAATAGTGTTGTCGACAAGACCAAATTTGAGAGCGAGATGAATGAAGAATGTAGAAGAATGACTCGATGTTCACAAATGATAAAAATCAAGTGCGTGACATAGGAGAAATGTTAATGCGATGCAAAAACCTAAATGAGGCAATGCGCAAATGTTAAAGTATGACCTCAGAAGCGTTGACCATTTTTAGATGTCTACATTTTGCCCCTCTTTGAGACAATGTGA
This sequence comes from Cryptomeria japonica, assembly GCF_030272615.1. NCBI lineage: Eukaryota > Viridiplantae > Streptophyta > Pinopsida > Cupressales > Cupressaceae > Cryptomeria > Cryptomeria japonica. Next base: position 500,281,991 of record NC_081406.1, read on the forward strand.
TTTTAAGTGTTGTTTCAAAGAACAATAATGAAAATGCCCCAAACAATGATAATGACATATGCATGCCCCCTCGAGTAATTGGCCGGAAACATGCAGAAAAGAGGCCAATTGATCGGTAAGAATGATAGAAAATGATAGGATCAAATGGACTACTAAGACTGATGGAAGAAATGTTAGTAAGAAGAAATGAGATAGAGAACAATTAGAGACGAAGAAAAACTTGCTTTCACTAATGCACAGAAGTAGGTGAGAACCTTTATTTGATATGGCAAAATGGATGCGGTGCTACATGGCAATGAAGGCCAGAGCAATAATGCAATCCCTTTGCATAAGACAGACACATCGCAGACAAACAACAATCACGACCAAAAGAAAAGGACCATGAACCATCTCGGTCACTCTAAATCACTCAGTGACATCATCGAGCAACATAAGAACATGATCAAAGATAAATCAATAAAAAGATAAGATGCACAAATTCAAACAAATCAAACAAACATCTTGATCTTCATTGTCAAAAGTTGAAAGTGCTGATAGGAGGATCATGCTGTCTGGTTTCAGGATATGTGGTACCCCGTCTAAGACAGGACACAGTCTGGTTTCGAGTATACCACACCCTGTATAAGGCCCATGATAGTAGTAACAAGGACAAATGATATTATTTTGATGTTCGATTGATATGACAATTTTGATCAGTTTGAATGTCTGGTTTGATTGAAAAGTTCATCAGTTAATGCATGATTTCATTAAAGCACGGTGTTGAATTGATTGTTGTTGGATGTATGCTCAGTGATCTGTCGATGCACAAAGGGGATAATTTATTGCAAAAATATTTGTTTTTTGTTTTTCGAGTTTTTACAATTTTTTTGTTTTCATTGTTTTTTCAGGACTTTATTTGATTTTTTATGATTTTTTTTTTTCAGGAGATTTTTCAATTTTTATGATTTTTTCAGGACATTTTTCAATTTTTTTGGATTATTTTAGTACATTTTTCAATTTTTATGATTTTTTCAAGACATTTTTCAATTTTTTTGGATTATTTCAGGACATTTTTCAATTTTTATGATTTTTTCAGGACGTTTTTCAATTTTTTTGGATTATTTTAGGACATTTTTCAATTTTTAAGACTTCTTTCAGGACATTATTCAATTTTTAAGACTTTTTTCAGGACATTATTCAATTTTTAAGACTTTTTTCAAGACATTATTCGATTTTTAAGACTTTGCCCCCAGTGTCTAGCAAGGCAAGGAATATGACAGGTGAATAAATAGGCTTGCTGAAATGATGGTGGATAGAGGGAAGACAAAGGCCTTTTATCATGGAGACAATACAGATGCAATTTTCAAGGGCTATTGTGTAATGGGACAAGAGACTAGATATGACAATGTAAAGCAGTGACATGGCATGAGGGACATGTCAAGAGGTTTTTGAAACCATGTTTAAATTTTCCATCCTTATTATAGACCAAGATCAATGAATGAAAAAAAGTGTATGGATAGTGATAAGAGATGGATAGGATAAGCAAGACCAAGAATGGATAAGGGACATGGACTAAAGGTTGAGGTAGGATACAGGATAGTGATAGAAAGTTGCAATAAGACAGGGAATACAGATGAAAAGTTGTAATAAGCAAATGGATAAATGACCAAAAGCTACAAACAAGATGCATGATGCTCATGAAGATCGTCAACCTTGTCAAGATCAAAGGTGGAAAGGGAAATTGGACATGAGGGACAATAAGATATGAAGGGTAATGACAGGGGTTCGATAAGATAATGGAACAATGAAGGATATGAAGGAGGAAACTTGCCCCCAAGTACGGTGCGCAAGAAGTTCATAGATTATGCATGACGCCTGTTTGCCAGGTTTTCATCATGGTACTTGCCCAAGGCACCTATTTGCCAGGTTTTCACCAGTGGACGAATTATTTTTCTTTATTTTATTTATTTTTTTGTTTTTCACTTTTTTTTTTTTTTGGATTTTTCAAGAGAAGATGGACACATGATAGGGGATGGAAGAAGGACTCAAGTGTCCTTTTTTTTTTGGATAGTAGCCTTAAAACCAAAAATGGACCATGACCTTTAAAAATATGCTCAAAGATGTTGGTAGGATAAGGACATGGAAAATGAGATGAAACTAAGGCAAGGATTTATGCAAAGGATTGGATCAAAGGGATCGAAGGATGGAAAATATGCATTGGATAATGGATAGGGTATTTGAAGAAATGGGCTTGAGTGGATGGAAATGAAGGCAAGATCGACATTGGCACACACCTTGAGGGGTGATGGACTGATGGAGGAAAAATGTATTCTGGATATTGAGATTTTGATGGAGGAAAGGCTATAGATTTTGGGACATAAGGGCCCAAAACGGATGAAGAAGGTGATGGAGGAACAAATTTGAGAGGTTTGGATGGAGGAATAGCAACTTTGGATGCCAAGTTGGATGTTTCTTTTTGTGCTTCAAGGAGCTTCTTAGGGATCCACATGGTTTTTGATTTTTCATGCTTTTGTGGTTCCTTAGAGTGCTTTGCTTGCACAAGGGATTTAGGAACCCATATATATTTTGACTTTGCTTTATTTTGCTTAGTGGGCCTTTGTGGCCTTTTTGATTTTTCTTTTTCTTTATAGATCAATTTGTTCTTTGTTTTGACATGTCGATTATATTGGACATGTTGATCCTTGAATATATGTGGATTTCTAGACTTATGATGCTTATACTTGGCATCCAAATTGCTTGGAAGAGGGAATGAATGTCGGTGTGGATGGGAATGATATGGAGGCATGTGGGATGGATGGAAGGTTCTCCAAGATGTGTGCCTTTGCTGATATTGCATAGGAGATGGAGGGATATAGGGACCTAGAATGGATGGAAGGGATGATGGGGAAGGTGGACATTTGGATTTTGACTTTGAAGGGATACCAACGCCTTGAGTGTGAGCTTTGTAGCCATGACCATTAGTATACTCTTTGATATGAAGGGGTTCTTTCTTGTGAAGGTCTTCCCCTTTGCCTTTATCAATATTTTGACTAATAGGATACTCTTTGCTTTGGCAAGAAGATGCGAGCCCATTTTGAGGTGGATATGATATGAGAGAAATAATGAGATCTTGAAGTGGATCAGATTGCACCAAAGTGGAAGAACCCATTATGCATGTCGAGGGTTCATGAACATCTTTCCCTGACACGTTAGAATCATGAGAGGTATCAGGATCATGAGGGGGACTAGGATTGTGTAGTGGACATGGTTCAATGACAAGCTCTTCAAGAGATGGAATGGGAGAAATAATGGGATCATCAAAAGAAATGAGACCTTGGAGTGTATATGCTGGATTAGGATGTGGAGATGGAGGAATAGAAGGATCTTGTGGAGGATTTAAAGGAATAATTTGATCTTGACAAGGAGGAAGATCATTGGAATCCTCTTTAAAGGTGCTTTGCTCTTGACTTTCAATGGGATCATCATAAAGGATGGAAAGGATATCTTGATCTTTCTCAGGAAGCAGAATGTCAATGGGATTTGAAAGGGCATTGTGTTCATGAAATGGAAGGGGATCGTTTGGGATTGGATGGACTGGGATATCTTGATCTTGCTGAGGAAATGGAGTGTCAATAGGACTTTGGATAGGATGGACAAGAATAGGGGAATCATCATGAGTGTCTGGGAACATGGGGTCCTGGTCAACAATTGGATGGGATGATAAGGTTTTAGGATTTTGATCTTGATTTTCTTTAGGACTCATTTCTTCGTGCTCTAAATTATCCTCTTGACATGGGGTTGGACTTTAGATATGCCTGGGGGATTCTAACAAGGAATCAATTCTTTGGCATGAAGGAAATGCGCTTTGAACATTTGTGATGGATTTTGGCAAGGAATCAATGCTTGAACATGAGGAAGAGGGACTTCGAATGGGGTCCTCTAAAACAGGTAATGGCAATAAAGTGCATGGTGGCATTGGGTCTTGTATTTCTGAAACATGACAAGGATGTGCATCATGAATTGGATTATCTTGGCAATAAATTACGAATAGCCCTTGGATAATTGCATCCTTGGATGTATTGTTTGATGAGGACAATATGGAAGGTTCTTGTGAAACTTCTAAAGGTGTAGGGATAGATGCCACTGGAGAGTCAATTTGTTTGCGAGGGGATGAGGCATTGCTAGACATAATTGTATTATCTTTATCTTCCTTAAAGAACTCATTTGGTAGTTTCCTTAAGATCATTGCAATGAAGCCACCTTTCTTACAAGGTTTTGACATGATTGGATTTGGAATTTGAACTTGTTTTTGGTTTGATGTCATGTTTTGATTTTGAACTAGATGTTGCTCAAATTGGTTTGACATGTTCAAAATTTGGCTTGGTGCATGTTGCAAGTTTTGTTTGTGAATTTGTGATTGTAGTTGTTGACATTGATATGTTGATTGAACTTGTTGATATTCCACCATTGGTTGAACTATTTGTGGACATTGTATAGTTGGTTGGACATATTGTTGAAATTGGACCATTGGTTATGTTGGTTGAATATCTGATTGATAGTAAACACCTTCTTGTTCTTGTTGTAGAGGCACATAATGTTGAAATTGATGTTGTCTCTTTTCTTGAAATTGTTTCATCATCTCTATTTGGGAGAGGAGAGCTGGTATGTCTGATCGTTCAAGAAGAGATCTTACATCAATTGGCTCAATATTTGGATTTTGACCTGGAAATTTTTGAAACATTTTGGACACTTGTGATCTATTCTTCTCAATGTTTTTCACTTTTTGTTCCAATATCTCATTTTCTTGAGCTAGTTTCTCCTCTAGTTTTTGTATTTGGAGACTTGTTTCATCATAAAGAGTTTGATCGATATTGCCTTGTTGTTGGGTTGGATATAATTGTGATTGCCTTGGATTAAAATTTGATTGCATTGTCAGTTGATATGTCAAACTTTGTTGCATCATTGGTGCTTGGAACCTTGTTTCAATAGACATGTCACTATGCAAATGCAATATTTTTGGAATTTTTTTGATTTTAAAAGGATGATGTCTGATATGCAACTAAATGCAAACTAAATAGGTGAAAATGTAATCTATGGCAAGAATGCAATCTATGTTTTTGTTGTTTTTGAAGATTTTGACAAACTTTTTGGAATGCAAAACTAAGAAAGAGACCCTTAAGAAATTGAAATGATGTCTAGACCTCAAAGGACAAAAGGACCAAGGGACAAAAGGACAAGATGACAGTGTCTCCCCTATATGCTTGGATACTAAGCTAGGTTTGACGAAATGATATTGATGACAAAAGGACAAAAGGTTGATAAGGTCTAGACTTCCTAAGAATAACTTAGGGTTTATCAAAGATTTGGATTACTCAAGTATGACAAGACCTAGCTTTGACACTATATGCAAAGGGATAATTAATATTCAAGTGATCTGAATATGATATGATGATGACCTAAGCTTAATGAAGAGATTTAGGGTATGCAAATATAAATGTATGACAATGGTATGACTTTAATGCAAGAGGACATATGCAAGTGGATGACTCTTATTGATATGCAAAGGAGTATGACTTAGATGAAACTTAACCTTGACAATGATCTTGCAAACATAGGATGAGCCTAAACCTAAGTGACATGATTGTTGAGACAAGATTTTGACAAATAATTGGCAACCATGTTTGAAGATGTTTTTGAATTTTGTTGGATGAAATGTTCTTGTATTAAACCTTGTTTGGAATCAATTTGTCTTGTTTTTGAAATGAGATACAATTTCAACTTTTGACAATCAAAGAAGACAAGATATTGCAACTTAGACTCAAGACAATCATGCTCATTCCCACATTTCTTATGGTAGGCAAGGACATTAGGTACTTGAGAGGTAGACTCATTATGGGATTCAAGGAGAATACATAGATGCTTGACCCCACGAGCTCCCCTCCACGGAACTCACTTCTCAAGGCAGCCAAGCATCAGTCCCCATGGAAATCTCCCCATGGCGAACTTAGTATCTCTTCCCAGTATCCGAACTTGTCCTTCTCAAGCAACTAGAAGGGTTTTTGGCCTCTAAAAACAAGGTATTTAGTAAGGATTTCTGTTAAGTGTTACTCCTTGATGTCACGCAAGCGTGATTGAGACATTAAGCCCATCAAGATACCAAACAAATGTAGTTGCGCAAGCATGATTTAGACCAAGAGGCCCTACTTAGATGTTGATATGAGAAAGAGTTCAAGGGTCATCACTTCCCAAGTAACTGCAATTCCCACGTAACACTTCCTTCAAAGCTTTCGCTCATCGGGTATTTTTTTATAGTGAGTTAAAATGCCAAGGAATTCTATCCGTAATCACTTTGGGTCATTCCCTTCTCATGATTATCACTTGCTTGCAAAAGCAAAGTGGTCAGGAAGGCAGACCCTCTAAATGTGACACACAATCAACAACACAAGCATGGTATCAAAGATCTGGATTTCTGATCACCCTAAGAAGGATGAGAGCATACTTTCCTACTCCAATGTCATACTCAACAATCAAAGCAAACAAATGTTCATTCCAACCTATTTAGAAATCACTAGGTGCCTAAAAATTAAATACAAACACAAAGTTTGATTGTTTCTCCAAGGCAACCTGCAAAAACCCAAGTTAGAAGTTTGATACACTTATTCTTTGACTTTCGAATCTGCACAAAGTGTGTTAGTAGTTTGATTTATTGTCTTTGCCATGCATATACCAAGATTCTGCATAGATAATTAGTACCAAAATCCAAAGCATAGAAAATAGAATGCAAAAACACAACAAATTTCAAGTAAACACTGCATTTTTTACCTCTATTCTGGACTTTACACAGGCGCAGAACTCATGACACAGGCGTAGAACCCATGACACAAGTGCAAAATGTCCTCTACACAAGCATAGAATTCTCAACACAAGCACAAGTTACTTCACACAGGTGCAGAAGTCCCCAGAAAACCCTACACAACCCTGTTTTTGGTTTTTTTGGCCTGCAAATCAACTTGAAAGCACTCAAAAACACAGTAAAGGGATTAGAAGGTTAGTGTTCATGTCAGGTTCACCAATTAATGTATGTTAGGAAATAGGAAATCATCACAAACAAGTCAAAATATTAGTCATTAACTTAATCACAAAAACATATCATGCAATGATCTATCCTAAGCAACACTCAATAGAGACACGAAATAAAAACATTCAAAAATGAAAGTTTATGCAAACCAAAGGTGTAATTTGAATGCTCCTTCATGTGGCTCCATTGTTCTTCTTTCTTCTCCAAATATATTTGTTGTGGATCTCACCTTCAAGTGCATACACCTAATTGTGAAAGCAAGATTGACATTGACACAAGAATACTCGAAGCGTAAATTCGATAGTCTGATTACCAATTAGCTTTGATTGATGAAGATCATCCAATTTATAGAAGAATTGGAGAGATGACAAGATTAGCATGATCCAATTCAAATGGAAATTGCAAATCAATTATGTCAATTATGACAAATTATGACAAATTATGCACTTTCTATGCACAATTTGTTGATTGATAATTTATGACAAATTATGACAACTTCTATGTCAAAATTGATTGATTGTCAATTATGACAAATTTATGACAAATTGACATGTCATTTCCATGAATTTAGGAGAGAAATAGGAGGAAATTGAAATTGGATAAATTAAGAAATTAGGAAATTAGAGAATTAAGAATTTAGGAATTAGGTAAATTAGGTAAATTAATTAATAATTTGTCATTTATTAATTAATTCACAAAGAGGAATAATTAGCCAATTAAATGAAGATTTAATTGTAATGAGAAGACTTAGGATAAATAAGTGATTTATTAATCCTAAAGGAAGAAAATGATAAGCAAGGTTAAATGACTAAATCATGAAACCCTAGAAGGTGAATTAGCAACGCGAGGATGACAATTAGGTCCTGATTGAAGATAATTAATGTCGATCATGATTTTGATTTAAAAAAGGACCAATATGATAAATGATTTGATTGATAAATGCACCAATTGATGAGGAACAATGACAAATTGATCCAAATTGACATAATTGAGACAGACAATGATCGATAGCGAAATGATCGCAAAATGACAAAATTGACAAGAGGACGAGGATCGATGATAAAATAGATTGCAAGATGACAAGATTGGAAATGACCATGATCAATGACAAATCAATCGCAAAATGACAAGATCGAACATGACAACGACTGATGACAAATCGATCATAAAATGACAAGATTGATAAACCGATCGCCAGATGATAAGATTGAAAAGAGGACAAAACCCTAGTTAGGATTGACGATGTCCAAAATGATAAGATTGATAAGAGAGCAACAATTGATGACAAATCGATCGCAAGATTGACAGGAGGACATAACCCTAATTAGGATTGATGATGTCCAAAATGATGACAAATTAGCATGCACATTGATGCAACAAGATAAAATCGATCAAAATCATGACTGGATAGTGTTGTCGACAAGACCAAATTTGAGAGCGAGATGAATGAAGAATGTAGAAGAATGACTTGATATTCACAAATGATAAAAACCAAGTGCGTGACATAGGAGAAATGTTAATGCGATGCAAAAACCTAAAATGAGGCAATGCGCAAATGTTAAAGTATGACCTCACAAGCATTGACCATTTTTAGATGTCTACAAATTTAATTTGGTTCTATATTTTCCTTGGGTAGAGAATCTTTGAGGTGGTCAACGTAGGTTTGACCCGAAAGTTAACTTCACATGGGTTTAAAAGGGGTTAAATGGACTCTTAGAGGTAGTTTAAAGGTGTTTCCTAAAGCCCATAAGGTATACATAAGGGTTAGGAGTAATTTTAGGCATGTGACAACTCCCATGTGACTGTTTTGATTAAGTAAAAATAGGTATTTGAAAGGTACCCAAACCTTTTACAAGCCAGGAGAACATAAAAGCATAAAAAAGTGCCTGATCACTTCAAAAAGTCAAAGTGAACCCACGGTAAGGGCATAGCTTAAACATCATTACATAAAACTCATAACAGACAACAAAAGGAAAGAAAAAGATAGTAAAGAGATAGAACCAAGGACAACAACTGGAACTAAATACTTTTCAGGATCTCCTCAGCATGATCAACCATTTGTTTCATGTTGTTCATTGAGGTCTTCATATCCTCCAGCTCACGACCTTCGATGTCGACCTTATTCTTTTTGTTGGCTCTAGTCCTCCTTTCATGACCTTTCTTGTTCACCTACTCTTTATCACCATCCTTCTCTACATTGTTCTTGTACCTGTTGATAAAGATGTTCATGTTGTCCATCAAAGATTTAAGGATTTGGAAATTTTGATCAGCAAGTTGCTTGACATTGTGCTCTAGCTTATCAATTCTGTTGCCAAAATCTTTCAGTTTATTGTCCATTTCCTTTCTATGTCCCATCTCATTGATTTGTTTCTCTGTGGCTAAGATTTTTCCAACCATACATTCAATATCTTGCACATTATGCAAAATGACCACTAACTCTTTAACATGCTCCACCAAGGGCTTGTCACCAACTGTAATTCTTGCCATGGCCTGTGTATCTATTTTCAAACTATTAATATCCTTCACCAAAGTAGTAATGGTCTCACAAAAAGCCTTAATGGTATCTTTGTCACCACTATCACTTTGACCCCCTTTTTCCTCATTATGCAATCTAGTGGTATTCACAGTCTCCACGATTTCCAAGTTATCCTTAATCAGGTTACCCTCCCCTTCTTTGTCCTGACTATCAATCCTCTTATTATCATCATCCTCCTCCTTACACTCAACCAGAACATAATTGAGATAAAAATTGCTACCCTTTTTAGTGTTCTTTTTCTAAGCCTTCTTTCTAGAGGCTTTCCCTTTCCTCTTTTTAACTAGTTTTTCCTCAAGGGAATCAGTTTTAGAGTCTGACATTTCAGATTCCACAATAATCCTCCTCTTATTAGCCCTAATCCTCCCTTTTTTGCTAGTTTCTTCTGACTCTCCCTCAATCTTAGAATCAAATTTGAAACCACTATCCTTACTTTTCGTAGTCTCATCTCTAGCATTTTTGCCTTTAATAGGCTTTTCAATGCACTTACCCTTTAGCATTTTATAAACCAGGACCATAAGCCCCCAGTGGAGGGCACGATTTCCTTTAGGGTCCTTCTGGATCTCCTTTATAGTATGATCCTTTGAATAGGCCAAGTAATAGGGAAGGCTTACCCTTTCACCATGACGGAAATGGTTAAGAAGGACGAAGTGATACCCATAAGCCCTAGTAAACCTACCATCTAAGGTAATATATTCAATAGAAGCAAATAAGACAAACCTCCATGGCCTGCAAATTCTCTTCGGGGAGTGGTAGGAGTTGTCAATTTTGATCATCTTTCCTCTCTCACCATTTGTAATAGGAAACTTGTCTCCAACTTTATCTGATATCCCTCTAGCCCTATAAAATTTCATACCCTCGGTAGTCATGCCCATGGCCTTAGCGATAACCTCTTCATCTACATTCATCATATGTGATCCAATCAGAATTTTTCCATTTTTCTTGTTCTTGATGAAGTAGCTCGTAATTGTGGGGTCCTTCCCATTCAGTCATTCCATGAAAACATTGAGACCCCCCTGCTGAAGGATACACCAGACTTCTTTGTTCTTTCTCCATTCAAAGCAGGATGCAGGTTCAAATCTCTTCTTGTTTCCTCCCATTTTTCCAGCACCTTCCTTGCAATTCCTTCTCTCATTTTGATAACTTTTCCTCTGGTTTATGTGGTTATTCTGTAAGAGTGCCCATAATCTGTGCCAAATAATGATGATATGACACCTATTTAATAGCTCATTATCTTCAAGCAAGCCCTGCATCGAAAAAGGTGGAAAGGTCATTAGAAATAATGATTAAAAGTACCACATTGCCTTGTATAGCTTCGGTCCTGATTGAGCAAGGATTTCATTTCACTTGCAATCTCCATTTCACCATAACTAGTGATGATGTCTCCCGATTGGCAAGCCAGGTTGGCTGCCCAATCAACACAAGAGTTGGCCTCCCTTTAAACATGTGTAAAAACACACATTTCAAACTCTTCACTAATTTTCCTTGTTGCTTTAATAGCATTACTAATCGACCATGACAGCAGGAATTTCATATTTAAATAATTGATAATGTTTAAGGAGTCTTCTTCACACCAAACTTTAGTGCATTTGGCTTCTTTGGCAAGGATAATCCCATGATAAGCCACAATGGCTTCGGCAACATGGTTGGTCTATTTTCCTATAGGAATACATTTTATGATTTTACATATTCCCCATTCATCCCTTAGGACCACTCCACATTCCACAACCCCCAATTTTCCCTTAGAGGCCCCATCAAAATTGATTTTCATCCATCCCCTAGGTGGGTTGGTCCATATCACTCCCTCTCTAGGGTTACTTTGGATACTCTCTTGAGCTTTTAATCTCCATTTTTTATAGACAAATTGATCCTCCTTGGTGTTAGGATCATCAATACCACCTATAATATTCATATTTTCCACTATGCTTCTTCTTATTTTTTCAAACACAATGTTAGCCTTAGCATTCTTTTCTCTGAAAAATCCTATCATTTCTCTCTTTCCATATACCCTAGCACGTGTGGTAAAGCAATTCTCCATAGCAAGGTAGTGGTTCTATTTTTTGAAGGATGGTGCCGTGACTTAAAAATCTCCTAAATCAAGTTGGGGAAGCTCCAACTGATATTGAATTGATCTAGACACCTTCCCCAAACATCAACTAAGAAGGGGCAATGAAAGAGCATATGATTTATTGTCTCCTCATTCTGCTTATAGAGTGTACAAAAAATTGGTATGCTGATACCTCTTCCTCTTTTTCTTATATTCTCTGTAGTAAGAATTTTGTCTTGGAGGGCTATCCAAAAGAAAATGTTGATCTTGGGGGTAAGGCCTTTCACCCATGCTTTAGCCCAGCAAGGACTTTCCATGTTATTGTACTGTTGATGATAAAGAGATGCCACAGTAAAAGTACCACTAGTAGTGAGTTTCCAAATTAACTGGTCTTCTTCTTCAATCCTCACGATTGAGTTCATGACTTTGTTCAAACCACCCAATGACTGATCCACTTGAGATAAGTCTTTCCACTGTCCATCTTTCCAATAATCCTCCACCTTGGTTCCAAATATTTCCTTGCATTGGTTCTGATATCTGTTCCACTCAGGGTTTTCATTTAAAGGGATCTCCATAAGCCAAGGATCCTCCCAGAATTGATTAAGATTCCCTTTCCCCAACTTCCATTTTGTACCTTTGATAATTAAGTCTCTAGTCCTAGAGATATTTTTCCAAATATTGGATTCAATTGGGATAATCTCTGCTTTGAGGAAACTTTGAAGATTTGGACATTGGCTTTTATATTTGTTGTCCCATATTTTTTTCCACTCTCCTTGATTTCTATATCCTCTCCAAATCTACTTGGCCAGAAGATATTCATTTATGTCTCTTATTCTTCTAAGGCCCAAACCACCTTTATTCATAGGCTTACAGACTTTCTCCCAAGAAATTAAGTTCATTCTCTTCTTCTCCTCAACCCCTGTCCATAAAAAGGATCTCTGTATTTTTTCAATGGCCTCAACATACTTAGTAGGAATCCTGAACAGACTGATAGCATACAGAGGGATACTTTTAAGAGTGGTTTTTAGCATTTGAACCTTACCTGCTTGACTAAGTAGAGCTCCCTTCCATCCAGATAGCTTTTTATGGAATTTATCCACCAAGGCTCCCCAAAAGGTATCCAAAGGATCTTGACCTAAAGGGAGCCCCAAATAGGAGGCAGGCAAGCTACCAATTTGACCACCCAGAATGTTACTAATTTTAATCCTCCTTCTCTCCAGGGTATTAATAAAATAAACAAAGCTTTTAGACTAGTTTATAAGCTGACTAGTAGCCTCTCCATAGATATCCAAAGCCTTTTTTAGTCTTCTAGCATCCTTCACATTGGCTTTTCCCATTATTATAGAATCATCAACAAACTGCTGATGAGAGCATATTTGATCTGCCAAAGAAGGTTTCAAACCAAAAAACTCCCTTTTCTCAACCATTTTCCAATACTTCTCCCCAAACATTCTGCCATGATGATAAAGATCATTGGAGATAGGGGGTCCCCTTGCCTAAGACCTCTTGAGGCTTTAAAGAAAGGAGAGGGGGAGCCATTCATTAACACAGAGAAAGTAGCTGAAGAAACAAGTTGCTTGATAAGGCCAACACTCCTAGGATTAAAACCAAAAGCTGAAAGAACATCCATCATAAAATCCCAATCCACTCTATCATAGGCTTTAGAAAGGTCAAGTTTCAAAAAAAAACCTTCTTTTTTAGAAAAGGCTAGAGAATGGATGTTTTCATGAATAGAGATGATAGAGTCCAAAATTTGCCTTCCCAAGACAAAACCACTTTGCTGAGGTGATATAATGGAAGGAAGCAATATGAGAATTCTAGAGGTAAGGACCTTAGAGATAATCTTGTAGAGAGAGTTGCATAAGCTTATAGGTTCGAAAAGATCCATTGAATCTGCCCCCATCTTTTTGGGTATAAGAGCTATAAAAGTACCATTAACTTCTTTCAAAAGTTTTCTAGCACCAAAAAACTCTTTCATAGCTCTAGTAACATCATCTCCAATAATATTCCAATAAATTTGGAAGAAGAACATGGGAAATCCATCCAGACCCACGGCTTTGCTGACCTCAAAGGACTTAAAAACTGTCAGAATTTCATCATGGGAGGGAATGGTAGTTAAATGATCATTGTGATCTTCCCCTAGAATGGTAGGTATACTATCCAGAAGTTCCCTTTGGGCTTGTTTATTCAGATTCTGATCCTTAGCAAGTAGATTAGAGAAAAAATCCATTGCAGCCTTGCTCATGGAATCATCATCTTCAACATATCTGCCATTCACTTTAATCTATACAATTCTATTTATGGCCTTATGTCTAAGTGTGGACATATGGAAGTATTTAGTGTTCCTATCCCCCTCCTTTAACCAGACATTTCTTGATCTTTGTTTCCAGTAGGTTTCCTCTTTAGCTATTATTTCATGATATCTCATCAGAATAGCATCTTCAGTGTTTCTAGACATATAGGTATAACCATTATGTTGTATCTCATCCTAGATTTCCTTGAGTTCTAAGAGGGTCGATGCTTTTGAGGAAAAGATGTTCCCAAAGCAGTCCTTATTCCACTTCTTAACATTATCTTTAACATTCTTCAACTTTTTGACCACTTTATACATGGCATTGCCTTCAATACTGACCTGCCACCAGTCCTTAATCTCACTTTCCAGATCCGAGTGTCTAGTCCACATTTTTTCAAATCTATAAGGGAAATGTCTCCTTCTATTTTTTACTTCAGCCGTTAAGGTTATAGGGTAATGATCTGATCCTGCCCTTATGTGAGAAGATAAAGAACATTCATGAAGATTAAACCAATCTAAGGAAATAAGAGCTCTATACAGTTTGACCTGAATCAAATTCTCACCACTTCTTCGATTAGTCTAGGTGTATTTGACTCCTTGCAACTCCAGATCATGAATGGCATTATTGTTTATAAAGTCCATTAGGTCCAATCTACTATCCAGGTTAGCATGACTCCCTCCCTTTTTCTCATTTTCCTTCAAGGGAGTGTTGAAATCTCCCATAATTATCCAACTATCCTTAGCAAATCTTCTTCTCAGCCAAGTAAGATATCTCCACATCTCGCTTCATCTAGTCTTAGTGTTAGGAGCATAAACATTTGTTAGGACCCACGTAGTACAATTCTTAATGTGCTTGAATCTAATATAGGCCAGATTGTTGTCCTGAATTAACACCTCTCCTTCTATATTGTTTTTGTTCTAGAATGTAATAATTTCCCCCGAGGCACCTTTTGAACTACCTCTGTTGACTCCTCCAATTTTGAAAATATTCAAACTTTCAACTTTATCTTTCACCATCTTAGTTTCTTGAATCAAAAAAATGTCAGGGTTTTTGTCTCTAATCATGTTTCTAACTAAATTATGTTTGTGAGGACTATTAAGTCCCCTAATATTCCAGGAGATGATTTTCATGGATTTTTAGAAATACCTGCCTCAAAGATGGTTCTTTGGGTACCATATGTTAAATTTTTGCTTGTTTCCAATGTTCTTTTTTTGGCATTTGAGTGTCTTCCTAGAGAAGTGTGTTGTGTTTCCACATCACCAATCCTACTTTTGGTGTTTTTAGTCAGTGTACTATTTACTGGGTTATTGTTATTCTTTTTCTTTTGCTTGTTCTTTCTTTTATCCTCTGCAACTTCTTCGTCCCCCTACTTTGATTCATTCTTTCCCGGTGCCTTTTTTATGTCCTCTTCATCTCCCCATTTTGGATCTTGTTCCTCCAAATAGGCTAGCTTTCCCTTTGCTTGGGTGGTTAATGAGATTTCCGATAGCCCTTGGCCCAAAATGGTATCAAGTTGGGCTTCTTGGAACCAGTCTATTTCTTTATCTTGATCTTGAGATTTTGAGACAAGGTTGAAGTTATCTCCTTCCTCTTTATTATCTATGGGTTGTTTATCTGCTTTCTCTACCTCTATCTTGTCCTCTTTCTAATCCTCTTGTTGAGTGTTGTCTTTTTCTTTGTGTACTGAGTCCTTAACACCCTGTTCCAACATCTAAATCTTTGGTTCATTACCCACTTCACTAGTGATTTCTTCCTCCACCCTTACTATCTAGGACTACTTCTCCTAATTAGGATCATTGGAATCCCAAACTTTTAGTGGCTTGTCCACTTTTTTCTAAACCTTAGTTTGGATATGGGGTTTATCCTCTTTAGATGGACATTTTGTTAGCCCAGTGTCTGACTTTTTTACAATGAAAACATGCGAAGGGGATTGTTTCATAAATAATGTTCTACTTCCACTTCCCCAGTTTTGATTCTATCTCTATTTCCTCTGGCAAGTTTGTATCAGGTCCAGCTCCAACACAGATCCTTGCATAGATCAGCCTTCTTCTAGAAGTCGTGATCTGATCAATGACGATAAGCTCCCTAAAGGTATTGGCAATTCCTGCAAAAACTTCTTCCTCCCAAAATTCCATTGGGAGCCCAGGGAGTTTGACCCACATCGGGATTTGGGCCAAAAAATTATTTCCTTTCGCTACATTAGGTTACCACTTCTGGATGTACATGATGTATTTGCCTATTGCCCAAGACCCACTACATAGAATGTTTCTTCTATCCTCATCACAAGAAAAGGAGAAGGATAGATAGCCTTTGTTCATTGCTACCACATCAACCTGACCTGTCAGGTTCCACTTTCTTTTGACAAATCCATGAACTATTTCTATGTTAGGTCTAGATCCAAATAAATAACCAATCAAAGTGTTTTCCATTCTAGCGATGTTTTGATCAATGACTTGGTCAAGAACAACGATAGAAAACTTGCCCTGAGACACATTCGAGGAGTTTTTAACAAGAGGCGATGAGGAATTACCTTTGAGCTTGACCCCAAACAATGAAGACCACTTACGTGTCTATCCATTGGGTCCCCCTTTAGGGTCCTTTAACAAAAGAACCTTTTCCAAATGATCTTTACCTTCCACCATGTTCTCTGAAACACAAGTTGTTTGTTATCCTTGGGCTCCTTCCGAGTTGCCATCTTCTATTTTTAACATTTGAACCTGCCCTTTCCCACTCTCTAGTGCTAATTGCTCTTCATGTGGTGTTGTTCCTCCCCCTGGGTCCCCCAAGTTCACGGGATCATCGGGGTCCTTCCCATCTGAACCTTCTCCTTCCACAGGAATCTCTAAATCATCTACTGCATGCTATCCCAATGTCGATCCAGAATTCCCGCTCAAATTTGAATCCTGGAACCGCCCACCTTCCATCTTCTCTTTGTGGTGAGAAATAACTCCCATGTGATTGTTTAATCATCCCAAAAAGTGAGTTTTCTAAGATGTGTGAAAATTGAATTTAGAAGGCATCATCTAGGTTAGTTAACTTTCCTTTTTGATGAGAGATCCCTTTTGATCTTTTTCAGACTTTTTCCTTTTTCAATTTTAGAAACCTGTAAGAACTCTCACTGAGGTCTTCTTAGGCAAGAATGAGAGATTTTGGGGGTAATCACCCACTCTCCATTTTTGGAGACAAGAAAAATTTGAAAAGAAAGGATTTGGTATAGGAATTTAGTTGTGTAGAGAAACAAGAATTGTGGAATTGGGCTGCTCATCCTCAACTAGACTAGCTTACTTTTGGGCAGTTGAAGGTTGGTTAAACTTCCCTTTGTATTGTTTTCTTTCATGTTGCATGTTATTTTGGAAAGGTTGTTTGTGTGGAAAAAGTTGTTCTCTTGCATTTTAGTTTGTGAAAGTTATTACGCGTTATGTCTTTGTTTTCTTGTATGCATTCTGTGTTTTCAGAGTAACCAAGACCTCCTACTCTTGGGAGAGAGGATGTTCTTGTGGGTGGTAGAAGTATGACATCCCTCGAGTGAGAGGCTCTTGTTATGAGAGTGATCTCAAGGGATATTTATGTGACCCTTGCTGCATGGCTTGTTTATGCATTTTGGGGGTCATAAGGAGGGAAATAAGGCATGAATGCCTTGGGGGGCATAAGGATGTGGGGTTGTTATACTTATGATATATCATTGTTTGCCATGAGGTGGCTTTGTGTTTTACCATACTTGCAGTCTCCTCAGGGTATTTGGTCCACTACCACTCGTGTAAAATCATCACATTGTGAGGTACAGTGTAGCCTTAGTTGGGAATATGTTGTGATTGTATCTGTGTAACCTATCTAGGGCTTGGTTCTCCAATCTCGAGGGTGGCTACTAGTTATCCTAGGCTAGGAGGTGAGCACTCCATGGTCATAGCCTATGATTTATTGTAGGTTGTTGAAAGAAAAGAAACGAACAAATAGAAGTTGCTGGACTTATGTGTTGTAGAAAAAGAATCGAAAATAGATTAGTTTATATTTTAAAGTTGCAGCAGTGTGAATGGAAAACTATATGTTGTAGATACTTTGAAAAGAAAATGTATTTATTTTAATTAAAGGTCCTCATTTAATAGAAATGAGAGATTTCATTTGTATTGATGGCTATCATGTATTTTAAATATACTCTAAAGAAATGCATTATTTTTGTTAAGTACTATTTTGTTGCAAAAGAAATATGTTTATCTTGGATTAAGATCACTATAGTTACTGAAATTATATTGTAGTATGCATGTCAGTTTTGAAAATGAAAATTTATTTTGCATGTTAATTCTGAAAATAAATGTTCAGTCTATTTCCTTATTGCATATCTCTAAGGATAAATTCTAATGAATCTAGATAAATAAGTTGCTGTTTAGAATCATTAAATTCTGTCATATGCTTATTTGCAGAAAAATAAAATCTAGAGTTAATTAGACTATTTGATTTAAAAAATTTCATATTTCTATAGTTGCCGTTTAAACTTATTTACTTCTGTCAATTCTAATTATTTGCAGAAAGTAAATCTAAGGATTAAGTAAACTATCCGATTTTATTTTTACCTGCATGGCATTTAAAATAAAAGGAAATATATACATTGATTTAAATCTGGTAACTTTAACGTATCTATTGAAAATGTTACAAAATAAAAGTACCATTATATATTTACAAAAAAAAAGAGGCCCTAGATTTAATATACAATCAAAATATATTTATATATATATAAATATATTTATATACATGTTTAAATGAATTCATTTTTAAAACATACTTATTTATATAATATATAAAAAAATATAAATATATATATATATAGTTCATTATATTTTTAATAAACAAATACATTAATTAAACTTTACAAAAAAAGAATTAAAACAAAAAAAATTAAAAAAAAACCATGGGGAGGGCTCGGGCCCCCCCTGCATAGTGGGCGACAGAATCCCCAATGGTGGCTGCAGCCACCACTATTGGCCGCAACCCATAGTGGGAGGCTTCGGTGACCACTGTGGGTGGCGTTGTCGGGGCTGCAGGCCACGTTCCACAATGATGGCCTAGGCCGCCACCTGCAGGCTCGGCAGTGGCCACCCCTACGGGGAGCCCCCTCCATGGCCACCGCACACCCTTCCACCTTCAATAGAAAACTTTGGCCGCCGCCTCCCCACTATCATGCGTTCAACCTCCCCTGCACAAGAAGCAAACTCGAAACCCTAACCCAGTTTGGGTTAGGGTATTCGAAAAGTTTTAAAAAATAGGAATGAAAGAAAAAAAAAAAAAAGGGGCATTATTATAGTATTTAAAATTTAGGCTTTTCATGGTTGCTTATTAATAATGAGAAAACATATATATATATATATATATATATATATATAAGAGAGAGAGAGAGAGAGAGAGAGAGAGAGAGAGAGAGAGAGAGAGAGAGAGAGTTTAAAATATGAAGGGGTAGGGCAAATATTAGACCAAATATTTTATTAAGTATTTTTAAATCTATATATATGTTTATAATAAACATATGGGAAAATATATATGTTTTTTGATAAACATAAGGGTATATTTTAAAATGGCGTTTAATATTTTATTATTATTTTTGTAGTTTAATCTGATATAGGCTTTGGAGATTAAACCTTATATGATGATTTTCGTTATGAATTTAATTGACCCTATGTCAATTTAGTGTAATCATATTTTAATTATTGTTAAAATAAAATATAGACATTTATAAACTAAGTGCTAGAACTAAATTAATTAGTTCCTAAAAATAATTAATGGTTATTGGAGATTAATTTTTATCTACGCCATTTAATTGATTAAATTAATTTATTGATTAAAGATTGATGAGATAATGAATAATCATTTTAGTATTCCGCATTTAAGTTAAATATTATTTTTGCTTACTTGAGTTAGAGATTAAATTTAACTCAAACATAGTTAAAGACAAAACTTGATAGAGCGTCTCGCATTACATGTTAGCGATTTAATGTTTTAAGTTGTGATTTTTAAAAAACAATTTATCCCATTCGTGCCCAAAAGTTTGGGCATGACAATTCCAATCTTCTATCTAGTCAATTTTTAAGTCAAACCACTTGGAATATGGTGTTAGGAACCCTAGTCCTAGTGGACTATGTTGGTAGGTGTCATTGTTATCCTTTTTCTACTAAATTTTGTCTCACTAGTCATATCTCTATCTGTACTATGCTTCTATGTACTTTTTCTAAACATAGAACCTATTTACAATCTTGAATTTATATAAAAGAGGAGAAGATAGTGTCTTCAATTGTATAGGGGCTTGCCCTAGTCAAACCCTAGGTTGTAATTAACCCTACAACAATTATGAATAGGAAATATAAATCTAAAATGGAATGTTAGAATGGATATGCTTGATTGAAATAATTATATTTCAATTGATGATGAAATGCTCTTAGGATAATTCCCCATGTATTGTTGTAGTAATGTGATAAACCATAGTAAAATATATCATAAATTCATCATGAAAACATAAGGTAAGATGTCTTTCTATAGCTTGTTGCACCTTGAACTCAAACTTTCTCTTGAATTGGAATTATAGCTCTTGGAATGAAACTTGTAGATGTAAGAATGAGATGATGAAAATAATTAGGATTGATGTCTTATATAGGGATCTCAAAGTAAAATCATCCTTTTCCAACTTAAAATAATCATTTTTTCACATTCACAATAGATCTAGAAATGGCAAGACTGTCATATTATCCTTCCAAAATTTTAGCCAAAAAGTGTTAGATGAAGTTTGTAGGCAACATCTATTGGCCATTCAGTGGAATTTATTATGTGCCGCATCGATGTTTTGTCATTGATGTCAATACTAGCTATTTGGATGCTTTATCGACACCCTTTTGGTCCTGGTAGGTTGAGTAGTTTTTGGTTAGCTTGGATCTGACATGATTCGGTTGACTCTGATATAATCTAGTGATGGAATTGGCTTGTTCATGATGCTTATAGTCATATTTTCTTATTTGGTTTTGGTTTGGTGATTGGATGGTATCCTGCTTACCTAGAAGATTGGTTTCTGGTTTTGGCGAGGGTTTCACCGATAGAGCTTTTGATTAAGATCTTTGATACATTGCATAATTGGTGTTGGTACATCATCTGATGGAGTTTTAGGATTTTGTTGGTGATCATGTTCAAGACTTGGCATTTAGAGATCATTGTTGAAGCGTGTGAACCTATACTTGGTCTTGGTTGTTCTAGGTTATAGACCGACATTGATGTAACATATGAATAGGACCTATTGTTCTATTTTATGGATGTGTTATGTATTGGATATTATTTGTTTTTGTCTCAGGCTAACATGGTTTGTAATTATGTAATTGGTCTATTGTTTTGTGGCCGACCTGATTGTTTACTGTCAAGGGTTTGTATAAATAAGATGATAGATCTCATGGTAGATCATCATGGTTAATGTAAGAGGTCATGGTCAAGGAATGTAATGTGTGAATAATGTAATATCATTCTGGCAGAGGATTTGGTCGATCACTGGAGACTGAATTGGGTTTATAAAGGGATTTAGTCCTCCGGTATTGAGCTTAGACCAGAACTGTACTCAGCCATAGGAGATGCTATCTTTTGCAGTTCAACACTTCTCCGGATTGTAGTATGAGTTTATATGTAGTAAGTGAGACTCCTTTTGTGATGATCAATGTGCTCTAGGTCATTAGCCTTCCTGCAAGTGCAGGCCCCTTCATTGTGATTCACATACTTATTGCAAAAGTATTATCTGACTATGGGTAGACTTCCCATTGTGGTTTTTCCCTTTACAGGGTTTTTGATGTACAAATATTGGTGTTGTTTGGATGGCTTTTATTCTGTGAATATTATTTATACTTTATTTGATGGTATGATGAAAAATAAGGATCCGGTCAACTACTAAGAGGGGGGGTGAATTAGTAGATAGAAAAAATGATAATACTTCAATCTCAAAATCAATCTCTCAAAGTAAACTTAGAACTATCAATGCAATATCTCTGTCAAGATAAAAACTGTCAAACTAAACTAGTTGACTGTTACAATAGATAATAGTAATCAACTTGAAACTTATAATCATTCAAATAGTTTTACTGACATTAGTAAAATTTCATTTCATATTGCTGCTAGTTATCATGACTTATCAAAGTGGAATAAGTAGTTAAGAAAATCAACCATAAAATCATAACCACAAAAAAATTCACCACTTGACACAATATTTTTGACGTGGAAACCCAAATGGGAAAAACCATGGTGACATGGTACTCACAAGAAATTATGAACTCTTCTAAAGTTCGCCCTGTTAGGAGCCAAGCCTATTAAAGATTTACAAAAAGTCCTATTAAGAACTAATCCTGTTAGGAACCACCTAATTAAGGGATTGACTATAATGCCTTGTTAGAAGCAATACCCTATGAGGAGTAACCTTTCAAAAGGATTTATAATCCAAGCTAATGGATCACCTTGTTAGAGGATTTAAATAACACCAAGTTTGTCAGAGCTTACCTAGTTAGGGGATTTAACTATTGTAATTGTTAGAAAACAACAGGAGTTTGTTGATCTATTTGAATAGCACTTCACTTGCTTGTTTAGATCCTTTTCATGCTCCTATTTGTCTTTACTCAAACTGTAGATACATCATCCAGTTCAGAAACCACACACTCAATTCAACTTTGCCAACATGTTTAAAACTAAAAAACTCATTGACCTTATAAACAAATCAACTAGGTTGGTAACACAACAAAAACCTAATTCTCATAGAGATTACAAAAAAGTCAGTTCAAGTATAACCATTGGATTAGATAACAATCTCTACACATTATTCAAGAAATCATTGACCACTCCTTGATTACCACTTCATCGAACTTAGTAACTCATCATGTGCTTTGCATTACATGCAATATACTTTCTCATTCCCAAGACAAAAAAATAGTTACCTCAATGCACCAAAATCACTTTAAAACTCTCATCATACAATTACCACTCAACATCAAATCATAAACCAATATAACCAATTCACCAAACTTAATCGGTTAGGGTTTACCAAAACAACAGGTAGGGTTTACCGGTTCAACTTTCAATACTTAACAATACCGGTTTAGTCCACAAAATTTCCTACTGGTTATAGTTCCTTCACTTTAGCTCTACCTACCAGTTACAAAACATCATTACAAATAAAAACATTATCGTTTAATTGACATCAATGACAATATAACATATCATTAATGCAATCTTCATGCAAATGCCAACAATCTCCCCCTTTGGCATTGATAGTAATACAATTATCAATACCATTGATTGTTGCGATTGTGAATAGGAATCCTAGTTTACAATTTACCATTGTACTCTCTTTGTCTTCAGTTACTAGCTTGTTGTACATCAAACAATTCTAATCACAATAATCACATAGTTCTTCCCCAACTTTGACAACAATGCCAAATAGAAAGTAAAACATGCAATGTAAAACCTTTCTATATAGCATCAACAATCTACAACTTGATGCTCCCCTTATGGAATAACTCCACTTTTACACCAATCCTATTCTAAAATTCTGCAAGTAGCTCTGGGACTGATGTAATCTACATCATGCTCAATTGACCTCATGAAGGGGTACAACCCCTAGCTGATTTCTAAGATAATCAAAAGTATTCATAGGTGGAGGTTTAGTAAAGATATCTACAAGCTGCTTCTTGGTAGAAACATGATCTAAGATCACATCTTTACTCTGCACTTTTTCCCTCAAGAAATGATACTTCAATTCAATGTGCTTGGTTCGGGCATGCAAGATAGGGTTCTTTGAAATATTTATAGCACTGGTTTTGTCACTTAAGATATTTACAGGTTCTGTAAACTTCATCTTGAAACCTTCCAAAATGTGTTTCATCCAGATAGCCTAGGTACAATGTAATGCCCCGCCAGGAAACCCCGAAGGGATAAAGCTAAAACATACAAATGGAGTGCAATAATTTTTTTTTTTTTAAAGTAACACAACATTAAGATACAACAAGATATCAAAGATTCATTTTACATAGCAGAAGACATCAACTAACACCTAAAGAGTTTCCCAACGTGATTACTTAATTTACACATTTCACTTAACACACTAATAAATCCAATAAGCTGATTATCTTATAACGAGATAATTCTTAAACAAGGATAATTTCTTTCAGAAGATGGAAATATAAATCACAAGCAAAGATTCATCCATTAAGATCTATTCATAATCTTCATTCAAGCTTTTCATTAAAATATAAGCCATGCACCCAATATTCTAACAGACAAGAATTTCATCATAAACATATGAGATCTTCCATACACACTTAATTTCCTTAATAATGATTGAATATAATCCATTATCCGAAGCTACATTCTTTCATATTCCAATTTACTGCATTCAAGAAAGGACTGCATATAAGCATTTAAAGTTAATTCCATCTTATCCACTTATACATTCTAACATAAGCTATTCATACATGATAAATTGAATAAGGGAAACATAAGAGAATAACATCACATAACACCATAATGATCTCAGAGTTCACCCCTAAAGGGCTACATCTCCGGGTCTGCTCAACTGCAAGACCCCTCTGATAATTAATAAAGTTAAGAATACAAGAGGTTACACCATTTACAATCTGGCCATCAAGGCGAAACATAATCAATATACAAATGACCACATCAGTCAATTAATACATAAATGATCCTTGAAAAGGAAAGGATCCAACTGAACATAATCAAAGCTAATACAAAGGTCCAGGAGAGCATCCATAAAACTGAGTCATCACCACCCAAGGTCTAACATGAAACTGATACTCACAAGGGCATAAATCACAGGACGACTCCACAAAAGGTGCTCCTATCAAGACCATACAACAACACCCAAGTGAACATAGGGACAAGTGTCATCACACAACCTAGTATGGCTACCCTAGCAGGTCTTCATAGGTTCCAGCCCCATACACTGGGCTACCCTGGCAACCCAATCCATACCTCCGGCCCATCCAAGTCTCATGTGGACCCACACATCCTCTCGTGAAGACAAGGATGATGGTTTGGAATTTCAGGCCTTCTCATAGCATGTCGAGTCTATGTTAGCACTCATCCCATGTGTGAGGCACAATTATCTTACTTAGAGATTACATTTTAATCTACTGTTAGGTTATCACTTATTAGACTCACTTTTGATGGGTTACCTAGCAACCACTTTGGGCGCGGCCCCCAATCAAAAGCCACTTTCCCTTATGACACTAGACTATACTCAACGAACTGAAAACAAAACATACACATGGTCAGACGAATGGAGTTTGAAATGAAGGAAACAACCATTTGGTCAAACATGACTGCTTATGTGGTGCACTAACTGACGGTACTCTAACTAGAGATCTAACCAACTATGGTCAACCACAAATCATCATTCGACACCCACATAAAGGATATGACCAATACAAACACCACAACCAAATAACAGTCAACTTGAAACTGAAGACAGAAACAGGTACCCAAAGCAACCATGTGACAGGGTCCAATCTAACAAATCAAAGCTTGCCATTACATAAGCAAAAGTGAATACAGAAATGAAATTAGCATAGGCAATAATCAGGAAGGACAACTTTCTTTCCCATTGATTAAATCAATAAAGGTCGATCAAGTTTTCTACATGATCTAAGTTTCCAAAATACACTAACAGGAAATCATCATTGCAAGGTGAATACAATATCACAATTTGCAATAGTACCATTGTCTATTTCTCAAATAGAGGAAAAATATAAATTAACCATTCATTTTACTAAATGAGAATATCAGTAACTTAACAATTTTCCCAAATGATAATTAAATTTCCAAAAGCATATCGTTTAAATTCATAATGTCCAATGATTAAATATTCATTTCTAACATTTCCAGATGGCCTATAACATTAAAATCTTCAAATAATATATATATTCTTGAATAAAGTATGTTTTATCTCGAAATTTTTTCCAATATAAACAATATTTCATCTTTCCCAAAAGATGCTCCCCTAATATTATAGGTCCAAAAGGATTAAATATTAATTCATATAGATTTATAACCCAACGGTTAATAAAATATACACAATTAATATTTAATATTGCATAATAATCCAATTAAATATTAATTAATATATATATATATATTAATTTTTTCATTAATAAAATATATATTATTAATAATTTAATAATGTTCAACTTTCACATTAAATATTAATCAACATATATACATTTATTTCCATTGATAAATATATATTAATATTAATTTATAATTAATTAAACACTATTAAAAAAAACTTTTGAATTAATAAATTTATTTATTAATTTATTTTTTTTAACTAAAAAAAAATAATTAAAAAAATTACAAATTAAAAGGAGGGGGGGGGAGTGTTCCATGTGGGCCCCCATGGTAGCGCATGCTACCATTGGTAGCTGCTACCAAATGGTAGCAAGCTACCTCCCCATGGTGGGGGTTTTACTCCTGCCAAGTGGGTTAAATTAGTTTGTTTTTTTTTATATATTTTTTTTTTACAATTTTTACTATCAAACACACACACAGTAAAAAAAAATACAGTCTCCCAGAGACTAAAATATTCATCTTTTTTTTTAAACACAATTTCGATTTGCAATAAAAATCAATTTGGTATGAAATATGTTTTATTTCATATTATTGATGGGAATACCTCTTTTGAACCACCAAGGGTTTCAAATACCCAAAACAAATTGAGGAATATCAAAACCCCAAATAAATTTTTCAACAAAAATCTATATATGGGCAAAAAGAACCATTTTTAACACAATGATTCAACTATTTATGCAAAAACAAAATCTGATAAGCATAGCTCTATAATTACAAATCCAAATTACATCTAAAATCAACTTGAAAGATTGATTTTTTTAACAACAAACATTTTTCTTTCAACCACAACCATTTCTTTGGTAACAAGGAAGACAAATAAGGTAATTCCTACCTCCATACGCATTCCTGGAAGGGATTTGAAGGAGAGCCCAACCTGCAAGCTCCAAAACCTTCTTCCTCCCAAACCCCCAAATTTCCTCTAGAATATTTTTCCAAAATTATATTTTTCTTCAAAAAAATTCAATCCCCAATATTTTCCAAAAGTCTAGGTTATATGGAAAAGTTTGACCAAAAATCTCATTTTTTGGATTTAAAATTTTTATTTAAAATAAATCACAAAAATCTTTATTTTCCAACTATATCAATAAATTAACTTGCTTTTCAATTTAAAAATTGATTTCCTCAATTAACTGAAACTAACCTTTCTATTTCCAAAATGCCAAGAAGATAAAATTAATTCTATTTCAATTAAAATTAAATATTTCTTTTCGTAGGCATAAACATAATACATTTAATATTTAAATTTAACCATTTAATTGAGCTTGCTCCCAATTTAAATCGAGCAATTCAAATTAACGATAAATCACATAAAAAAATCCTATTTAATTTAGTCCATTAATCTTTAATGCACAAACACATATTTAATCAAATTAAATACTAGGGACTAAATTAATCAATTTAACCATACACACCAAACACGCAAACCAAGAAGGTCAACCAGACAGACGACTCACAAACCCAACCAAAAGGGAATACCGACAACGATTGACAATGCTCACTTGAGCACGACTATGGTCAAACGAGGATATCACGACCACCTAATCCAACTCTAAGGATTAAAGAGGTACACTCAAACCTGCAAATCCAGGTGAAGATGAACCTCACACTCATGCGGCGTTGTACCTGAAATCTCCTACAACCAAGAGTCATACATGCATACATATATAAACTTAATGAAAGCATTAGCCTGATATTAATACCACAAAATAGGAACACTAACGACTTGCATACAACTGGTGCGAAAACCACATTTACAGATATGCACTAATTCAACACATCTGACTATAATCATTATATTATGATAAACTAACCAAGATTAAACTGAGATTAAAAATTGATTAGGGGCAAGGGTACTACATACAATTCATATAAGCTCCAACATACTTAGCTTCAATAGTAGACTATGAAATACAACTCTACTTTTTACTACTCCATAAAATAAGTCTTCCTCCAAGAAAGAATGTTCCACCGGTTGTGCTTTTCTGGTCATCAACATTACCTGCCCATTCTGCATTTGTGTACACCTTCAAATCAAAGTTTCCTCCATATGGATAGCATAATCCATAGTCAATAGTCCCTTTCAAATATCTGAAAAATCCTCTTGGTTGCTATCAAATATGTTTCCTTTCTTCTAAAATCTTGTAACTAGACCAACTGCATGAGTTATATCCAGTCTGCTATGAATAACATAGTGTAATTTTCCAATCATTGACCTGTACTCTTTCTCATCAATAGATGTGGCCTCATCTTCCTTAGACAGCTTACAACCTATAACCATTGGTGTTCCAACTAGTTTATAGTCACTCATACCAAATGTCTTTAATACCTCTTTCACATACTTAAACTATGTGATGAAAGTACTACTCTTCATTTGTTGCATTTGAAAACCTATGAATTTTTTTATCTCTCCCACTAGAGACATTTCAAACTCATTTTTCATTTCATTTGCAAAGTTATTGCTCATGTCATCATTTCCTCCAAATATGATATCATCTACAAACACTTCACTAACCAGTATTTTATCTCCTTCATATTTGAGATATATGTTGCTATCTTCACTGGTTCTCTAAAATCCTATATTCATTAGGTGTGAATTAAGCCTTTCATACCATGCTCTCGGTGCTTGCTTTAATCCATATAGTTCCTTGTGCAACTTACATACCATGTCCTTATTTTTAGTTAAAGCATAACCATCTGGCTGCTCAATGTATACTTCCTCTTCTATTATTCCATTCAAAAATGCTGACTTTACATCCATCTGGTATACTTTTAATCCTTTATGAGCTGCAAAAGCCAGTAAAGTTCTGACACCTTCGAGTCTAGCCACTAGTGCAAAAGTCTCACCATAATCTTCTCCTTCTTCTTGTGCATAGCCTTTGCAAACTAATCTAGCCTTGTTGCGAACTACAACACCATCTTCATTCAACTTGTTCCTGGAAATCCACTTAGTACCTATTACATTTTTATTTACCAATCGGGGTACTATATTTCATGTGTTGTTCTTCTCAATTGTTCAAGCTCCTCCTTCATAGCTTTAACCCAATGATCATCACCAAATGCTTCCTTAGCAATTCTAGGCTCAATAGTGGAGATCATGCAAGAATCTTCTCCGATTCTTCTTCTAGTTTGTACTCCAACATCCTTATCTCCAATAATATGTTTAGCATTGTGATTGAGTCTAACATACCTTGAAATAACATGATCATTATCTTCAAGTTCATCTTCATTATCATTGTCTTCTTCTAAGTCTTCATGTTTCAGTTCAACTGGTACATCAATAGCTGCTTTACCAGTTTCAGGTTTCACAGGTTCTGGTTCCAAAAGAAAAATGCAAGGATCTTCATCCTTTCTCTCTACACTGGTTTTTCCTGAGACTTCAAGATACTCATCCACTCGAACATCAGCACTCTCGATGATTTTCTATGTCTGGTTCTTAAAAACTTTTAGGCCTAACTCTTAGTGGAATAACCAAGAAATATACCTTCATCAATTTAGCCTCAAAATTTCTAATATAGTCACCTCTCTTAATAAAACATTTGCTACCAAATATCTTAAATTAACCAACATGAGTGATCTACTATACCAGTATTCATAAGGAGTCTTGTCCTTACCTTTTTTTACCAAAATCTTATTCATAGTGTAGATAGTTGTGCTGACAGCTTCTCTCCAAAAAGTTTTTGCTACACCTCCTTGTATCAACAGCGTCCTAGTAGCTTCAACAACTAACCGGTTGTTTCTCTCTACAATACCATTTTGTTGTGGTGTCCTCAGTGTAGAAAGATGTCATTTGATACCATTCTCTTCACAATACCTAATGAATTCCTCAAAAATGAATTCTCCGCCTTGATCTGTCTATAGACACTTTATCTTCTTTCCACTCTCATTTTCAGCTAAGGGCCTGAATGCCTTGAATTTACCAAATGCCTCGGTTTTATCCTTCAAGTATGTGACCCACATCATCCTTGGGCAATCATCAGTGAAGATCATGAAATATCTATCACCTTGGATACTTTTAGTCCTTATTGGTCCACATAGGTCAGCATGAACCAAATCTAATAGATGCCTTGTTGAAAAAGACTTTCTCTTGAAAGTTGAGGATTTCATCTTTCCTAACTAACATTATTTACATAGAGCATTAATCGATTTGTCCAATTGAAGAAAACCTCTCACTATCTTTGACTTACTCACTTTAACAATGTTATCAAAATTTAAATGACAAAATCTCCTATGCCAAAGCCAACTTTCATCTATTTTAGCAATTAAATAGTTGCTAACTTTAGGATTTAGGTGAAATAGGTTACCTTTATTCTTCTTTCCGGTTGCAACCAGTTCAACTTGGCTATCATAGATTTTGTACATATGATCTTTAATCTCCAATGGATATCCTATGTCATTGAGTTGGGAAACACTTAACAGATTGTGCTTTAGACGTTAAGCCTAGTAAACATCATCTGCACTACTTTTTCCATTAAGAGAAATAATTCCCTTACCTTTAACCATGCAGGGTAAGTCATTAGAAAATCTTACAAATCCGCCATCAAATTCCTTTAAAGAAATAAATTTGCTTCGATCACCGGTCATATGATTTGAAAAACCACTATAAATGATCCAATCATTAGAATTATCCATGCATGAAACTAAATATTTTTTATCAGATGATTCTTCTTTAATAGGCTACAAACACAATGTCTTCATTAGCATCACCATTAGATTCCTCATCAGTGATACCTCCATCAACTGCAATAAGACAATCTCTTTTTCCTTTTCCCTTGTACTTCTTGAACTTGTCTCTCTTGTTCTCATTATCACCATTGGGACAATTAGCAGCTATGTGTCCAATTTTGTTGCATGCAAAACATTTCAAAGGTAATTTATCTCTATATTTGTCAGTTCCTCTAGACAACCACTTGGCCAACAAAGATTCAAGCTCAGCTAAACTGCCTTCATCATCAACTTATTTGTTGGATCTAGATTCATAGCTGTAACTGACATCTCCACTTTTTCTCATAGATGGGTTAGAAACAAAATCTCTAAATGTTGATTCAGATTTCTGAACACTACCATCATAACTATTTAATTCAAAAATAATAAGTTTACCAATGATGGAATCAAGGGTTACCTTGGTTTTGTTAATAGATTTCAACTCCTGAATGGCTACAACTTGAATAGTGTAGACTGGTAGCAGGATTCTCAATACCTTACTAACTACTGTGGAATCATCCATTTTACCACCAATGCTCTTGATCTCACCAACTATCTCTTTTATCCTCTGACCATACTATTGGATATTCTCACCTTCAACCACCCATATGTCATCAAACTTCCCTCTTAAACTCTTTTCCTTGGAAATCTTAACATGTTCATCACCACTATAAATCTCTTCAAGTTTCTTCCATACCTCATGTGCAATCTCTAGACCATGAACATCAACATATTCAACATTAGATAAAGAACTGATAATAGCCTCCAGTGCTAGGTTGTTTTCTTGTTGCTCCTTCTTCTGATCATCAGTCATAATCCCACTAGGTGCAACATATTGAGTATTAACATGTTCCTAGTATTGATTTCCAAGACCCTTGATGTAAATTTCCATTCTATCACTCCATACCCTCTAGTTCTCTCTATTAAACTTCGAACCGTCCTTCTTCATCATGATTTACAAGATCTTTACCTCAAGTTGTTAGGCTTAGACCTTAGAAGACCTAGGAAGAGCTTTGATACCAATTGATGGTATGATGAAAGAATAAGGATCCGGTAAACTACTTAGAGGGGTGGTGAATTAGTAGATAAAAAAATTGATAATACTTCACCAATCTCAAAATCAATCTCTCAAAGTAAACTTATAACTATCAATGCAATATCTCTATCAAGATAAAAACCGTCAAACTAAACCAGTGGACTATTACAACAGATAACAGTAATCAAATTGAAACTTATAACCATTCAAATACTTTTACTGACATTAGTAAAACTTCATTTCATATTGCTACCATTTATCATGACTTATCAAAGTGGAATAAGTAGTTAAACAAATCAACCATAAAATCATAACCACAAAAACATTCACCACTTGACACAATATTTTTGACATGGAAACCCAAATGGGAAAAACCACAGTGAGATGGTACTCAAAATAAATTCTGAACTCTTATGAAGTTCACCCTGTTAGGAGCCAAGCCTGTTAAAGCTTTACAAAAAGTCTTGTTAAGAACCGGTCCTATTAGGAACCACCTGGTTAAGGGATTGACTATAATACCTTGTTAGAAGCAATAACCTGTGAGAAGTAACCTTTCAAAAGGATTTAGAATCCAAGCTAATGGATCACCTTGTTAGAGGATTTGAATAACACCAAGCTTGTTAGAGCTTACCCAGTTAGGGGATTTAACTACTATAATTATTAGAAAATAACAGGAGTTTTCTTATGTGTTTGAAGAGCACTTCACTTGCTTGTTCATATCCTTTTCATGCTCCTATCTACCTTTACTCAAATTTTAGATACATCATCTGGTTCAGCAACCACACACTCAATTCAACTTTGCCAACATGCTTAAAACTAAACAACTCATCAACCTTATAAACAAATCAAATAGGTCGGTAACACAACAAAACCCTAATTCTCATAGAGATTACAAGCAAGTCAGTTCAAGTATGACCGTTGGATTACATAACAATCTCTACACATTATTCAAGAAATAATCAACCACTCCTTGATTATCGCTTCATCGAACTCAGTAACTCATCACGCACTTTGCTTTACATGCAATATACTTGCTCATTCCCAAGACAAAAAAACAATTACCTCAACGCACCAAAATCACTTTGAAACTCTCTTCATATAATTACCGCTCAACATCAAATCATAAACCAATATAACCAATTTACCAAACTTAATTGGTTAGGGTTTATCAAAACAACAAGTAGGGTTTATCGGTTCAACTCTCAATACTTAACTTTCCTACCGGTTATAGTTCCTTCACTTTAGCTCTACCTACTGGTTATGAAACATCATTACAAATAATAACATTACCGATTAATTGACATCAATGACAACATAACATATCATTAATGCAATCTTCATGCAAATGCCAATATTATTGGATCATTAATGCAATCTTCATGCAAATGCCAATATTATTGGATTAACTTCTATTTTGGTACTATTGTTTTAAATTGCTAAAGCTTCTAGTAATCTGTGATAACTGATTCATCCCCCCCCTCTTAGTTGTCTTCTGGTTATCTGAATTGTCTAACAATTGGTATCAAATCTTTGGTCCTCTCTATAGAAAGCTTAATTTCTTGAGGAATATCCTATGGCGACTAACAGTTCAAGTTCATCCAATTCTTCTCAAGCTATCTTTTGAAGGGATATACCAAGGCTTGAAGGAAAAAATTATACAATACTGGAAGATTCAAATGGAGACTCATTTGATATGTCTTGGCAAGGAGATTTGGGAGATCACATGGAATAGTGTCACACCCTATAATCCAGGATCTGGCAATCCTCCTCCAGCAAACCTGGACAAGGAGCTTGAGAATGATTTTAGAGTACGAGAATCCCTCTTGTGTGTACTTTTTGATCAACAATTAATGGGATTAACCAACAAATCATCTGGAAAGGCTATATAGGATAAATTGTAGAGTCTAATGAAGGTGAGCATACTGTGAAGATTTCTAAACTTGATGGTTACCAAGTAAGATATAAAAACCTGAAGATGGAAGAAGATGAAAGGATCACCACATTCATGAAAAGGGTAAATGAGATTGTTGAGGGAATTCAATGTTGTGGTGGAACTCTGAGTGAAGATGAGATTGTTCTAAAGTCCCGAGAGCCCTACCACCAGCTTACAAAATCAAGGCTACTGCTATTAATGAAATGAGAACAATGGCTAATACATCTATCAACAAAGATACTTTGGTTAGGAAACTATCTACTTTTGAGCTTGAGGAATTTGGACCTTCTGGAGCTGTGAAGACTGAACCTTCTTTTCATGCATCTGCATCTACAACCGATAAGCAAGATTGGAGAGCTTTATATGCAAAAGAATTAGAAGATATGAAGAGAGAAGAAGATGAGTTTGAGCAACTTGAAGCATTATTTGCTATAAGATTACCTAAAGGACCGATAGAAAGTAAGTATGAAGGAAAAGAACCTTTAAAATGTTTTGCATGTAATAAGATTGGTCATTTTGTATCTAGATGTCTTGAAAGGAATTCAAGATTTGAATAAAGAGTTAAGAGAATATTTAAACCTAACCTTGGATATTTGAACAAGTATAAATTCAAGAAAAAAAGAGACAAATCATTCTACTTGGCGGATGAGGAAGGCATTACTGATTTAGATGATGAACTAGTAGATGGCTCTTCTAGTGAATTTGGTAATGGGAAAGAATGGATATTCTTGGCTATCAAGGAAAATGATCCAGTACTGGAAAATAATGTACTTAAGGAGAAGGCACTTGCTGCTAAAATTGAAGATAAGGATGAATGGGTAATTGACAGTGGTTGTTCACATCAAATGATTGGAGGTAAAGGGAAATTTTTGTCATTGCAAGATATTGATGGTGGACTAGTTAGATTTGGAGATGACGAGGCATGTATGATCAAAGGAAAAGAAACTATATCATTGGATGGTAAGAACAATACTGACAGTGTTTGTTATATTGAAGGTTTGAGGCATAATCTTTTGAATGTAGGACAATTGGTAGATAAGGGATTTCAATTACAATTCAAGGATGGAAAATGCAAAATCATTAACAGATCTGTCTTGGAGATTGCAACCGGTACATAGACAAAAGGTAACATATTTCATTTGAACTTCGGTGAGAAGACATGTTTGATTACATGGATTGATGAGAGTTGGATATGGCATAAAAGGTTGTGTCATGTGAATTTTGATTGCATTGTGAAGATTAGTTCAACTAAGGCTGTTAGAGATATACCTAAGATTATGAAGCCCTATAATCTGGCATGTAAAGAATGTCAAATGGGTAAACAGGTCAAAACCTCTTTTAGGAGTGTACAAGATAAATCAAATGATGTTCTTGATCTTATTAATACTAATTTGTGTGGCCCTGCTAGAGTAAAAAATTTCACGGTGATATATATTTCATGCTAATCATTGATGATTATTCTAGAATGATGTGGGTTACTTTTCTGAGAGAAAAATATGAAGCATTTGAAAAGTTTAAAATCTTTAAGGCTAAAGTGGAAACTGAGACATGATTGAATTTTAAATATTTTAGATCTGATCATGGTGGATAATTCACATCCGGTGAGCTTAATAACTTTTGCGACAAGCATGGCCTTAGAAGACAATTTTTTGCCCCCTAGACACCTCAACAAAATGGAGTTGTGGAAAGGAAAAACATGACTATCTTGGATGCTACTACAACAATGATGATAGAATCTAATCTACCTCATATCTATTGGAGAGAAGTAGTTAGTACAATGATTTACACATTCAACAAGGTACATATCAAAGAAGAAACTGATAAGACACCTTATGAATTATGGTTTGGCAATACACCTACAATTAAGTATTTCAGAATTTTTGGTAGTAAATGTTATATAAGGAGAAATGATACTATAGAGAAATTTTATCCAAAAAGTTGTGAAGGCATATTTCTTGGTTATTCTAATAAAAGAAAAGCATATAGATGTTATAACAAGAGATTGTAGAGAATAGTGGGGAGTGCTAGTGTCAAAGTACATGAGCTAAGAAAAAGTCAAATCAAAAGTTATAAGAAGGAACCGACAATGGAAATGATTATATCTGAACTGGTAGCACCTCCACCAGAATAGAGAGTTGAACCAGTTACTCCAGCAACATCAGAGAATTATACAATAACTGAAGATTAGGGAAGAGGAACAGAGAGTCAAAAGACTCTTAGGTATGTGAGTTTGAATCATTTTGAAGATCAAATCATTCAAGATAAGAGAAATGGAGTGATGACAAGAAGAAGACTAGAAACTAATGAGGTATGTTTAATTTCACAAGTTGAACCGGTATCAGTAATTGAAGCATGTAAAGATGAATTTTGGTTAAAAGCTATGGAAGAAGAATTAGGTCAGATTGAGAAAAATAATACATGGACTTTAATTCCCTAGCCTAAAAATAAAAATATTATTGGAACTAAATGGGGTTTTAGGAATAAATTTAATGAGGATGGTAAAATTATAAGGAATAAGGCTAGATTGGTTTGTAAAGGATATTCTCAGAAGGAAGGAATTGATTATGTAGAAACTTTTGCACCAGTAGCTAGGATTGAAGCTGTAAGATTATTTCTTGCTTAGGATGCTTATAAAAACTACAAGGTTTATTAGATGGATGTTAAATGTGCATTCTTGAATGGGGATCTTGATGAGGAAGTTTATATTGAGAAACCTAGTGGTTTTTTACTATCAGACGATACTAATATTGTTTGTAGATTAAAGAAAGTTTTATATGGATTGAAACAAGCACCTACAGCTAGGTATGCAAGGTTGGATAAATATCTTTTGAAGCTTGGTTTTACTAAGGGCGGTGCTGACAATAATATATATTATAAAATTAGTGATGATGATATAGTGATTGTTGAAGTATTTGTTGATCATATTATTTTTGGAGGTGAAGATAAATTTTGCATAGAATTTTCTAAAAACATGGAGAAAGAATTTGAGATGTCTATAATTGGTGAGATGAAATTTTTCTTAGGTTTGCGGATTACTCAGATGGACAAAGGTATTTTTATTTGTCAAACTACGTATGCTAAGGAATTATTGAAGAAATTCGATATGGGAGATTCTAAATCGGTAAGTACGCCTATGGTTACAAGTGAGAAATTGACAAGGAAAGATGTTTCTACACCGATAAACCCTACAAGATACAAATTTATGATTGGAGGTCTACTTTATTTGACTCAGACTAGGCCTAACATTATGAATGTTGTTTGTATTGTTTCAAGATTTCAGAGTGATCCTAGAGAAAATCATGAGATGGCAGTGAAAAGGATTTTTAGATACTTGCAAGGTATATCAGAATATGGCTTATGGTACCCTAAGGATGATAACTTTACTTTATATAAATATACAGATGTTGATGACTGAAAAAGTACTTCTGGTAGAGCTTTCTTTCTTGGGAAGAAGTTGGTTTCATGGATCAAGAAGAAACAATCATGTACTTCTTTATCTACTACTGAAGCTGAGTATGTTGCTACTGCTATGAATTGTATAAAAGTTTTATGGATGAATCAAATGTTGAAGGATATAAAGGTGGATTGTAATGCATCGGTAGTTATTCACTATGATAACTCTATTGCTATTGATATATCAAAGAATCTGGTATTTCACTCTAAGATAAAGCACATATCTATCAAGTACAACTCTTTAAAGGAGAAGGTGGAAGGAAATTAAGTCAAACTGGTTTATGTATAGTAAACCTTTATCCAAGGAATCATTTGAGTACTTGAGAGACAGATTGGGGGTTTCTACCCCTCCGACAGAGACTTGATTGATGTGGTTTGGCATCAGTCCAGTATGCATTCTCAGAGATACTATTCATTCCAACACTGATGTGGGATGCTACTACTAAGGGGGAGTAGTCAACTTTGAGATTTAGAGGCTTACACTTTGATATTTTTGTCATATTTCTAGCATTGATGTCAAAGGGGGAGAGATAGTGATGTGAAAAACAAATTTAGAACTTAATAGAGATATTATTCAAAGAGGGAGAGTTATTTATATTCAGAGCTACATGCAAGAGATTCTTGGTTGTCTTCCACACGAGGAGACTTGTTTGACATTTCTTGGTACTTGATTTTTTTCACATCTAGTGTTTCCATCAATGCCAAAGGGGGAGATTGTTGGCCATTCGGTGGATTTGTTTATGTGTTGCATCAATTTTTTATCATTGATCTCAACACTAGTTGTTTGGATGCTTTACTAACACCTTTCTGGTCCCAGTAGGTTTAGTTTTTGGTTAACTTGAATCCGACATGATTCGGTTGACTCGGGTATAATATAGTGATGGAATTGGCTTGTTCATGATGCTTATATTCATATTTGATCAGTTGGTTTTGGTCTAGTGATTGGATGCTATCATGCTTACTTAGAATATTGGTTTCTGGTTTCGACGAGAGTTTCATTGATGGATGTTTTGATGAGGATCTTTGATGCATTGCATAATTAGTGTTTGTACAACATCTGATGGAGTTTTAGGATCTTGTTGGTGATCATGTTTGAGACTTGGCAGGAGATCATTGTTGAAGCTTGTGGACCTATACTTGGTCCCAATTGTTCTAGGTTATGGATTGACATTGATGTAACATATGGATAGGACCTATTGTTGTATTTCTGGGATGTATTACATATTAGATATTATTTGTTTTGTTCTAAGGCCAACATGGTTTGTAATTATGTAAGTGGTTTATTGTTTTGTAGCCAACTTGATTATTTATGGTCGAGGGTTTGTATAAATAAGATGTAAGATCTCATGGTAGATCATCATGGTTAATGTAAGAGGTCATGGTCAAGGAATGTAATGTGAAAATAATGTAATATCATTCTGGCAGAGGAGTTGGTTGATCATTGGAGATTGAACTGGGTGTATAAGGGGATTTAGTCCTCCAGTATTGAGCTTAAACCAGAACTATACTCAACCATAGGAGATGTTGTCTTTTGTAGTTCAACACTTCTCCAGATTGTAGTATGGATTTATATGTAGTCAGTGAGACTCCTTTTGTGATGAGTAGTGTGCTCTAGGTTGTTGGCCTTCCTACAAGTGTATGCCCCTTCATTGTAATTCACATACTTAATGCAGAAGTATTATCTGACTATGGGTAGACTTCCCACTATGGTTTTTTTCCTTTACATGGTTTTCCACATAGAAATCTTGGTGTTGTGTGGATGGCTTTTTATTCTAGTGATTATTGTTTATACTTTATTGGATTAACTGTTATTCTGGTACTGTTGTTTTAAATTGCTAAATCTTCTGGTAATCTATGACAACTGATTCACCCCTCTCTCTCAGCTGTCTTCCAGTTATCTAAATTGTCTAACAACATCATCTTGACAAAATAGGCCCAAATTTTTAGGATGGTGAGATAATAGGGCCTTGATACTAAAGCTATAGTTTATATGAAAAATATCAATATTTGAGTGGAGGAAAAAGTGCATTGAACTTTAAAATGACATCGAACCCATAAAAGCTTAAAATGAAATAAGGTAAAGGGCACATGTAAAATAAGGGCAAAAATAATATGTTGATGTATTAAAGTGAAATATGACTCATAATATTGAATTAAGTATTAACTTAATGCAATAAAAGGTCCTATAATGCATATAGGATAAGTATTAGGAGAGTGTGAAATTGAACTCATTAATTAAAGAAGTACAATTTATGACATTATAGTATTCTATGATGTTGTTTGTGCAAGGGAATACAAATTGATATGACTTAGGAATAAAATCTTCTTGTGGAGTGACAAATACAATACCTACACTAGCTCCATACTATGTAAAGGACCTATTCAAGTAAATTTTACATAACTATGTAGTTGTGATAGCAAAGATTGATTAATTTGGGAAATCTAAAACCAATGAGTAATCATCAATGGGAGTTGCATCCACAAGTTGGACCACTATAGATTGTCCTTTTATTGCTTTTATTTCCACATGTTAAATGTCAAACTCGATGAGTATCATGATCCATTTTTCTATTCATCCTATTAGAGTTGCTTTTTTGAGTAATGATGCAAGAACATCCGCATTCTATGAGCAATCTTGCATCAACCAAAAATATTTCCTTTCAGTTTAGTTCTTGTTCTATTCTGTGTGGAGTTTTTTGTGTTCCTACCGGTATATTTTGGTGGTGGCTTCCTTTTCATTGGAGATTGTATTTTTGGTTTCCAGGCTGGTTTATGTGCTTAATTCCATATTTTCAGTCCATTTGGATTCTTTTCTAGCAAGATATTGCTTTTGGTTTGACTATTTTTGGGTTACGGGGTAGTTTTAAGCTTACCGGATGGAGATTCTTCTTTTTTAGAGTAGTTCTTACCATGTGGAGCTATTTTTGGTCTTTCTTAAGGTTCATAAGTCCTTGGATGACCTACTTGTTTATCCATACTTCTTGGTGGTTCTTTTTCGGAGAATTTTCTTTCATCCTTGGGGCTGACCTATTTACACATTTCATTTTCTTGTCTTGGTAAATGTAATCTTTTGTGGCTAACCTAGATATGTTCCAGAGGGTATATATATGGAATTATGTAATCATTTCTAGGGTGGTAGAGATTGGAAGAGGGTTTTAGATTCATGATTAGGGATTTGGTTGACTCTAAAAGTTCTAGATAGATTTATCTGGCATATTAGCTTGCATGCAACTAATTGACTACCGGATGTTCTATGATGACTATATGATGATAACCGATTGTTTACCAGAGGTTCTAAGACAATAATATGATATTTTTCTATAATATTTCTATATTTTATTTTTTCTTTCATTGTGTTACTCTTGCTACATAAGACAATTAGTTATCTTTTGAGGATACATCGGTTATGGCTACATCAAGTAATTACTTTAGAGGGTTGATCTTGGCTAAGAGGTTTTTTTTATGACTAAACATGTAATGTTGAATTTTTTTGTGAGGTAAAGACCACAACAAGACATGTGAACTCAATAGGCATGTAGTTGAGTTTGTACCCTACTAAATTTTGATTGATGTAATAAATAACTATTTCTTTTCCATCATAGTCATGTTGTACAAGTAATTCTTATAGTGTTGTAGTGGTAGCTAACATATATAAGAGAAATGTTTTACCTTCAATGGGTGGCTTGAGAATAGGAGGATACATGAGATACTAATTTAATATCTATAAAGCTTATTGGCATTTGTCATCCCATTTGAAATTAACGTTCTTATGTAACAAGTGAGTGAAAGGATGACACTTGTCAACTAGTTGTGCAATTAATTTGTAGATAGATTGTAATTTTCATTGTAAAGATGATAGCTAACTAATGTTATTAATGTTAGGATTCCCAAAGATACTAAGAGGGGGGAGTGAATCAGTATCTGACTGGTTGGTGAATTTTCTGAACTTATTATATGAAAAGCATTCCAAAACAGTGTACCGGTAAACCAAAATTAATGTAGTAAATAAGAAAAATAAGCACAACATGAAAGACACACCATAACACAATATTTTAATGAGGAAACCCAGTGTGGGAAAAACCTTGGTGGGATTTGTGATGCACAATATTCGCTTACTGGCCAATAAGAGAATATTACTATTAAAATAGGGGCCTGCACATGTAGGAAGGCGAAGTGCCTAGAGCTCACTGCTTAGTTACAAAAGAAGTCTCACTGACTTGCAAAAGTGGATTATGAAAATCCAATGTCATGGACTACTTTAGATCAACATCTTCTATGCCAGGTTCAGTACCGGTTTAAGCTCTATAATAATCATAAACCCTTATCCAAAATCTGCCTTACAATTCACACATTAGGTCTATAATAATCTAACCATATCCACTTCCTAAATGATCTACAAGATCTCATACTTATATGAGTCTAATTA
The DNA here is from genome assembly GCF_030272615.1 of Cryptomeria japonica. Classification (NCBI taxonomy): domain Eukaryota; kingdom Viridiplantae; phylum Streptophyta; class Pinopsida; order Cupressales; family Cupressaceae; genus Cryptomeria; species Cryptomeria japonica. The sequence goes on from NC_081406.1 coordinate 500,323,615, forward strand.
CAATCCACCATGTTGTCTTACAAAAAGATTTTACAATTAAATACAAAATACAATTAAACAAAATTCCTGTCGGCCATGATGCTAGTAATCAATCTTTTTGGTGTCGGTGAACTGTATGCCAGTGTAGAGTCTGCCAGTGCCAGTGCCTATCGGTAATATATGATTGTAAGGTTGCCATCAATGATAATATCTTTAATCACCTACAATTTATCATTGGAGTGTGCATTTGCCAACAATCTCCCCCTTTGGCATTGATGGCAACACTCATGAGAAAAATGCAAAAGGTGTCCAAAAATGTTGTCCAAAAAGAATCTACCAAAATGTCTTATCAAAACTGTGTTATCAAAATGTGTGCTCCCCCTGAGCTGATGATGTCTTTCTTCTAATCATTTTTCTCATCACCACTACTCCCCCTTTGGCATCAATGACAAAGATTGTCATTCATTGTCAATGGAGTGTGGTTCCTGCCTAGATCCTTGTAACCGGTGGGTTACAATCTAATAGATGTCCGCCAATACAAAATTTTGACTGTCTTTGAACCTTTCGCGATCCTTTATTGTTGCTTCTATTCTTTGAATTGTACCAGTGAGTATGTGCATTTTCTCTTCTGGTGTCTTAAGTCCTGGAACCAGAGCCTCAGAAATTTATTTTCTCAAAGAAATGAGGTAATCCAGTTTAGGACCTAGTTTGCATTTTAAATCCTTTGCCTTAAACTTTATCTTTTCTTTATCTTTTTCTAATTTTTCAATTTTCTCCTCAAGAACTGCAATATTCTTTTCAACTTCCAAAAATGAATTAGATATTCCTATTAAGTTGTTAGCAATATTGTTGATTTCTTTTTGTGCTTTGTTGATCTCTGAATCTATGTTCTTTGTCAAAATATCAGTTTTGCAGGTATCTATGTACAGTTTCTTGAAATCCAAAATTTTTTCTCCTAATGCCGATAATAAGGTTTCCATTTGTTCCTTATTCTTCTTCACTGCTTCCTCAAAGAATTTTTCTTTCTCCTTATTCATTTTCTCTTTGAATGTACCTTCATTTATCTGGTCCAGTGTTATTAGGTTGTCGATTATATACTTAGACAATGTGTCTAATTGGCTCAAAGAATCTTTATTATCTATGTTGCACTTTGGAGCTATCATCTTCAAAATTGGTAAAGTGTCATCTATAGCCTTATAAGCTTGTGCATTACACTCTGTTATTTTCTTTATTGAATCCAAGAGTACCTCTATTACATTTGTTGGCATAAATTTAGTTATTGATGTGCTAGATGCCTGTCCAACTACTCTCACAATCTGTAGTCCGTCGGTTGTAGTGATAGCTTTGCTTTCCTCTTTCTCTAGAGGATCTATTTGAGTTTGCATTTCCACTACCAAGGGCTTAGGCTTTTTAGATGAAGCCGATGGTACAGTCTAAGTAGGTACCTGAGAAGGAGCCTATTGCTCTACCTGTTTCTCTATGTTTTCCTCAACAAGAGCCTATTTCTCTAATGGTTTCTCTATTTGTGCTTCAGATGATTTCACTATAGTGTCCACTGCCAGTTTTTCTATGTTTACCTTTGTGTTGTCTATTGCTGGTGACTCAGTTGGTTTTTTAGTTTTAGTAGTTGTCAATGGTTCAGTAGATGCATTAGTATGCACATCTGTGGTCTCTGCCTTTCTAGTGTCTGGGGGATCATTTGATCCTTTAGTTTGTTGTTGTTCCCCAATTCCAATATTTTTCAATTCCAATATTTCCTGTCGGTGGCACTATTTCCACATTTGTCTTCTTAGTTGATTCCTTATCCACCACAATATTGACTTCCTGAGTGTCAATGTTCATTGTGTATAACACCTCAGAATTAGGATTTATATCCTCATATGGTGTTTCCATACTCTCTGTTGCTGGTTGTGTGTCATCAGTTTGTACTGGTGGAGTATCAGAGATTGGTGGGGGTAAATTATTTGTTATTTTTAGGCTTGGAGGTCCACCTACCTTACCTTTCCCCTTATCCTTCTGGTAGACTTTGATAGTCTTTGGTTTCTTAAGTTCTTCCTGATTTTCTTTCTCTACAAAAAATATATCCCACTGATTTGCAGTCTCTTCTATTATTTCATTTACTCTACCTGCCATAAGTGCAACATGCCAGTGTCCAATTGAGAATACTGTCTGGTTTGCTTCACTAATCAACTCATCAATTTCTTGTGTGGAGTTCACTGGGTGAACTACAAGTAGCTTTTCTATTTTGATTTTCTTATCTAATTCAACAATAGCTACCCTTCTAGCTTCTAACCTTCTGTATAAATCATTGGGTATCTCATCAACAATTTCCATCAAAAATTTCTTATAAATGTCTAAGTGTAAGATTACACTATTTTCTATGCTCTCCTTTTCATCATTTGATAGTGTGTTATATAACTTAATGATGTTTTTCAATTTCCCATCCTTAGTTATTTCTTTCAGAAGTTTATCAAATGGTGGAATAACCTATTTTTTTTGTCGGTTCGTTAGGGGCTTCTAAGAGGGCTTTTGCATAAGTTTCAATTATTTTGTCATCTGTCTCATATCCCATCTCTATAACCCAAATAGTTCTAGGGACAACTGCCTCCATCCAAATTTCATCTTTCTTGATCACAAAGCATATCTCTTTTTGATACTTATCAACAACTTCTTGAGATAGCCTTATTCTTGTCTTCATTCTTGCTTTCAAAGTTTGAATATATTCATTTATGTTTTTCTCTCTATCATCTCCCATGTTGTTTAGTATGTCCAACAGTTGCTTTCCTACCAGTATATCAAAACCAAAGTCTTTCCTACCAATACCGAGTACTTCCTTAGTAATGTATAGCATTAAGCACACAAGCAAGTTACCAAATCTGAAAGTTCCCTTCTTATCAGCTTTGATTTTCTTTAGGTTGTCTATTAGTTCATCTTTAAGCCATTCACATACATCAATTCTTGTATTATCATTTATCATTTCATATGCACTTTTAATACATAATCATACTGACAAATCTAACATTGATGTCCTTCACATCATTGACTCTTAGGGATCTTTTATCAAATGTTGCATCGGTTAAGGTCATCACAATGTCATTTGAAACTTTCTTAGTTCTGTCAAGCCTACTACCAGTGGAAGGTAAGCCTGTTACTACCCTAACTGCCTCTTTAGTGATCTTATAGATGGAGTCCAACCAAAAGAATTTTCCATGGACTCTACTCAGGACTATCCTTATCACATCTTTCAGAAAATTAGGGATACTAAGAATGTCCACAAAACCTAGGGTTTCCACTACCTTGTGTTCTGGTTTAACATTACCATTTTCATCACAAATTATAATCCTATACATGTGTTGGTATTTTGGTATGGTTTTGTCATTGATGTCAACAACTGCTAAATACACCTACTTTAGAGATCCAGCAACATTCACCGGTAATCAGTAAATTGTTCAAACAATCACTGGTATATGGTCAACCGACAGGATATAATGATCATCGGTACCTGCAAAGACATGGAAGACACTTGGTAATGTCAAAGACATCATGTGGACACTTTTCCTTGAAGTAATATCATTGGTATATTGTTATTTTCATATTTTCTTTTATTGGTAAATAGGTCCAAGTTATCTAGGGTTACACCGGCAGGTTTATCTTTTCCAGATCAGCATGGCATGCTATGGAGATGATTTATTATTGTTGTAAATGCATTAAGCCAACATGTTCAATCAGTTATTGCATCGGATATTGTATTATTTGTAAAATGTCTTTATTGTAATATCTTGTAGAGCCGACCTACTAAAATTGGTCTTAGGGTATAGTATAAATGTAAGATCTTATTTGTAAGATCAAGAGTGGAATGTGAAAAATATTTAAGGAAGGGTATATGTGAGATCAAGCAGAGATAAACACGAAGACATCATTTGAAGGTGAAGTTAGGTTTTTGTAGAAGCATATCAACATTACACCGGTACTGAATCCAACATATGAAGATGCTATTTTATGCAGTACATTCTCATTGGATTTAACCATCCAACTGTAGTTAGTGTGACTCCCATTTGTGTTTGAGCAGTGAGCTCTAGGCTATTGGCCTTTCTGCATGTGCAGAGCCCTCTTGTACACTTACTATCTACAGTAGTATCATTTGATTGTGGGTAAGGTTTCCCACCATGGTTTTTCCCCTTACAGGGTTTCTACGTATAAATATCTATGTCATGTGTTGTGAATGACTTTATGTTTATGTTTCATGCATTAATTCCTACTGGTACAACATTTCCTATTAATACTATTCACCGGCACAATTAACTGTCTTACCGGTATTAAGCAACAAGTTGGTTAACAATATTTTGGTTTGAATTTATTTGACAACTGATTCACCCCCCCCTCTTAGTTGTCCCCGAGACCTACAACATGTTCTTAATTTCATCATCTCCTAGTTCCTCAATATGACAATGTATATACATTCTAGGATCCTTTGCACAAACTACTCCCTTAGGTATTTTTGAAAATGCTCCTAGGGTATCATCTTTCTTCATAATTTCAGGAATAAGTTTGAACATGGGTCTAGGGCACTTGATAACTTCAATCACAGTAGGGTTTGCAATAAATTCAGGTGCAGATGAAGAAGCCATAGTTATAAATACCTTAATCTGCCTTTAGGATGAGTGGTTGAATGAACTGCTTTACTTTTTGCTAAGGAAGCCTTTGCTCAGGATTTTCGCTCTCTCTGGAGATTTGAATGCTCGATGAATAAAAAAGGAGCCAAAACACTTGCTTTATAATGTTATTTCCTTCAACTATCACATTTAATGCTTGTTGGTTAAGTCAAAAAATTAACTCATCTGCCGGTAAAGAAGTAATCCAACTTCTCACCATCAACCGAGGGTAAATTATCATGTTTTCAATTTGTTGCCATATCCCCAAAGGATTATTTCTTAGTTAGATGAAAAATCTCCTCCCGGTGGAGTGATACTCTATTTTGCTGATTGAGGAGTATTCCCATCAACATTCTGATTTGACTTTCTAATCCATTGCTTTGAGAATTCTTACTTTACCTCTTCAACTTTTTCTTTACCTTTCAAGCTGGGTCCTTTTTTATTTGTCGGTGATGTCTTACTTCTACCAAATTTTGCAATATGTCCAATCTTGTTGCAAACATAACAAGTCACATTGATTTTTTGAATAGCTTTTCCATATCCTATGCCAGTATGTGTTCTACATTGATTAGATAAGTGTCCAAATCTTCCACAAACGTAACATCTTACATTCATTCTACAATTTTTTGAATTATGACCAAATTTGTTTCATTTAGAACATTGACCGGTGGGTGTATTAGTGTTCTGATAATTTCTAGATCTACACTGATTTTCTCTATGACCATACTTGTTACAATTAAAGCATTTCCCATTAAATTTGTAAGCATTAGGTTGTCTTACCAGTTTGCTATGATCATGATTGTTTGTAGTACTAGATCTTTCACCAATTTCAAAGCCAAGGCCATTTGTATCACCATTAGGTTTCTGATTCTTCAGCATGTCATCAAGTTCTTCTAAACTTTTCTTGAATTTCTCCTTGTGTTGATTTGAAATAGCTAATTCATTTTCCAAGAAATCTTTCTATTTCATGAGTTCAATTTTGTCATGTTCTAAGTGAATTAGAATAGTTTTTAGCATATCATTCTCATGACTAAGTCTTAGATTTTCATTTGCAGCATCATTGATTCTTCTGGTCAAGTCATCTTCATTCTTCTTCTGATTTTTCAGTCTCTTTACAAAATCTCATAGCCATATCCTGCATCTCATTCTTCATTGTACTGTTTTCTTGTCTTAGTTTGTTTACTAGATCATTAAGAGTTTCCTTTTTATCATCATCATTCTACATCTTTTCACAAAGTTCTCTTCTTTTGTTTCTTGCAATAGTGAGATTCTCTTGAAGTCCTTGAATGATATCCTATGGAGCCTTCAAATCATCTTCAAGTTTGATATTCTTTACTTTTTCTGCATCATAGTCTGAAAGAGCTATTTCCAATCGTTTTCTCAAGTTTTCCATCTCTACCGGTGTCAGAATCTTCCTCAAGATGTTAGGCTTTTGAAAATAGAGGACCAGGCTCTGATACCAATTGTTAGGATTCCCAAAAATACTGAGAGGGGGGGGGGGGTGAATCAATATCTGACCGGTTGGTGAATTTTATGAACTTATTATATGAAAAGCACTCCAAAATAGTGTACTGGTAAACCAAAATTAATGCAGTAAATAAGAACAATAAGCACAACATGAAAGACACACCATAAAAAAATATTTTAACAAGGAAACCTAGTGTGGGAAAAACCTTGGTGGGATTTGTGACCCACAATATTCGCTTACTGGCCAATAAGAGAATATTATTGTTACAATAAGGGCTTGTACATGCAGGAAGGCCAAGTGCCTAGAGCTCATTGCTCAGTTACAAAATAAGTCTCACTAACTTACAAAAGTGGATTATGAAAATCCAATGTCATGTACTACTTTAGATCAGCATCTGCTATGCCAGGTTCAGTACCGGTTTAAGCTCTGTAATAATCATAAACCCTTATCCAAAATCTGCCTTACAATTCACACATTAGGTCTGCAATAATCTAACCATATCCACTTCCTAAATGATCTACAAGATCTCATACTTATATGTGTCTTATTACAATCCACCATGTCGGCTTACAAAAAGATTTTACAATTAAATACAAAATACAATTAAACAAAATTCCTGTCAGCCATGGTGTTGGTAATCAATCTTTTCGGTGCTAGTGAACTGTATGTCGCTGTAGAGTCTGCCAGTGCCGGTGCCTACCAGTAACATATGATTGTAAGGTTTCCATCAATGACAATACCTTTAATCACCTACAATTTCTCATTGGAGTGTGCATTTGCCAACAATTAAGAGGAGGCATCTCAAGTATTTATTTTACTTTTGTGAGTCAACCTTTATACCATTAGAAGAGACAATGTATCCTAAGAGCTTCCTTGAGGTTACTCTAAAAATATATTTCTTTGGATGAAATTAGAATTTATATTTCTCAAAACATATAAAGATTTTTTCCATGACATTCAAATTATTTTCTCTTGAAAGTGATTTTCCCAATAGGTCATCAACATAGTCGTCCATCAGCATATGCATCATGTCATGAAATATTTTTGTCATGTCTCTTTGATATGTAGCTCCCATAATTTTAAGACCAAATGACATGATGTTGAAATAATATGTCACCCAAGGACATGTGAAAGTTATATTGTGTTGGTTTGCAACTGTGATCTTAATTTGATTTTTAACTGAAAAATCCATCCATGAGAGATAACATTACATGTCTGGCTATAAGATCAACTATCGAATCTATGTTTGGCAAAGGAAAGTCATCCTTCAAACAAGATTTGTTCAAGTCTCTGAAGTCTACGCATACTCTAATGCTTCCATATGGTTTTGTTACTAGTACAAGATTTGAAATCCACTCGACATAATCAATTGCTCTAATGAAACTAACATTCAATAATGTAGGAAGCTTGACTTTTACTAAGAGTTCTATTTGTGGACGTATCTTTTGTAGTTTTTGTTTGTCTAGTTTAATGTCTGGTTATATTGTTAAAAGGTACATGACAAGAACAAAATTTAATCTAGGCATATCTACATATTAAAAAGAAAAATTGATTTGCCAGACTTGGAAATATTTAATGAAATTGGGATGTTCTTTAGCTATCATTGATGTTGATAAGTGAATGATTCAAGGGTTATATTCATCCCCAACATTAGATGCTTCAATTTTCTCCACAAGTATGGGTGATCTCTCTCGATATGTTTTTAGGGGAAGAGTGTTGATCCTTCCATCCTCAAGTTCCTTGGAGAGTTTTTTACCTTTGGATATGTCCTTTCTTTTTACTTTTTCTTGATCTAAAAGTGTTGCAATATGGTTTTCGCTAGAAGATCTTTTATTTATTTTAATATTTTGTGATTGAAATTCTTGGAATTTTATCCAAGCCATCTTTGTGATCCCTGATTGGAAAGTAATCCCTAAGACCAAGGTACTCAATTATAGCTTCATCATTTTGAAAAATATCTAAGTCAAGAGGTCCTTGTTAGTCCCAATCAATTAGTTGAGGGGTTCACAAGAGGGAGGTTATCATTAGTTTGATGAAAGTCAAAAGAAGTGATAGTGAATATGAAAGAGTCTTCAAAGATGTCAATGGGATCATTGAAGTCATCTATGATACTCTCCTCATCAATTTTGGTTGTGGTGAAAATTTGTTCTACCTCATTAGGGACACATTTAGTACTAGAGGTGTCATACTTTTGTAATCCCCTTACATAGACCTTGAGATTTAGAACACCTAGCTAAAGAATTATAAAGATCCCAAGAGGTATCAATTCATGCATGTCCATTTTCATGTTTGTCTTACCAAGAAACATTCTTATGAGAATTTTATTTTCTTAGGGTTTTAGAACTTGTAGTGCCCAATTCTAGTGGTGTGAACCCCAATCCCTTATTTTGTTTCTTATTAAGTAGAAGTTGAGGTTGAATAGGCTCAACAATTCCTTGTTTTTGTAAAGAAAATAGGACCATGCCCATCATAGCCCATTTATTCTATTAGTGTAAAACCTTTAACATATTTTTCCATGGGTAGCTTGACCTTGGGTTTTTGTTTAATATATTCATCCTTCTTCCTCAGAGAATGTCTTCATTTTTAGTTTCATCATATAGACCATCCCATTTGGTAAAGGTGGTTAGATTATACTTAATAGTAGTGGTAGACATTTACTGGGATGTGTGTGGTTTGCTATAATTCATGGGGAAGGTGATAATTGTGCCACATAGAGGGATTGTTCTAAACTATATTCCCCTATTCCTTGTTCTTTAATCTTTTCCTTGATCTCAGGTTGACTAAAATTGGAAATGGATACTTGGGAAAGTGAATTTAGGTCAAGATATGAGGTGGAAAGAATGGTTTCATGATTATTAAGTATTGTTTATTCAAGTTTGGCCTAGATGTTATTGTAGTATAGATATGGATTAGGATCACGTAGAATAGTAATCTTCTTTTCATTATATGAGAATGTTATGCATTGGTAGTAGATGGATGGAATAACTTGCATGGGATGGATCCATGTAGGTTGGCCTAGAAGGAGGTTGTATGTGCGATCAAGGTTTGGGACTTAGCAAACCTTGTATTTTACTATTGGCCCCACTCTAATTGGTAATTTCATGGATACAATAGATGAACACTCTTTATCATCAAAGGATTTTATAGTGATCTTCTTCTTAGGATTCACAACCCCTTCAAACAACCCTAGAGTTGTAACCAATTTCAAAATGCAATTATAGAGACTTGTTCCTCCATCTATCAAGATTTTTTTGATTTGGTGTTTATGGATGAATGCTTCGATGTAGAGGGGTGCATTATAAGGTTGTTGGGGGACTATGTAATCATGTTCAATGAATGTGAGGTAATAATGTGAAGTAAGATGACCCACCATGGCTCGAAATGGATCCACATGAAGGTCAATAGTTACAGAAGCTTGTTGGAGAGATTTGTAAAGGATGACCTTATGAGAAGGTGATATGTGAAAGATCTCAAGTATGGAAATATAGAAGGGTTTTTTTACTAGTTGGCCAATGAGGTTATATTAATTGGAGGTAGAGGTAGATTTAGAAGTAGTATGTTGGAGTGTTACTTTGTTGACATGTAGACACATTAGAATCAGGATTTTGATACTTTATGGTGATGGAATTTACATATGTGTCCACTTCAGTGATATGATTGACATGATATTCATAGGATACATTGGTGTAATTGGTATTGTTGTCATTATTATTTCATAAATGTGGAGGGGGAAAAAGTGAGACTGGGTGACTAGGACCTAATCCCACTTTAGCCAACACATTAGGAATATGAAAGATCCTGGGGAGATAGATCACTTTGGCTAATTCTTGTGAGAAAGAGAGAGCCAAGGATAATATGTTAGGGTTTCTATTCCTCTTGCTGGATATGAAGATAATATGTGAAGGATTGATCAACTAGACTAGGAGATGAACAATGAAGCATATATGAACAAAAAATGAACAAACTTGTAGATCTAAAACTGAGATACTGAAAGTGGATGGGGGAGGAAAATGAATGTTCACCTAATGCTAAAAGATGAGCCAAACTGACTAGGACCAAGGTGCCATGCTAGTGTCCTTGAGAATCTGACAGAAAGTTGTAACTAGAGAGATGAAATCTGGAGGTCTTGAACTTGAAACCTATTGAAAATCATTGAAAAAGTGGAGAGACCATGGTGCCACACCATTTTCTTGGGAAGGAAAAGGGTGCCATGCCCTTGTACTTCATAATTTTTTGCTAATTTGAGACTTCTGGATGGTTCCCATGCCTTTTCCTAATCTGAAACTGCCTTTGGGTACCTGTTCTTGTACCTGCAACTAAAAAGGAAAGGTTTGGGTAGCTATATAGGGTTTTACCTCAGTCAAATCCCTATTTTAGTCATTTCCACCTCCACAAATAGCCGATAATGCATTGAAAATGTGTGTGATAGAACCTTGTGTGTATGCAAGACCCTAAAATGAAAGAAACTAGAGCAACCCTACACATAAGAGTAAAACCCTAAATGTAAATGTGAATGTAAATAATAATGTTTCAAACCAAATATGCTAAATTATCTAAAGCATTAATGTAAATGTGCAAATTAATGTAAAGAAGCTCATATAAAGACATGAAAATAACATGAAATCATACCAATCCCCAAGGGAGAGATATTGCCACTAGATCTCCTATTACTCTTCAATATCTTGAAGGCTCCTAATTGATGATGAATGCTTGATAAAATATTTCTCAATGTTGTTTAATGTTGTTGAATACTCCACATAGGCTCCTCTTTTTCTACATAGAAGGCTCCTTGTGCTTGCTCCAACAAATTTTCCCTTAGATCTTAATCCTTTCAAATGAAGAAAGAGATCTCTTATGTATGAAACCCTAGATCTTAATTTCGACTTGATTCTATCTTTAGGCCGACCTAGGAATTGAATTTCCTACCAATCTTTTGGGGTTAAGCATTATAATATCATAGAATTATGCTCCCCAAATTTTAGGAAAAAAGTCAAGGACCATATGCACTCTCGCCATGGTCCAACCAACTTTTCACCAAATTTTTAAGGTCGTTAGATATGATGATATTAGAGAGAATCCCAAAGTTACAGCTGATTTTAAGGTGTTTTGATATGAGAAATCGGGCCTTAAAGGTCAAAATAGGACATAATTAGGGTTTATTATTCAATGATTTATTGGAGGAATAAAATAAAAAGGGGCACACTTAGGGTAAAGGGCCCAATTTTATGATGTGTGAAGTGATGAAACATGAATTTAGATTTAATTAAATTAATTATTTAAATTCTTAGAGGGAAATTAGAAATGCAAGATGCAAGACACACTAAGGTGGGTACTAACCTAAGTGTGAAATATTACCACCCTAGAAAGGGTGTACAATTTATGACACTATATTTAGTCCCCACTTTAGAGTTCATATGACACTACATGCATATTCAAGCTAAAGTAAAGAAAAGTAGCTAAAGTAAAGAAAAGTAAACATTCATGAAAATTGATATATCCATAAGTTTTTGAAAGAAGCCCCCAACGATATCTGCAGTACACAATCAAGAACCGCACCCTTCAAAAATACATGTTAGATAAAATCACAAAATCACCTAAATGCTTACTAAGGAAGGTGATGAAAATTTGAGGGTAGCTATATGCCCCCTGTTTTAGCTTGCTAGCTTTAGTGAGTTGATACAAGGTATCATGTTTACCACATTGAATTGTGAAAGAAGATTGGTGACAAATTCTCACAAGAAGATTTGATATAAGATAAAAAACTAATGGAGAATAATTTGGTAAGAAAGAGAACTAAACCTCAATTCCAACACAACAACTAGTGTGAGGATTTGAGAGCTCTCTACCACAAGATGAAAGATTTAAATGCAAGAGATATAGTCAAAAAAAAAATGCAACTCCATAAAGGAAATGGGGAAAGAATGGAGGATTGAAATGACATCAAAGAGAGATTATTTAGAGAAACACTCTTCTAAAACAAGGAAAGAGATCCTCATCAGGGATATGTACATGCACAAAATAGAAGGGTTTATTATAAAAGATACTACTCAATGAAGAAAAGAAATTGATGAATGATCAAAGACTTCTAGCACATAGGAGGAGGTCCCAATTAAGGATATGTACTTAATATCCCCATTAGGGATGATTGCTCCAATATGAGAGAAGGAACTCAAATATGAATACACCTCTATCATCAATAATAAATCCTTATATAAGATACTAATTCACAAAGGGGAAATTTTAATCTTAAGAAGGAGAGATGTTTGAAATCACTCTCGCCCTCCATATATATAGGGAGAAGAGATGAGATAGAAATAGGCTATTATGTTGCTTCAAAAAAGTATGATTATATGTGAAATTGTACCATTATGAATGACAATGAGCCCCCAGTAAGTGAGCTACCAATGTCACATAATGATGAGCAACATAATAGCCATTAATGTTATTTAAAGACATCATAGATTAAATGAGGTATTTGAATATGACATGTTAAATACTTTACTATAAGTGAGATTAAAAAACATGTATAAGATTATGAATGTTAAAGTCTTTAGAAAGAGAGAAGTTTATAGGAGAAGAATAGGCCACTAAGTCATAATTTTCTTGCACACAAGAAATCTTAGGAGAGGGATAAGTGTAATTCATTAGAGCCTTATTCCTAGAAGAAGGGATTTTAAAATGAGTACAAGACAAAGTCTCATAAGGGGGATTAGAAATCTCTTGAGGAGATTCATAAAGAGATTTATTCATCACCAAGATTTCCTTATGAGGGGGATGAGTTTTGAAAGAAATAGAAGAAGATTTAATTGAGGTGAGGTCATCATCACTACTAAATATAGAATTCACATTGAGAGATGGTCTTTTAGATGTTTTGGTGGGATTAGAAGGATTATATCCAAGTCCAAATGAAGATTCATGTGTTTTATGTTCTAAAGGAACTTTAATTCCTTGTTCATTTGTGCCACAACCATTGCCAAAATAGCCACTCTTAGCTAAAATGTGAATACTAGGACCATAAAGAGATGCCAAATTAGAAAGAGATGGTGATGCCTCAAAGGGTATTAATGCTATATGAAATAGAAGCAGCCACAAAGTGGTTACTTAGTTGTTTAGACAAAGTGGGTTTCTCTTTAGGTTCCTCCTTAGATATCTCCTTCTCAGACTTATATCCTTTCCAAGATACTCTATACTCACCTATAAAAGTAGAGGTAAAGTCTATAGATCCCTAATAATCATCTAAGAGAACTCCTTCGGGGGAAAAGATATCCTTGGGAGGAGATTCTGATTGAGTAGAAGAATTAGGAGTACTAGAAGGAATAAAATCATTAAAGGAGATAGATGTATTTGAAGAAGTAGGAGGATTAGGAGAAGAATGGGAAGTAGTTGAATAAGAAGATCCATGTTTTAATGGTTCTTGAAGTTTGGTATCAACTAATAATGTGTATTTTATATTGTTATAAATGAACTTGACTTGCCTATGAAAAGTTGAGGGGGTATCTTGCATGATATGAATCCAAGATCTCCCTAAGAGAAGGTTATATATAAAATCACTAGGTATAACATGAATAGGTGTAGGTAACACAATACGACTTACCCTAAAAGGAAATGTTATGACACCTAGACATTGTTTAGTAACATTATCAAAACCTTGAATAGTAAGAGAAACAGTTTTTATGAGAGAATGATCCACTTTAATCTTATCCAATAAGTCTACACCACAAACATTAAGGCCATATCCATTGTCCACAAGGTTTTTTTATAGCACTATCATGGATATAATAACCACAATCATAAGAGGAGCATATTGATGTTAAATTTCATGAGAAGGCAACTCATCTTATGTAAATATAATCTGAGTTTTGGGTTTGTTTATAGGATCAATCAAAGAAGCCATGTTATTAGGTGTCACTGCAGGTGGGAAATCTAAGTTTTTCAAAGCATGTTGTAACGTCCCATGATAAGAAGGTGAAGTTTGAACCAAATCCCAAATAGAAATCTTGGTAGGAGTAGCTTTAAATTGTTCAATGAGATCATACTCCTAACTAAGAGTCTGTGATATAGGAGGTGCTTGAGGAAGAATAGGTTGAGGATCAGGAAGAGAAATTGGGATAAACGGAGGAAGATTAGGTTGCTTATTATTTCTTGTGTTGTAGGTATGAGCAACCATATTATAACTCTCTCAAGTAAATTTCTGAGCATACTCATAAGGGCTCTTAATAGGACAACCTCCTTGCATAGTAAGAATAGGTTTCTTAGGAGTGCAAAAAGAATCATTAGCCTAATTACCTTGAACTACTAAGATAGGATTACATTGGGAATTTTGAGAAGGACAAGCACCTTGAACTATGAAGAAGGGTTTTTTAGGTGTTTCATTTACATGTATCAAATTGATTGAAGATGGTTTAGGAATATCAAAGGAGTCCTTAGAAGAAGAATAAACAAGATTGTTGGAAAAATTATTGATAGTCTCTTCTTGCACTAAAATGTTATCATGATTAAGATCAATTTTAGGAGATATTCTAGAAGTAGGAATTGATGTTTTAGGAGGAAAAGCATTAGTAGGAAAGGTCATATCATCCTTTATCATCAAAGCATCTACATGGGGAATAGAATCTCTAGGATAATGATCAACATTACTCTTTAAAGTCTCACCTTTGAGAAGGAGATATTTGAAAAAACATGTTATCCATCTTGTCTTGTACTGGGGTATCCTTATGAGTTAAACCTAGTTGAGGAGAGGGAGATGCTTTATTTTTAGACTGAGAATGACTGAGATTCATGGAAGGTGAGATTCTCTCAAGGGAGTTATCAATCATGATTTCATCCCCTTGGGATAGGGTTCTCTCATGTGGTAGAGAATAATCAACATCTTCTAATGTTTCATATCAAAGAGTGAGATCATTGAAAGGAATATCTTGCACAAATATGTCCTGATTGTTATTGCCAATTTCGGGAGAAGGGATAAAATTGTTTATTAATTCTTCATCCTTAGGAGGGAGAACATCATTACATGTGTCTAAATCATCATCTTTCCTAAAAATGTCTTCAATAGGATCTTTATGGGAGAGAGAATTAAGGAAATTTATTATGATTTCATCTTCTTCCTCTAAGGCATCTTTAGGGATAAGACAAGCTCTAGGAGAAGGGGAAGCATTTCTCATTAATGCATCATCTCTAGTGGGAATTTTGTTGGAATCAAAAGAAGAAATACCATCACTAGGAAAAGTAGGGGCAATACCATCTTCTTGCACAAAATTATCCTTATGAAGGGGGTGTAAGTTAGGAGGGAAATGAAAATCTTTCTCCAAAGATTCATGCTTAGGAAGGAGATCTCTAAAATAAATGCTCATAACCTCTTGTTGCACTAACATGCCCCCATTGGTAAGACCAAATATAGGAGAAGATAAGTCAATATCCATAAATACCTTTTCACTTAGAGAGGCATCATGTAAAGAAGGTAAAGTAACACTAAGAAAGGTGTTTGTGATATCATCATCTTCCTCTAAGATAGCTAGATGGGAAGGGCACATTTTAGGAGAATTGTCAAGATTACCCTTCAAATATTCATCCTTAGAGCATGGGAGAGTTTTGAAGGGGTTGGTAAAACCTCTTTTAGGCACTAAAATATTGACATATATAGGAGGAGGTTCTTTAAGAGATGGAAAAAATTAAGCAAGGGAAGCTAACCCATTATCACATTTAGGAAATGAATGCGTCATGACAACAATTTTCCTCTTTGAAATGATTAACATATGCAAAATAAAAGGAAATTTTCAAGTTTAACCAATGTGAGAACTCTAAATTTTGATTTATAAAATGAAATTTATGATTAAAATGAGTTTCTCAATCAGATCTGAAATTAATGATCCAAATTAAGCTATCCATAAGTTCACTTTTGAATTGAAAAATTAGGGTTTTAATAAAATTAACCTCTAAATTTCTAAATTTTGTAAGAAATTGAAACTTATAAATGTAAATTTAAATCTGAAATAGAAAAAATATTCAACTCTGAAAACATAAATCAAAATTGAAGAAGGTTAGATTCACATTAGGTTCACCAAAATGTGGAGGCGGAAAAAATGAGACTAGGTGGCTAGGACATAATCCCATTTTAGCCAACACATTGGGAATACAAAAGAGACTAAGGAGATAGATCAATTTGTATTATTCTTGTGAGAAACAAAGAGCCAAGGATTATCTCTTAGGGTTTCTATTCCTCTTACTGAATATAAAGATAAGTTGTGAATAATTCATCAACTAGACTAGGAGATGAACAATGAAGCATATATGAACAAAAATTGAACAAACTTGTAGATTTGAAATTGAAATAGTGAAAGAAGAGAAGGGGGAGTAAAATTAATTTGTAACTAATGTTGAAAACTAAGCCAAATTGACCAAGACTAGGGTGTCATGCCACTAACCCTGAGAATCTAACAAAGAGCTATAACTGGAGAGATGGAATCTGGAGGTCGTGAACCTGAAACCTATTGAAAATCATTGAAAAGTGGAGGGATCTTGGCACCATGCCATTGTCTTAGGTAGGAACAGGGTGCCATGCCCCTATCCTTGATAGTTTTTTGCTAATTTGAGACTTTTGGGTGGTTCCAGTGTCTTTTCCTAATCTGAAACTGCCTTCAGGTACCTATTCCTACACCTACAACTAAAAAGGGAAGGTTTGGGTGGCTATATAGGGTTTTGACTCAATCAAAACCTTGTTTTGGTGATTTCCACCTCCACAAATAGTTGATAATGTACTGAAAATGTGTTGTATATAACCTTGTGTGTATGCAAGATCCTAAAATGAAAGAAACTAGAGCTACCCTACAAATGAGAGTAAAACCCTAGATGTAAATGTGAATGTAAATAATAATGCTTCAAACCAAACATGCTAAATGATATAAATAATGAATGTAAATGTGCAAATTGATGTAAAGAATCTCATACAAAGACATGAAAATAACATGAAATCATACCAATCCCCAAGTGAGAGATATTGCCACTAGATCTCATATTACTCTTCAATGTCTTCAAGGCTCCTAATTGATGATGAATTATTGATAAAATGTTGTTGAATGTTGTTGAAGAATCCACATAGGATCCTCTTTTGCTACATAGAAGGATCCTTGTTCTTGTTCCAACAAATTTTTCCTTAGATCGCAATCCTTTCAAATGAAGAAAGAGAGCTCTTATGTATGAAACCCTAAATCTCAATTTTGACTTGATTCTGTCTTTAGGCTGACCTATGAATTGAATTTCCCACCAATATTTTGGGGTTAACCATTATAATATCATAAAATTATGCTCCCAAAATTTTGGGAAAAAAACTGAGGACCATGTGGACTCCCGCCATAGTTTGACCAACTTTTCACCAAAATTTTAGGGCCATTAGATATGATGATATTAGAGTGAATCCCAAAGTTACAACTGATTTTGAGGTGTTTTAATATGCAAAATTGGGCCTTAAAGGTTGAAATAGGACATAACTATTGGTATTATGGATGTGTTGCATTAGTTTTATCATTGATGTCAACACTTATCCTTTTAGAGATGATTTATTATTGGTTATTGTATTGAAGTCAACATCTTGTATTGCATTGTAATTGATTTGAATGCAATAGTGAGATGACCTTAGTATTTGGTCTTAGGTTTTGTATGAATGTAAGATCTCATTTGTGAGATGAAGGTGTGGCAATGGTTATGGTATGGTATTGTAATCTGGTATGAGTGAATACTGAAGATCATATGAGCATATCTAGAGAAAATCAAGAAAACATCATTTAAAGGTTAGAGGAAGGTTTGAAGGTGTTTATCAAAGCTTAAAATGGTACTAAATCTAGCATTGTAGATACACTTTTAAGTAGTACATTATTCTAGGATTTAACCATCCTACTGCAGTCATTGCAACTCCCATTTGAGCAGTGTGCTCTAGGCGGTTGGCCTTTTTGCATGTGCAGACCCCATCTGCATACACATACTATCTACAGTAGTATCATTTGATTGTGGGTAAGGTTTCCCACCGTGGTTTTTCCCCTTATAGGGTTTCCACATCAAAAATATATTTGTTATGTGTTGTGGATGTTGTTTCTCTTTCTATTTCATGCATTAAGTTTCACCGGTATTGATATTCACTGTTAATTTGTTAACTGACATTAAGATTTGTTTACTGGTATTAAGTATTAAGTTGAAGTAATTATAATTGGGCTGAAATTCATTGACAAATGATTCACCCCCCCCCTCTCAGTTTTCCTTCCAGTTCCTAATAATTGGTATCAGAATTAAGTCCTCTTTTTGTAGAATCCTAACAGCTTGAGGAGATCCTATGACAACTAACATTTTTAGGAAGGACGGTCCAAAACTTGATGGAACTAACTATGGTATATGGAAGATCAGAATTGAGAAACATCTAAATTGCATTGGAAGAGATATATGGGAAGTTACAAAGAATGGCTATGTTGGTCCTACTCAGAATCAACCTAATCCACCGACATTGGCTAAGGATCAGGAGAATGATTGCAAAGTAAGAGAAGAAATTTTGAGGCATTATTAGATGAGCAAATCATGAGATTATCAGAACAATCAACTACTAAAGCTAATTGGGATAAATTGGAGACTTTGAATGAAGGAGATGCCACTGTCAAGATTGTAAATCTGGAATGTTACCAGGTCAGGTATGAAAATTTGAAAATGGAATAAGATGAAAGAATTTCTTTATGGAAAGAGTTAATGAAATTGTTTTGGAAATACAATGTTGTGGAGGATCCTTAAGTGAAGATGAAATTGTTTCTATATTTTTAAGAGCTTTGCCACTGGCTTACAAAATGAAAGTAACTACTATTAATGAATTGAAAACAATGCCTAATACATCAGTTTCTAGAGATATCCTGGTTGGTAAACTTTCAGCATTTGAGCTTGAGGAATTTAGTCCTATTGCTACAATTAAAACTGATTTAGCCTTCAAAGCATCATCATCATCATCATCATCATCTAATTGGAAAGCACTTTATGCAAAAGAACTTGAAGATATCAGAAGGGAAAATGAAAAACTAGAAGAACTTGAAGCACTATTTGCAAGAAAGATGCCTAAAAGTCCAGTTGGAAGTAAGTATGAAGGTAAAGCGCCATTTAAATGTTTCAATTGCAATAAAGTTGGTCACATAGCATCTAGATGTCTTGATAGACATGCAAGATTGAGAGATGAAGCTAAAAGAACATACAAGCCTAACCCTGAATATCAAAGATACAGATTTAAGAAGAATAGAGATAAATCTTGTTACTATGCTGATGAAAGAGTTACATATGATTCTAATGAAGAACTAACAAATAATGGATGGGCTTTTGTTGCAATAACAGAAGATCCACCAGTACCTAGTGTTCCACCAGTAGAGCAGGCCCTAGCAGCTAAAATTGAAGAGAAAGATGAATGGATAATTGATAGTGGATGTTCACATCATATGATTGGTGAGAAGAGTAAATTCTTATCTTTTCAGGAATACAATGGAGGAGATTTGGTGATGATAAAGCTTGTTTGATCAAAGGAAAAGGAACTATATCTTTAGATGGTAAGCACAATACTAACAATGTTTATTATGTTGAAGGATTGAATCATAATCTTTTGAGTGTTGGTCAATTAGTTGAAAAGGGATTTCAGTTACAATTCAAGAACGGTAAATGCAAAATCAGAAATAGAACTGGATTGGAAATTGCAACCAGTAATCAGACTAAAGGTAATATCTTTCATTTGAATAATAGTGATAAGACATGCGTGATTGCACATATTGATGAAAGTTGGTTATGGCATAAGAGAATCTGTCATGTAAATTTTGATTGCATTGTAAAGATCAGTTCATCTAAGGCAGTAAGGGATTTACCTAATATTGTGAAACCTCATAATCTGGTATGTAAGGAATGTCAAATGGGAAAGAAAGTTAGAACAACTTTTAAGAAGTATTTTTAAGAAATCCAATAATGTTCTTGATTTAATTCATACTAACTTGTGTGGTCCGGAAAGAACAAGAAGCATATAGGGAGATAGATATTTTATGCTAGTTATTGATGATTATTCTAGAATGTGTTGGGTTACTTTTCTGAGAGAGAAATCTGAAGCTTTTGGAAAATTCAAGTTATTCAAGGCAATGATAGAGAATGAAACTAGTAAGAAAATCAAATGTTTGAGATCTAATCAAGGAGGTGAATTTACATCTAAGGAATTCAATACATTCTATGAAGTGAATGGAATCAAAAGACAACTATCAGCACCATGGACACCTCAGCAGAATGGAATTTTGGAAAGGAAGAACATAACTATTTTGGAAGCAGCTAGAAGCATGATATTGGAAGCAAATCTACCATATGTACTAGAGAGAAGCAGTAAATACTGTTGGCATTATGTGAACTGGTATAAGGACATAATGATATTGTATGTTGTCATTGATGTCAATATGTGATATGAAGTGAACTGGCATATGTGATATGTGAGAAGAGAGAACTGGCATATGTGTGAACTGGTATATATGCCAAAGTGAAGCGATATATTTGTTCAAGATGAACTGGCACATGGAAGCACTGTGTGACTACCGATTGGTAGGTAGTTTCCACTTCAGGATTTTTGGTTGGAGTACCTCAAGCCTGTGTGACTCAATCGGTGATCTTTGTGTGATGCGTTAGCAGTATAATGGAGAATCGTGTTGCCATGCAAGCTCTGTGCACATGAAGGATCTTACATGAAGAAGACTATTCCTATCTACCTCAAGAATGTGTGAAGTTTGTCAAACAGTGATAACACGTGATGGGTTATCAGCTGCCATGAAATTGGTGGATAATGGATGATGGAGAATGTCTTGAGATCGATTCAAGATTATTGCATTTAATGCAGTATGATTCAATGGTCAGGATTGAATTGCTTGAATTGCTTAACCTAACAGGTTTAGGGTTTAGGTTTTTTGCTACTAACCTATCTATTTCCTATAAGGTCAATGTTGTGTTTCCTTCTAAGGTTGTTGGCAAAAGTTGTGAGTGTGTATCCAAGGGAAGTGATACGTGATTCTTGCCAGACCAAAGGAGAGAAGAGATACCTACAAAGTGAATGTGCAAAAGGTGAAGAGGAGCCAAAATGGATCTACATTAGCATTGAGTGTTGTTACCAGATCATTGTAATTCCTATTGATCTTTAACCACTTCAACAGTTGTGAAATCCCTTAACAGGGTAGCCTTAATTGGCTTGATATAAATCCGTTAACAAGGTAGCTTTAACCGGCTTGATTCAAATCCCTTAACAGGGTAACTCAAAGTTAATGAGTTCTGGGAAGCTATAAAGCTCTGGAGATCCTTTAGCTATTGAGTTCTTGAAATTCTATAATAAGGTAACCCCAACTGGGTTTAACATCGGTTCCTAGCAGAACCTATTGTAATGTCTTTAACCGAACAAGGCTCCTAACAGAGCGAACTCCTAAAGAGTTCAAAAGTAGATTGTGGGTATTCATCCCCACTATGGTTTTTCCCAGTTGGGTTTCCACGTGAAAAATATGTGTCATGTGTGATGCTTTGTTATTACCTGTTGAGCATATGATGGTTCTGTGTTTTATGCCTGTCTATAAAACATATTGAACTAACTGTTGTGAAGATTAGATGATAGTTTACATATTCATGCATGAGGGTGTAATGGTACTATAGTATTGAGCTAAGAGGAAATCTTAGTAAGTGACTGGTTTATGATTGTTTTATTTATTCTAGGTTTTACCGGTTGTACTCTATTTCAACTAGTATCATTGCTTGCCAATCATTTGGAGTATTTGCTATCAAACTAGTTTTGGACTGTATTTTTGTTTGTACTAATTCACCCCCCCTCTCAGTACCAATTTGGTACTATTGGTTCATCATTGAGTTATCAATTGGTATCAGAGCACTCTAGGTCCTCTGTGTTGTAAGTTTAACTGCTTGAGGTAAAGATCCTAGTCAAATGATGAAGAGGGAAGGTCCAAAGTTTAACAGGGAAAATTTTGGTATATGGAAAGATAGGATGAAGATATTCATCAGAAGAATGGGTGCTCAACACTGGAGTTATTTTGACAATGTCTATGTTGTCCCTACCAGTACTCTCACCAATGACCAAAAGAGAGAGATACAAGAAAATGGGCAAGTCATGGAAGCCCTCATCAGTAGTCTATCCAACATTGAGTTTATTGATGTTCAGGACAAGGTAAATCCCAAAGAGGTATGGGATGCTCTTGAAAATATCTATGGTGGTGATGAACATGTAAAATAGGCTAAGGAAGAAAGCCTGAGAGGGAAGTTTGAAGATATGCGGATGGTTGAAGGTGAGACCATTCAGCAGTATGGAATAAGAATCAAAATAGTTGTTGGAGAAATCAAGAGTGTAGCTAGTAAAATAGAAGATTCCACTGTGGTAAGCAAAGTCCTAAGATCCCTGTTGCCGGTCTATGCAATAAGGGTTGCTGCTATTCAGGAGTTGAGATCAATAGAAAGTCTAAAGTATCCTTGGACTCCATCATAGCCAAGTTAACAACCTATGAGCTAAATATTTTTGATGGCAATGTTCAAAAGACTGAATCAACATTTAAAGCCTCTACTATACCATCTAGAAAAGGAAAAGAGGCTAGCACTATTGGGGAACCTAGTCATAGCAGATAAATGAATGATGAGAAGATTCTGATGGCATTTGAAGCTCTCCTTGCGAGGAACTTCCTAAAGGAACTGGTAAATACAAAGGTAAGCTACATTTGAAATGCTTTTCTTGTAATTGGATAGGACATATTGCTATAAACTATCCTAATGGTGATAACAAGGACAAACCAGAAAGGTTCAGGAAATTCAAAGGAGGAAACCGGAGAAACTATTTTGTGGCATTTGATGAAGGTGTCATAGATGAGGAATCAGAAGATGAAGAGAATGAAGACATTGTGTTTGTTGTTGTAAAGGAAGATGTGGCAGACAAGAAGGCTCTTGTCTCCCAGTTTGATAATTCCAATGAGTGGATCATTGATAGTGGTTGTTCTCACCATATGACAGGTGACCGGAGAAAGTTTATATCCTTGGAGGAGTATGATGGTGGTGTGGTTCGCTTTGGCAATGATGCACCATGCATGGTCAAAGGTAGAGGGTCCATCTCTTTGAATGGAAAGAGTAGTGCTAACACTGTGTACTGGGTTGATGGTCTTAGACACAACCTTTTGAGTGTTGCCCAGCTAAATGATAGTGGCCTCACTCTGGAATTCAAGAATGGAGTTTGCAGAATCAAAGGAAAAGATGGTAAATTGGTGGCCACCGGCATGCAAACCAAAGGTAACCTATTTCATCTGAATGCAAATATAAGTACATGTCTTATGGCTAAGCTTGATGATAGCTGGATATGGCATAGGAGACTCTGCCATGTAAACTTTGATAACATTGTGAAGGCTAGTAAGATCAAAGAAGTTAGAGGGTTTCCGGTGCTAAGAAAATCAAATAATACCTTGTGCAGAGAGTGTCAATTAGGGAAAATGTCTTCCTCAATCTTTAAAGGTAAATCTTTCACTGCTGACAACTTGCTTGATCTTGTGCATACTGATTTGTGTGGTCCTATGAAAACTAGAAGTGTGCAGGGTGATAGGTACTTCATGATTCTCACTGATGATTTCTCAAGAATGATGTGGGTCACATTCTTGAAAGACAAGTCTGAAGCCTTTGTGAAATTCAAGGCTTTTAGAGCATTAGTGGAGAAGGAAAGTGGTAAAAGAATCAAGTATCTTAGAACCGATCAAAGAGGGGAATTCACTTCCGGTGAATTCAACAAGTATTGTGAAGAATTTGGCATCAAAAGGCAACTGTTTGCCCCTCGGACTCCACAACAAAATGGCCTAGTAGAGAGGAATAACCGGACTATGGTTGAAGTAGCTAGAACCATGTTGATTCAAGGGAAGGTAGCTCACACCTTTTGGAGTGAAGCGGTGAGCACTGTAGTCTACACTATGAACTGGGTACTCATCAAGAAACGTAAGGACAAAACTCCTTATGAGTATTGGACCGGTAAGACACATGTGGTTAGCTACTTTAGGGTATTTGGTAGCAAATGTTACATCAAGAGGAGTGAACATCAGGGCAAATTTGAAGCTAAATGTGATGAGGGAATATTCCTAGGATATTCCACCAAGAGTAAAGCTTTCAAGTGTTACAACAATAGGACTCAGAGAATTATGGAAAGTATCAATGTAAGAATTGATGAATCCTCTGAGAAAACTGAGGAAACCGATACTGAGCAAGCTGTGAATGAACCAGTTGCAACCTTCTGAGAACTGATTATCAGTCAACCAAGTACCAGTAATAGTGTTCCTAAATCGGTGAATGCTGATACTGATGAAGATGAGGATGAAGAGGAAATGCAAGAAGAACCAATCAAGACCATTCCTCGGTATGTCAAGCTGAATCATGATCCTAAGAAAATCATAGGAGATAAGGATGTAGGAATCCTTACGAGAAGAAAGGTCAAAGAAAACTCATGCATGATCTTTGAATTTGAGCCCAAATCATTCAAAGAGGCTCATAAAGATGGAGACTGGATCAAGACAATGGAGGAGGAACTTGACCAGATAGAGAAAAATGGTACATGGTCCTTGGTGCCTAGACCAGAGCATAAAAATGTCATTGGCACCAAATGGGTGTTCAGAAACAAGCTGAATGAGGATGGCATAGTGATTAAGAATAAAGCCAAATTGGTGTGAAAAGGATATGCTCAAGAAGAAGGAGAAGACTATGGAGAAACCTTTGCTCCTGTAGCCAGATTGGAAGGAGTTTGTATGCTTATTGCATATGCAGCTTTTAAAAGGTTCAAAGTATATCAAATGGATGTAAAATCTACATTCCTAAATGGTGTACTTGAAGAGGAGGTATATATAGAGCAACCAGATGGGTTTTCCCTATCTAAAGACAATGATATGGTGTGTAGGCTACATAAAGCCTTATATGGTCTAAAGCAAGTACCTAGGGCATGGTATGAGTGCCTACATTCCCATCTTGTGAAGATTGGATTTGAGAGAACAAGTGAAGATAGCAATATCTACTTGAAGTTTGAAGGAGATCAAATCCTGATCTGTGAGGTTTTTGTTGATGACATTATCTTTGGTGGAGATGACAAGATGAGTCATGAGTTTGTTGATGAGATGAAGAAAGAGTTTGAGATGTCACTCATAGGGGACATTAAGTTCTTCATTGGACTGTAGATCCAGCAGATGAAAGATGGAATCTTTGTCACTCAATCCAAATATGTCAAAGAGGTGTTGAAGACTTTTGGAATGGAAGATAGCAAACTAGTTGGTACATCGATGGTGACCGGTTGTAAATTGACAAAAGAGGATGATTCCGCACTGGTTGATGAGAAGGAATACTGATCAATGGTTGGTAATTTACATTATGTAGTGCATAGTAGACCAGATATTGCACATGTAGTTGGCATTACTGCAAGGTTCTAGAAAAGTCCAAGAGAATCCCACTTGATTGCTGTCAAGCAGATTCTTAGGTATCTAAAGGGAATAGTTGACTATGGATTGTGGTACCCATACAACAATGATTTCAATCTAAAAGTGTTCATAGATGTTGATTGGGCAGGTAATGTGGATGACCGGAAAAGCACAACCAGTGGTGCATTCTTTCTTGGTGGTAGACTAGTCTCATGGATGAGTAAAAAGCAGAGTTGTATCTCTCAATCTGCAGCGGAAGCGAAGTATATTGCAGCTTTCATGAACTACACTCAAACAATTTGGATGAAGCATGTACTGGAAGGCTTCAAAATCCCTGTATCTAAACTAGTAAGTATATTTTGTGATAACACAAGTGATATCAATATTTCAAAGAATCCAGTTTTACATTCTAGAACCAAGCATTTTGAGCTTAAGTATCATTTCTTGAGGGAAAAGGTTCAGAATAAATAGATTGCACTGGAACATGTTTCCAGTAAGGAGCAATTAGCAGACATATTCACCAAGCCTCTTCCAAAGACTACATTTGTACATTTAAGAGGTGAATTGGGGGTACTACCCCTTCAGGAGGTGAACTAGAAGTATTTTTTCCACATCAGTCAGGTATTGTATAGTCAAATTTTTGTTGATTGATGTGTTGAAGGATGCTACTCCTCAGGGGGAGCAGCATAATGGAACAGGGTTGCTTGTGCCTCCACTTTGGCATTGTTGTCAAAGGGGGAGAAGGAGTGAAGCAGAAAAGATATCTGTAGCAAATGGGGGAGAAGATGTGAAGTGGAGATATATCTTTGTATATTGCCATCAATGCCAAAGGGGGAGATTGTTGGCATTATGTGAACCGGTATAAGGACATAATGATATTGTATGTTGTCACTGATGTCAATATGTGATATGAAATGAACCGGCATATGTGATATGTGAGAAGAGAGAACTGGCATATGTGTGAATGGGTATATATGCCAAAGTGAAGTGGTATATTTGTTCAAGATGAACCAACACATGGAAGCACTGTGTGACTACCGATTGGTAGGTAGTTTCCACTTCAGGATTTTTGGTTGGAGTACCTCAAGCTTGTGTGACTCAATTGGTGATCTTTGTGTGATGTGCTAGCAGTATAATGGAGAATAGGTTGTGTTGCCACATAAGCTCTGTGTGCATGAAGGATCTTGCATAAAGAAGACTATTCCTATCTACCTCGGGAATGTGCGAAGTTTGTCAAATGGTGATAACGCATGATGGGTTATCAACTACCATGAAATTGGTGGATAATGGACGATGGAGAATGTCTTGAGATCGATTCAAGATTGTTGCATTTAATGCAGTATGATTCAACGGTTAGGATTGTACTGCTTGAATTGCTTAACCTAACAGGTTTAGGGTTTAGGGTTTTTGCTACTAACTTGTCTGTTTCCTATAAGGTCAATGTTGTGTTTCTTTCTAAGGTTGTTGGCAAAAGTTATGAGTGTTTTATCTAAGGGAAGTGATACATGATTCTTGCTAGACCAAAGGAGAGAAGAGATACTTGCAAAGTGAATGTGCAGAAGGTGAAGAGAAGCCAAAATAGATTTGCATTAGCATTGAGTGTTGTTACCAGATCATTGTAATTCCTGTTGATCTTTAACCACTTCAATAGTTGTGAAATCCCTTAATTGGGTAGCCTTAATTGGCTTGATACAAATCCCTTAACAGGGTAGCTTTAACTGGCTTGATTCAAATCCCTTAATAGGGTAACTTGAAGTTAATGAGTTCTAGGAAGCTATAGAGCTCTGGAGATCCTTTAGCTATTGAGTTCTTGAAATCCTCTAACAAGGTAACCCCAACTGGGTTTAACCCTTAACTGGGTGATCCCTAACAGGATCAGTTCCTAGCAGAACCTATTGTAATGTCTTTAACTAGACAAGGCTCCTAACAAAGAGGACTCCTAAAGAGTTTAAAAGCAGATTGTGGGTATTCATCCCCACCGTGGTTTTTCCCAGTTGGGTTTCCACGTGAAAAATATGTGTGTCATGTGTGATGCTTTGTTATTACCTATTGAGCATATGATGGTTCTATGTTTTATGCTTGTCTATAAAACATATTGAACTAACTATTGTGAAGATCAGATGACAGTTTACCTATTCATGCATGAGGGTGTAATGGTACTATAGTATTGAGCTAAGAGGAAAGCTTAGTAAGTGACCGGTTTATGATTGTTTTAGTTATTCTAGGTTTTACCAGTTGCACTCTGTTTCAACTAGTATCACTGCTTGCCAATCATTTCAAGTATTTGCTATCAAACCAATTTTGGACTGTAGTTTTGTTTGTACTGATTCACCCCCCCCTCTCAGTACCGGTTTGGTACTATTGGTTCATCATTGAGTTATCAAATACAATGGTTTACACTTTCAACAGAGTTCACATCAAAGGTGAAACTGGTAAGACCCCTTATGAACTATGGTTTGGCAATACTCCTACTCTTAAGTATTTCAGAATATTTGGAAGAAAATGCTACATTAGGAGAGATGAGTATGTTGGTAAATTTGATCCTAGAAGTGATGAAGGATTATTTCTTGGCTATTGATCTAAGATCAAGACATATAGATATTTAATAAAAGATTGTAGAAGATAATTGAAAGTGCTAATGTGAAGATAGATGAACACTTTAAAGAAAATTCAAGATCTGTAGATTCTAAACTGATAGTTGAGATGATCATAAATGAACCAATACAGTGTGCACCGGTACATAATATGGATCCAATCACACCGGCATCATCAGAGAATTCCACAGTGACTGAAGAACAACAACATCCAAATAAACCCAGGTATGTAAAACTGAATCACTCAGAAAATCAGATAATTGGGAATAAGTATCAAGGTGTTATGACAAGAGGAAGACTGGCAAATGAAGAGGTATGCTTAATTTCTCATGTTTAACCAACATCTATTATTGAAGAATGTGAGGATGAACATTGGATAGAAGCAATGGAAGATGAATTAGAACAAATTGAAAAGAACAATACATGAACATTAGTTCCCTGACCTACAGACAAAAATGTAATTGGAACTAAATGGGTATTTAGAAATAAACTTAATGAAGATGGTATGGTAATCAGGAACAAAGTAAGATTAGTTTGTAAAGGTTATTCACAGAAAGAGGGAATTGATTATAATGAAACCTTTGCACCAATAGCTAGAATTGAGGCAGTTAGACTATTTCTTGCATTTGCAGCTCATAAGATCTATAAAGTTTATCAGATGGATGTAAAATGTGCATTTCTGAATGATGATCTTGAAGAGGAATTTTATATTGAACAACCTGATGGATTTTCATTGACAAATGATAAAGATATGATTTGTAGATTAAGGATAGCTTTGTATGGATTGAAGCAAGCTCCTAGAGTTTGCTATGCTTGATTGGACAAATATCTTTTAAAGCTTGGTTACACTAAAGGTAATGCCGACAACAACTTATATTACAAAGTGATTAATGATGACATCTTGGTTATTGAAGTTTTTATTGATGATATCATTTTTGGATGTGAAGATGGATTGTGTAAGGACTTTGCTAACAAGATGCAAGATGAATTTGAAATGTCTATGATTGGTGAGATAAAATTCTTTTTAGGATTACAGATTTCACAAACTAATAAAGGTATATTCATATGTCAAACAAAATACCTGAAGGAACTACAGAAGAAATTTGATATGGAAAACTCTAAACTGGTAAGTACTCCTATGACTGCAACTAATAAATTGTCATTAAAGGATGATTCAATTCCTATTAATCCAACAAGATACAAATCTATGATTAGAGGTTTACTATATTTGACACAAACAAGACCTGATATAATGAATGTAGTATGTATTGTTTCAAGATTTCAGAGTATTCCTAAAGAAAATCATTAATCAGCAGTAAAAAGGATTTTCTGGTATCTACAAGGCACAACAAATCTTGGTTTATGGTATCCTAAAGATGAAATTTTTTATTTATGTGCATACATCGATGCTAATTGGGCAGGAGATGTGGATGATAGAAAGAGTACCATTGGTGGAGCATTCTTTCTTAGTAGCAGATTGATTTCATGGATAAGCAAAAAGTAGAGTTGTACATCATTATCAATAGCAGAATCAGAATATGTTGCAGCAACAACTAATTATACTTAGGTATTATAGATTAAACAAATGTTGAAGGACATAAAGGTAAAATGAAAAGAACTGGCAATCATTTATTGTGACAATTCAGGAGAAATTAATATATCAAAGAATCTGGTATTTCACTCTAAGACTAAGCATGTTTCTATTAAGTATAACTTTCTGAAAGAGAATGTTGAAGAAAATGAAGTGAAATTGGTTTATGTGAATACTAAAGAGAAGATTGCAGATATCTTTATAAAGCCTTTGCCTAAGGAAAATTTTGAATATCTCAGAGAGCAGCTTGGGGTAATACCCTCACCAATAGAGACTTAGATGATTGAAGATTGGCATCAAACTGACAGAAACTAATAGAGAAACCTTTTTCTAGCTTTCTTGGAGGAGAGATACTTCTCAGGGGGAGTAGCTGGTTGTATGTTCTGGTATATTTTATTAATTGCTTTGGCATTTGATTTCAAAGGGGGGGAGATATCTAAGGAAAAACATTTTTCATTGGTGGAGAGATATATACTCTCTACATTTTGGTTTTGATTTCTAGTATTGATCTCTATTTTGGGGAGATTGTTGGTTTTTAGTTTTTGGCATTTTGCTTTGGAGCTTAGATGTTTTTCCATCTAGTGTTGTCTTCAATACCAAAGGGGGATATTGTTGGTATTATGGATGTGTTGCATTAGTTTTGTCATTGATGTCAACACTTATCCTTCTAGAGATGATTTATTATTGGTTATTGTATTGAATTCAACATCTTGTATTGCATTATAATTGATTTGAATGTAATAGTGAGCCGACCTTAGTAATTGTTCTTAGGTTATGTATAAATGTAAGATCTCATTTGTGAGATGGTGTGGCAATGGTTATAGTATGGTATTGTAATCTAGTATGAGTGAATACTGAAGATCATATGAGCATATCATAGAGCGAATCAAGAAGACATCATTTGAAGGTTAGAGGAAGGTTTGAAGGTGTTTATCAGAGCTTAAACTGATACTGAATCCAGCATTGTAGATGCACTTTGAAGCAGTACATTATTCTAGGATTTAACCATCCTACTGTAGTCATTGTGACTCCCATTTGAGCAGTGTGCTCTAGGCAGTTGGTCTTTCTACATGTTCATACCCCATCTGTATACACATACTATCTACAGTAGTATTATCTGATTGTGGGTAAGGTTTCCCATTGTGGTTTTTTCCCTTACAGCTTATAGGGTTTCCATGTCAAAAATCTTTGTGTTATGTGTTGTGGATATTGTTTCTCTTTTTGTTTCATGCATTAAGTTTCACCGATATTCATATTCACTGTTAATTTGTTAATCGGTAGTAATATTGGTTTACTGGTATTAAGTATTAAGTTGAAGTAATTATAATTGGGCTGAAATTCATTGACAACTAATTCACCCCCCTCTCAGTTGTCCTTCTAGTTCCTAACAATAATTAGGGTTTATGATTAAATGTTTTATTTGAGGAATAAAATAAAAAGGGGCACACATAGGGTAAATGGCCCAATTTTATGATGTGTGAAGTGATGAAACATGACTTTAGATTTAATTGAATTAATTAAGTAAATTATTAAAGGGAAATTAGAAATGCAAGATGCAAGACATACTAAGGTAGGTGCTAACCAAAGTGTGAAATTGTATGACCCTATCAAGGGTGTACAATTTACAATACTACACTAAATATCAAAGATCAAGTAGAGGATCCTTAAATACCACATGCTTGTTAATGGATTTTTGACCTACAATAATTTCTCCTTGGTCAGTTAGGTCTTGGACAATGTTCTTAACTCTATGGAAATCATTGGTCTTATGTCCTTTATTTTGATGATACTCACAACAAATTGAATGATTCCACCATGCAGGTTTGACTTTGGGTTTAAAATATTTAGCCTTGGGAAATGCGATGAGATTGAAGATAGTAAGTATCTTGAAGGTTGATTTCATAGGTTCTCCCAAGGGTGTGTAATTTGTTTGAGAATAGTTTGTTGTTTTAATGTGGACCTTTCTGTGTTGACTTGATTGCTTGAGGTACTAGGTCTTAGAAGACTCAACACAAGTTGTGTGGTCTTAATTTTTTTAGCAAATACAACCTCATCATTAATATTATCTTATTTTTGGACCAAAATCGGGTTCGTCATTGTTGTTAGAGCTTAGTGGCACCTTTGGTGTCCTCGTAGACCTTGATAAGACACTTTTTAATAAGGACCCTCTCAATGGTTAGCCCCTTTTCTATGAAATCATTGAATTTTTTTAGACATTGGACTTGGAGTTGGAAGCCTATTGTCTAGTTTAGATTTTGCATGAATATTTCAACCAATTGTTTCTTAGGAATGTGGTAAGTACATCTACTCACTAGGTTCCTCTATCTTTGAAAGAAAGAGGAAAAATATTCTCCATTCTTTTGTTTGGTGTTACATAGGTTGGTATTAGAGATGTTTCATGTTTTAGGAAAAGTGTGCTATGATATTTTCCAATATCTCATTGAAAGTCTTGATTCTAGGGGAAACAATGAGAACTATTCCATGGCTTGTCTCCCTAGACTACTTGGAAAGAGTCACACAAATAAGTTTCATTATGAATCACTTCTAGGAAAGTTGTGTATAATTCTCTAATGTGGTCCTTAGGATCATCATTCCCCCTATATTTGTCAAACTTAGGTACCTAAAAGTTGGAAGGAAAAGGTGGCATTGACATTAACTATCAAAAGGAAGAGATATATGCCCTCAAGTGTGATTGTTGGAAGAATTTAATTTTTTGTGTCAAAGATTGTAGTGGTTCTAAATATTTTTCTTTAGCCATTCCTATTTTTTGTTGACCATGTGTGGAGGAGGTTCAAGATATAGTTCGAGTGTTGTTGGTGAAATTTCTGGTAGTTATGGGTTTGTTGGTTTCAAATGTGGTAATGATTTTGATTGGTGTGGTGAGAATTCATATTTTAACTATTGGTTGGACTAGCATTATATGTATAAACATTAGTTTGAACTACCATATTTTGAGTGTTTGTATGATGTGGGCCTTGTTGGGTATATTGTGGGTTGGTTTATTGGAGGGTGGGATTTTTTTTGTCATAAAAGGGTCTTGTGGTTATAGGTCTCAAGGTGTCAATTTGAAAGAGGGATGATGGTAACTCAGGTATACAAATATATTCAAATCCTTTTCCACTATCACTGGCATCACTTGTGTTGTTAGAATCCATAAGTTGTGACACATCAAAATATGAAGGTAACTTCAGACCTTGTTGAGTAAATGTCAAAAAGTAATGATTTGGATTTGCATTCAACATTTCCGCAAGGAGTTTATTGAGACCCATGTCTTCTTGGGCTTCTCTAATTTCATCTAGTATGAGATCATCATCATTTTTCAGCACTTTGTTTCTAAGGTCTTTATCATTGAAAATATTCTTGGGGTATTGGTTTTTCTCTATTTCTCTTTGTTTTTGAGATCTAGGTTGGACCATACAAGGGTTTTCAACCTAAGTAAATGTAGAAGACGATAATGATGGATGGATGGAATCAAAGTGATGGCTCTAGAATTGTTAGAGGGTAAAAAATTTGGATGAGTGCTTGGTGATAAAAACATATCAAAATGTTCCTGTATGATCTTCATATAGGACAAAATAATGACAAGGCTAAACTTGGACTATGATCAATAGCCACAAGTTGATAATTAAGAGAGGGGGTGATAAATAAGAAGATGATGAACTCCAAGTCAAGCTATCCATACTCAAGAGGACTAGAGTTATCTCCTTCTCAAGGATGATAGATCTTAAGCAATACAAACCACCTAACGAGGTCAAAGTGATGTAAGATCAAAATGACTAAAAACAAGTTTTGGTTTAATGGTAAGGTTGATTTGGTAAGATTTGGTTTGACTAAGAAAATTCAATAAGATAAGGTTGGAAAGAGGAATGCAAGCCAAATAATCTATGGATGATTGAAAAATGGAGCGAGGATTGTGGAAAAGATGTTGTAACAGATTGAAAACTTGGGTATCCCAAAATTACAAGATTTCAAATGTGCAAGACCTATTGTGAGCTCTCTAAAAACAAATACATAAAAATATATGACAATAACACAAAAAGATAAAGAAATTGTGCAGGAGCATATGGTAACAGTGCAAACAAGTAGAGCAATTGCTTAGGAACAATGGGAAATTGCATAGATAGACAGATGTCAAATATATAATAGAAACCTATAGATGCACAAAAATCAAAGGCAATTGCACAAAAATAGGTGACAAATGCATAGGTTCAGGAAATAATTGTGCAACAAAAAGTAAAACATGCACCAAAAATCTCAACAAATGCACCAAAATACTGACAAACTACTTTAGCCAATTGGACAAAGACAACAAACTCAAAAAGAAGACCTCAAAAATTTCCAATCTTGAAATCCAAAACTAAAAGTGTTTGTTAAGTTTTGTCAACCCTATAGGATGAATTTTCTAGTTTGGTATAAGGCTCAACAAGTGTCTACAATTTTAAATTTGACAAAGACAATGATCAATTTTATGCTAGTGATTGATAGATTATTCAAGGTAGTCATTGAATGGATGTTGTAGGTAAACATGTCAATTGTGTGAGTTTATGATATAAATGCACATGAATGATAAGACACATGAATAGATAGATAGATGAAATATGCAGGATCAGACAAAAAATGCATATGAGTAGGATGCAAATGTGTAGTTATAATTATCATAAGCAAAAACAAAGAGCTCAAATGCACAAAGTCAAGAATCAAAGGAATAAAAAAAGAGATCAAATTCATTGGTAAAGTGTTTAGATGCAAAGGAATACAAAATTCTACAGGTTGCTCAATTTACCTAAAATCTCAATGTTTTAACCTAAAGTCGGAGTTTTTCGAGTGATAAGTGTGGCAAGAAGACACATCAAACAAGAAAATACAATGGGGTGTGTGTAGGATCATGGAGGTACAAACTAGGCCCTTAAGTGCCAATGAAAATTTCCATAAAAATTTGAATAGGTTATTAACATAATTTGGAAATATGAAAGAGCAATTTTTTTTGAAAATTGAATCTAGTTTCTAAGCTACTAGTTGTTTTTTTAGAAAAATCTAAATCTATTCGGTGAAAAAATAAAATTTCAATGCAATAGTACTAAAATTTTAGGGAAAAAATAAAAAGAAAGGTTTGTGGAACCTAAGTACAAACAAAACATAATATTTTTCTTAAACTTTCAATATAGGTAAAGGGAACATGCCTAGACATGCCACAATTTGTTTGTAATTTTTTAGCAAGTAAATAAATAATTATAAATTTCATTAACATTTTAAAAATTAAAAAAATCATGCATGTTTGCAAACCATAACTTGGCCAAAAATTTATAAAATTCAATTCTTTTATCCTTTAGTGGAGGAAGCATAGAATGTGTAGCATTTTTCAGATTTGAAAAATGTTTAACCATTTTAAAGTTATAGATGTTTTTCAATCAGCCTATCAATTGGGACATTAGACATAATGTATGTAAAAAACAATAATAATTATTTATTAAATTCAAAATAAGACAAAATTTATATTGGTGGAAAACTAACAATTTATTTAAAAAATCCTTTTTGTTTCAAAATAGCCGTCAACCACATGGACAAAATATGGAAAACTAGGGAAAACTTCTAAACATGTTTTTTATGTTGACTTTCTAGGTTTGGCACGTCCATGCCAAATCTCAAAGCAAACCCAAGGAAAAATGGGAGGGAAAAAAATTATGTTAGAAAAATAGATATCCCTTATCAACAGATATTGTTTCTTGATATCATTGTTATGATGTCATGTTTTCCAAAATGGATATTTTTTATAGAAACCAAAATCGATATCCATTTTGAAAATTATAGAAAAACACATTTTAGTAAAATGGGCATAACTTTGGCATGCTTAATGGCTTTCTCGAGCTTATCCTAAGCCAAATGACTTGAAGGAGATCTAGGACTATCCTAATATGGGATGGATGAAATTGAATCTCGATGGGGCTTCTAAGGGAAATATTGGCTCATCAGGTGCAGGGTTTGTGGCAAGATATTCTTAGGGAAAAATCATGGCAATTGGTGCACAATGACTTGTTGATGGGACCAATAATGAAGCAGAAGTTCAAGCAACTTGGGAGGCCATTTAGATGGAAAAAAGATTGAAAGTTAATCATTTTCATTTAGAAAGGGATTTTTTATTGGTAATCACCACCATTTCAAAAGGTGAGACAATTTCTTGGAGCCTAAACAAGCATATTAGATTAATCATTTTCACTCTCTCCTCCTTTGAGGATTTCAAAATATCACATGTTAAAAGATGTGGCAACCATGTGGCGGACACATTATCAAACATAGTCATATAATCATTAAGTGTTAATGGGTTTGATTTGTGTGAGGATCTCTGAGAGATATGCACTAATGAGTTAGTAATTTTGGTGATGGAAGATAGTATACTTAATTAATGCTAGGGACATAGGAGGTGACGGTTCTCTAAATTCTCGTTAGATTAGTGTCATTTTCAATTTGCATGAGTGAAGCCTTGAATATTAAGTAGGTGATAGGTGCCATGGAAGCTAATTTCTCATTGACAACTATTAAGCAACAATAGTGTTTCCATGGCAAAATCACAAATAGGAGACTCTGTAGTGTATTTTAGATCGAAGATCCTATTTTTTGGTACACCATCAAATGGATTCTAGGTGACGAGTTCCTAAAGTTGGAGAATCGATATTTCTCCAATATTGGTATTGCATTGATGTTCATGGCCTAGGGGTTATAATTGGAGTCAAAGGAGGTAGTTTTAAGGGTGATGAAGGAATGTGTGTGACCAAAGTGGTGTGGTGGCATGACCATTATTCTAGAAATGAAAGAGCTGAGTAGGATTGTGGGTGCATCATGGTGATTGGCGCTAATTCAGCTATGTGAAGACCCCAACACAACCTTTTTCTAGTGCAAAGTGTGTTTGGTGACAAAGATGAGTGGAGGTATGAGGCACAAATGGGTTGGGTGCCATTGAAGGAATCCCTAGATGCACAAGAGCAAGATAAGAAGACCCAGATTGTGGAGCATGATCATTATTGTCCTCATTTTTAGCTATGTCACACGAATAGGATAACCCCTACAAATGTTGTCCAATTTGTAGTTCATGTTCTTTAAGCATTCTTTTTGAGGTAGTCTTTAGTCTCCCTCCTACGTGATTTGGGACCCACAATTCTCGATTCAGAGGTTCTAGTCCTTTGTTTGAGTCTTCTAAATGACTTTTTATGTTCAAGTGTAAATCGGGGTTATGAAACTGAATTACACTTCCCTTCAAAATTTTATAGTCTAGTGAAAATTGGGTTTGTAACCCCCATTTATACCACTTCGTAGCCATGTGAACGCATGCTAGGTGTAGGTTGGGTTCTCAAACCCAAACTACACCTAAGGCCTAACATTTGTCACACACCTCAACTTACACCAAGTCCTTCCCTTTGGTTGTAAGTCAAGGTTGTAACCCCACCTTACACCAACATCCATACACAAGCAAACAGTTTATATCGGGGTTATAACCCCAATCTACACCAAGTCTCCCCTTCATGGTATATGTCAAGGTTATAACCCCACCCATGCAATTTTATTTTGCAATGTTCCCAAGTTCTTTCACATGATGCATGTTGAGGGTATAAGCCTACCATACACCATGGTTCCTTTGCATGATGCATGTCGGAGGTATAACCCTGACATACACCAAAATGTAGTTTTCCTTTCCTTTTCTTTAAGAAAGGTGTAAATTGGGCTTATAAGCTTGATTGCCATCATTTAGTATTGTTTGATCTTCCCAAGGTGCAAATCAAACTTATAAACCTGATTTACACTATTTTATATTTTTGAGTCTCTCAAGTGCAAATTGGACCTATAAGTCCAAAATCACTTCTTAAACCCCAATTGAAAATTTTTGGTCTTTTTTGCCCAACATCAAGAATTCTTCAAATCCATTCTTGTGACTCCCTTTCAGACATTAGATTCCATATACCAGGACCTGATAATTTTAATAGTATGGGATACCAAGAAAGGATATGAAAACTCCATTGGTAAAGAATGTTGGAAACAAGATGAGGTTCCAGACACTTGGTCTTTTTTATGCATTTCTAGGAGTGTCATTTTCCAGTTAGACTTCGACACCTCCAGTGTCATTTTGTATTCATGTTTTTGCATCTAGAATATGCATGATTTCTAAGTCAAATAGAAATCTTCTTTTATCTAGTCATAGTTTTCCTAGATTATCTCATTACACCTTAGCTATATATATGAGATTTCTTATTGTAATTTTTATCTTTAATCTTATGCAACGAAACTCTGTTGAAGTGAAGAGAAAAGTGAAACTTTGAGTTCATACTATTGTTTTATAAATTTGATCTAATAAGAAGACACCTTTCATATTCAAACTTTGTGTTGGATTCATTATGTTTTAAGGTGAGCGTGTTATTACCTCATTCTTGTGATAAAATCTTATTATGATCAAATAAAATCATTGTGTTGAGAAGATATTAAAGAGTAGAATAAGTATTGGCTTATAAACTTGGTGTTATATTTCAGATCTTGTTAAATAGAATTAGTCATTAGTGTAGGAGGTAAAAATTCGAAGAATTTGAGCTTCATTTTATTATTTTCAAGAAAAGTTTATCAAAATTGTAATAGGATATCAAGATAGAGACTTTGTGATTTTTCTTTGTTATCGTAGTAGATATTGGGTTACAAGAGTTATTTGTAAAAGGTTGATAGGATTATAGTAATTACAAGACTTTTATCTTGAACATTGTTTTTTTATCCCCAAGAAGAAACAAAGTGCTTTGTGCCTTCATGAAAAGTTTGCATCTTTATTTGTAATTTTCATTCACATGTTCTAAGTTATTTCATTGTAACTTTGAGGTTATATTAATCATTACTACTCTACATTATAATTTCTTTTCTGGAAAAAGAGGAAAGAATAACATCTACTCTAAAGAGAGAATAAGATGATGTATCGCCCAAGTTTAGAATAGGATTCATAATTAAATTTGTGTTTTAAATAGAGAGTAGTAAGAAAAGGGGGGATGTAGTGCCCCTACCCTAGTCGGCCTTGTAAAAATGGTTTGACCTTGGTTGACTTTTTCTATGTGGCATTCTTGGATGGTTGATTAACCATTATGTAATGTTGTAGATTAGATAATATGAATATTGTGCATACTGGTTATTGTGCTTTCGTATCAATTCTTATGTAAGTTTAATTGTTTCCCTAATTCTTGTTATAAATCTCGAGCTAACACCTTCATTGATATATATATATATATATATATATATATATATATATATATATATATATATATATATATATATATATATATATATATATATATATATATATATATATATATATATATATATATATATATATATGTATGTATGTATGCTTGTGTGACTCATGGTTGTAGGTACAGTACCGCCTAGGTGCGAGGTTTGTCTCCATCGGGATTCATAGGGTTGAGTATACCTCTTTCATCCTTAGAATTTGGATTAGGTGGTCGTAAAACCCTCGTCTTCCCTTAGCCATGATCAAGTGAGCATCTTGTGTGGTCCATCGGTTTCCCTTTTCGTTTGGGTTTGTGTGTCATGTGATTGGTTGGCTTTCATGGGTTGCATTCCTTGTGTGTGGTAAAATGGGGTATTTTATCCTAAGTATTTAATTCAATTTAATGTGTTCATTTACGCATTGGTAGTTGAGAAATTTAAAATAAATAAGTTTCTTTTATGAGATTAATCATTAATTAAAAAGATCACTTTATGTATGTTTGTAGCAAGTTTAAGTATCTAATTTGATTTAATGTGTTCATTTACGCATTTGTAATTGAGGAATTAAAATATATAGGTTTGTTTTATGTGATTAATCATTAGTTGATGTTTGGACAAGGGCAAGAAGTGTGCGACTATAATCACCTTTGCACAAAGGGCTCAAACTATATTACCATCCATTACTGTAGTGTTTGCTGCAACATTGATTAGAATTGGTGCGGAACTCGTGTTGGCTTCTGTGCAAACCCTCCTGCCTGTTTCCATTAAAGCAATGATGTAACTTGATTATTAAAGAGGATCAAGATTTTATTGTTCCCAGTCATCGCATCAAATATTAAGGGGGAGCTAGGATGGGGGTATTGAAGAATAATTATTTGATAAGAATCAAACCTAAGTGAATTCAGGAGCAGGATAAAGGAGCAGACCTAAGGTTTTCACTAGTAGATCTGGGTGAATTTGAAGGGTAGACTTGCAAATCAGATTAAGGATCAGAGAGGAGCAAACTATTTGTCTCAATCATCAAGCCATTCAAATCAAATTTGAAACAAGCTTATAGAACATAGGAGCAGACGAGCATACCCAAGCAAAGAGAATGAATTAATCAGGCCTTGGAGGAGATAAATCAGGCCTAGAAGCAAAATTCCAAACTCAAGGCGGGTAAAATCAGTCAAAATCTGGAATTACAAAAACAAAAGGAGGTTTTTAGATATAAAAGATATTGTATGAAGTCAAAGTTTAGAATAATAATATAGACGTCAACAATAATATACTCCAGGCTATTCCAAGGAGTTCAACAGAGTGAATATTTGACAGTTAGGGTTTGCTACAACAATAACAGATTTTTAGGGTTACAAATTTTAGTAAATGAATACAGTCATGGCCGATAGAAGGCATTTGGGTTCATGGGCAGATGTGGGTTGGGAAGACCTACCTCATGTTCCGCAGTGGGTCTACATGAATGGCAGATGGAAGGACATGGCAATACAGGTAAATTGGAGTAGAAATAACAAGGTTTTTAGCCAGTTTCAAAATACTTTCAAGGCTTCTTTCAGAACAGACATAGTGTGGCATGGAGGTAGAATAACAATGGAAGGAGATTCACTTGAGGGTGTTTTAATAATGGTGAGAATAAAGGGAATTTTGAGAAGCAATTGAAGGGTTTTTCGGGGAAATGGTCTTTGGATCTAGGAAATCAGCGAACGTTTGCTAGGGTCATTGGCTTGGCAAATAAGGAGACTGTGGCTAGGGTTTTTGTTTTTTCATAGTAGGTGGGAAATAAGGTAAATGTGAACCTCAAGGAAGCTAGTTCGGAAAAGGTAAGTAAGATACCTACTAATCCTATTCTACTAGGGGTTTCTTCATCACAAGTTTGGGCTCCTATCCCTTGTATTGATATTCTGGGTTCCTATGTCGATCAGAAAGTGAATTGCTTGCATTTGAATGCTATTTCTAGGGAAATTTGGGGTGATCAAATTAGTTTGTTAAAGCTTTATCATAAGTTGTGGAAAAGATGGGGGGATATGCATTATTTTCAATTATTGTCTGTGAATGCTTTTATTATTGTCTTTGATTCTCCTTCTTTTAGAGATGAGGTATTAAGAACTTTGCATCATTGGTTTGGAAAACATTTAATTTTAGTTGCAGCTTGGAAACCTTTTTTTGTTCCTGCTTGGTCTAGTTCGAAACTTATTCCTTTTTGGTTTGGTTTACCAAAAATTCCTTTTGAATTTATGGATCTCGATGTTCTTGAGCAAATTGGAAATACTATTGGAACTTTTTTAACATCTAAAATGGACTTTGTGGAGGGGGAGGTTCTGGTAAAAATTTGTGTTCTTATTAACCCTAACAATGTTTGCCCCCATACTTGTAATATCAAGTCTCATAATGGTATTTGGCGCCAGTCAATTAAGAAATTAGATATAGAGATTCTTAAGTCTCCTTTACTTTTGGATGCTCTGTTGCTTATGGATTTTAAGAAAAACTAGTAGGTTGTTGGCTCTATCCCTAAATCCCTTAATAAAGATAGTTTGTCAGTGGGACCTTTGGTTGAAGGATGTGGAAATGTCTCTTTGCATAAATTGGTAGAAATAAGTCACATTAATCTTGAAAATAATCCATTGTGTCATAGTTTTAGGAAACCAAATAATCACACTTTGGGTTCGGTCTCACTTTTGTCTTTTCTGAAGACATTTTCTAATAACGGGAGTATAGTGATGGATGGTAATCCCCATATAAATGAAGTAGATCATTCATTGATAATAGATTTCCCTAAGATGCCAAATAATCACATAAAAGGTAAGGATGACAATTTGCCTTCATGCACTCATAAAGAGGTTTTTGATTCTTCAAAGAATTTGAATTTAGATAAAAATGTAGTGATTGATATGGAAACTATTAAACAGGTACCTGCCATAGGTCTTCCTAATGATGCTTGTTTAGTTCAGGAAATAAAGGATTTGGTGTCTAATAATTCCCCTCTGAATGTTGAAATTAATATGGCTAATGAATCTTCCTTAGGGAATAGTAATCTGTCAGAGGTTGTCCCAGTTATTATGCCCGATGAGAATCTGGTTTAGCAAGTAAATGATATTTTTAACAATCATGCACATCAGATGGATGAAGGTATTACTGATAGAGTTGTTTTTTCAATTGAGAATGATTTGGGGGGTATAAAATCGACCCTTCCAATTTAGGAATCTACTAATCCTTTTGTGGTTTTGGTTCCAACAGAATTGGGTTTTGAAGATAATCCAATTATCCTGGCTTCTCCAAAGTCATGCAAGAGTTTACCAATTGTCCAAACAACTTTGGTCTTTTCACCATCAGTGGTTTCTCCTAGGAGAGGTAGGCCTCCAAATAATCTTAAGACTCAAATGGAAATTGATGCTAGAATTCAAAAGACTTTGTCCCTTTCTCCTACTAGTGGGCAAGGGAGGTTTTCAGTCTCTCTTGGTAGGCCTAAGAAAACATGCCTAACTCCTGTAAGTGTAAAAAGAAAGAGGAGTAAAAGATCTATGACTAGTCCTCCTATGACAAGGTCAAGGGCTGTGAAACGTAATTTGCAAGGTTACTTTGGGGAAAGAAAAAATTCTCTGACTAATGGGATGAGGGGAGATTCGGCCTCCCCTCGAGGACAATGAGAATTATTTATTGGAATGTTAGGGGCTTAAATGCCCCTAACAAGAGATGCTTAATTAAGTCCCAGATGGACTTATTTAAGTGTGATATTTTTATGTTGCAAGAAACAAAGTTGTCAAAGGAGTCTGTTGATTCGGTTTTTTCATCTTGGAGAAGGTGGAATTTTCTTTCTTCTCCTTCTTATGGTGCTTTAGGAGGTTAGGCACTGCTTTGGAATAATTATAATATTGAGGTACAGTTAGTGGCATCTGCTACAAATTGGATGTTGACTTTAGTTATAAGCAAGATTTTGAAGGTTAAATTTGGGCTTTTTAATATTTATGCCCCATCAGGAATTCAAGGGAAGAGTAAGTTATGGGGTGAATTAAAGAGGATTTCTTCTCCCTTAAGACATGGTTCCTTTATTATCTTTGGGGGTGATTTTAATGCTATCACTGATTTAGATGAGAAAAGAGGAGGTGTTTTCCATAATAAAAAGATTATGGATGACTTTGGGGATGACACTGACAATAAACTAAGAGGGGGGTGAATCATTTTACTCACAAGTACAACAATTAATTCAATTATAAAACTTATACCAGAGCACAACACAATGAAAGATATATCATGAAATCACAACACACATAACACTAATATTTTGATGTGGAAAAATTGGAAAGGGAAAAACCATGGTGGGAAACCCTACCCACAATCAGATGAATACTCTATAGTAGTATTGTGAATAATTATAATGGGGTCTGCACATGCAGAAAGGCCAACAACCTAGAGTGCACTGCTCATCACAATGAATATGAGGCCTTTGGATATGTATCCTATCCCCAATAGAGTTTCCAAAAACTATCGGGTGAAAGATTTGTAAACTTGGGAAGGTCACAAAATTGTGATTTCATTCATAATGCATGAGATTGAATCTCTCCTAATTGTAAGGGAAGGCTCCCTTGTAATGCCCTACCAGGACACCTCAAAGGGATAGAGCTAAAATGCACGAACAAAGTGCAAATATATATATTTTTAAAACTTTAATACACAACTTTAAGATACATTGGAGTGATCTAACACTTAGATAACACAACGGAAGACTAAACGAACCTAAGGAGTTTCCCAATGTGATTACATAACTTAACACCTAACTCAACTCGCGACATTTGATCCAATTACGCAGGATATCTTAATTACATGTTATTACTTGAAACATGGATAAAATTTGTTCAGTGAATTAACGTTATAGAAATTAGGAAATGTTCATCTATTATGGTTGAAGACGAGGCTAACATGAGGAAATTTACCCATCGAAGTTAAAACATAGATCACATGTAAATTCATCCACTAAGGTTAAAGTATGGTTAACTTGATGAGTCCATCCATTTTAGTTACAATATAGCTAATTTAACGAAGTTCGTTTATTAAGATTAAAATGTACATAACCAAATGGGTTCATCCTTTATAGTTAAAATATAGTTAATAAGATGAAGTTCATTTATTTAGATTGAGATGTAAATAACCAATGAGTTCATCCATTATAGTTAACGCAATTGCTAAGAAGATGAAGTTCATTTATTAAGGTTAAAATGTAAATAACCAAATGAGTTCATCCATTAAAATTGAAATATAGCTATTAAGATGAAGTTCATTTATTAAGGTTAAAATTTAAATAACCATATGAGTTCATCCATTATAGTTAAAATATTGTTAAGAAGATGAAATTCATTTATTAAGGTTAAAATGTAAATAGCCAAATGAGTTCATCCATTGTAGTTAAAATATTGCTAAGAAGATGAAGTTCATTTATTAAGGTTAAAATGTAAATAGCCAAATGAGTTCATCCATTATATTAGTTATCCATTCATTACGTTCAATTTTGCATTAAACTCATACCATGCATCTTGTTCCAAAACACTCTAATATCATCATAACTATGAGGTCTTTTCATGCATACTTATTTACACTAACATTAATGGGGTACATTCCTTCATGATCCATTAAGTGCATTTAAAAGATGACTACATACATGCATTACAATAAATCTCATCCAATCCACTTATACATTCTATCAAATTATCATCCATACATTC
This sequence comes from Cryptomeria japonica, assembly GCF_030272615.1. Lineage (NCBI taxonomy): Eukaryota > Viridiplantae > Streptophyta > Pinopsida > Cupressales > Cupressaceae > Cryptomeria > Cryptomeria japonica. The sequence continues at coordinate 500,368,304 of NC_081406.1, forward strand.
TAGCACTATCCATGAAACATGAGAGATAAAAGCATCACATAACACATAAATTATCTTAGAGTTCACCCCTAGAGGGCTACATCTCTGAGTCTGCTCAACTGCAAGACCCCTCTAGTAATTAATTAAGTTATAGCTACATAAGGTTCATGTCATTTACATTCCTGCCTTTTAGGCAAACAACAACTAATATA